>NW_020664409.1:52445037-52528340 GCF_002925995.2 Terrapene triunguis
ACACACACACACACACACACACACACACACACACACACACATACACATACACACATACACACACACATACACACACACACACAAATAAAAAAAATTGAGTCAAATTTCAAACAAGTTTCAGCTTAGCCCCTAAATTTCCACAGTAAGACCATTTGGAGAATATAATAAAAGTGTGTAGGTAGAATGAAGAAAATCTCAAGCAATCAAAAAATAATCCCGTTAAAAACAAATAAATAAAACAATAGGATTAATATGCTATGGATTAAAATGCGTTAAAAATCTTGTTTTGATTTATAAAATATTTATATTTGGGAATAACTTTTGCTGAGGTTTAACATTTGTCACATATCTTCACCAAACTGAAATTTAGATGGAGTCACACTCTTAAAAGGCATGCATTACATGCACTTCATAAATTGCCATCTACACTCCCGTAGGTGAACAAAAGCATATTTGTTTGTGAATATTTGCCACTTATGTTCTCAGTTAATGGTTTGTACACATAAATGCAGTAATGGGCTTGTCACAAAAGAAAGGCCCTAAAAACTTCAATGAGAATTTCTGTCTTGCTACACTTAAAAATATTTCTAGTTGATTCTTGTAGAAATAGTAAGAGTTAATATAATGGAAATTATTTAATTGGTTCAGATAAGAGACCTTCCTGAACTGGTTTTGGTATTTCATCTTCTAATGCTTCATAGAAGTCATCTGTTGTAGGAATTTCAAAAGCTTCTTCATATACTTCATCCTTCTCCTGCCGTTCATCATTTAGTCCTTCATCTGCACCTTCCTCATGCTCATCATTTAGTCCTTCATCTGCACCTTCCTCATGCCTCTCTCCTGATTAATAAGAAGTACAGAAGATGTAAACACCATACCCAGCACCCGCTGAATTAAATTTCCAACAAATAATCCACATTCAAATTTATCTCTAGTAGTTCTTAGACATTCCCCAAAATAAGTAGGGTCTTAACCATTATCAGAATGAACTTCTAAAATGCCTGTACATTGATCCAGTGGAACAACGGCTAGGAGAGAAAACCACAGTGACAGATGACATCATCCCTGTCCTCTCTTGATATGTCAAGATGTAACATTTTGAAACATTATTTGTAGACTGGTCAATGGGAGCTACAGGTACTCAGAACCTCTGAAAATCAAGCCAGTTATCAGGGTTTGCTCCCTAGACCACCTAGGTGTCAACAACTTGTTGGCTATCCCCTCACATACAGTTGAAAGGAAATCCAGCGCACCATCATCAAGAATCAATCTCAAATTTGTCTAGTCTGTTGTGCTATTTATAAATTATCCAGTGACTGCAAAGTCTGAATTCATACCGGCTTGTGAATGGAGTGCTTCATGAAGAATGGCCTGGATTTCTTCTTCCAGTTCTGCTTCAACATTCTTGTGCTCTAAATGGGTTATAAAATATGTCAAAAATAGGTGCAAAGGATAACAAAGTTTGCACTTTGCAACTGTTGCAATTAGTTTGTAGAAAAAGATGGACATATTCAGTAAAGCAACTCCTTGACCTCATTAGATCACTGTAGAGTTTTCTATCACCTCTGTAATTAATTGGATTGGAGGCAGGGGATCAGGTAAAATAGGTTGCATTTTTTAAACAGTAAAAATGAACCCCTTTGCCAGACGTCTAGCAATTTCACTGAAGATGAACTGAAAGCATTTCCCTTATGCTTTTTAGTATGTCAAGAACATCAACTTTTCTGTACAACTTTTTTAAGTGACAGTATCACTAGTGATTTCTGATAGTTGCATTCCAGCTGCCATATAGTAATCACCAAGAACTCTCTGATGTTAACCTATACAAAAATAATTACTGCAACATACACAAGAAAAAAAAATTAAAACACAACCCACAACTTTTAAAAATAAAAATGGCAGGCAATGAAAAAAATTGAACTGCTTCAAGTAGCAGTAAAACTCTGTATCTTACCTGATCCACTATTACTTTTTATGGTTCTAAAACCCACCACGTTATTTTAATCCCTTAAATAAAACACTCTGACCTTACGGGCAATGTCATGTGTGTGTCATACTGTAGGGACAGCAAAATACTATCCAAGTCAGTGGGGTTTTTGTTTTGTTAAAATAACGGGCAAATGGTGTCAATTTTTCCACTGGTAAGACTTCCCAAGCAGTTCATGCCACATTACACACACTGTCCCACTTCTGACCCATTTATTTATGGTAAAACCTTTGGCTCATGCTCCACCACACACCTGTTTTAAAAAATTCCTTCAGGTGATTGGTTCTCTTTCCAGCAATTATATAGCTCCATAAATAAGATGTGAACACAGAATATTTTCCAAAGCAGTACTACAGGAGTTAAAAGACAAGCCTGCTGAAAGGAAGTGTATGTATGTATGCATGCATGTGCCTTCAGGACATTGTTTTGTAAGTCTTCACTTTATTTCACCTCTCAGATTTATGGGGTTCTAATTTAAGACACTACCCACACAAAAAAAGAAGAGGTGATAAACAGCAATTCATACTGTATTATCAGATTGAGCTTTCAAAAGTGTCTTGATGAGAAAAAATATGCCATGTCCATATTATTATATTTATTGCTTCCTTTATCATCTCTTTCATGTGATAGAGACAGAAACGGATTACTACAGTTAGGAACGTGCAACTGCTCATTTGTGTACACTTAACTCAATTACAAATACTTAATGTGCACAGGCTAAACCAGAAATTCACAGAAGCATGTGGCCAGTTAGGTGCTCAACTACCCAGTGAATACAAAAATACCCAATGTTAATGAAGACATCAAGCTCTTAATACCTATGTTGAGTCTGCAATGGTTTATATACACAATAACATCTTTGAATATTTGGCCCACACTGTTACTAAAGATACCATTTCTTCTTACAATATGCACATGCTGGAAGGAAGGTTGAGTGTTTGACAGTCACCAGATTTACTCCTGGGGGAATTGTGCACCACTGCGCATGCGCAGAATTTATGTCCCCATCAGATTTCTTTGCTTCTCTGCAGAAAAATGATTTTCTAACAGGGTACAAAGGGAAGTCATAAGAGCAGTCATGAGACCCTCCCCAGCAGTATTTCAGGTGCCCAGCGCAGCTGGCAAAGAGGTAAATCACCACGGGGTAGGGGGCAGGACTGGGGAAGAACTGGCTGGTGGCTCCTACCCTGCACCGGGCTCAGCTCCTAGTCCCAGCTGGGCTGGGGAGAATGGGACTTCCTCTTCCCCTACACAGTATCCCTGGCCATGTGAGACCCACCCCCAGATTTCTCCCCGGCTGTAGGAAGCTCTGCAAACTCTCTCCCTCTCCCCCGCCCTTCCTGCACCAATTGCTCCTCACCTGCAGGAGGCAGGGTCCCTGTACAGGGAGCTGCTCCCCCATCCGCCCAACCCCCATGCATCCAGACCCCCCTCATACCGAGATCCTCCCGCCGAACCTCACCCAGACACCCCACCCACAAAGTCCCACTCCCCCTACACCTGGATCCCCCCCCCACTAAGCCCCTCCATACTTGACACAGAGGGACAGTGCCCTGGGTTGTTTTGGGGGCAGGGCCCTGTCCTTGCGCTGTGTCAGGGTTGGGTGCAGCCTCATCGCTGGATCTGTGTCCCAATGGCGGTGGGGGAGTTCCACAGTGATCTCCCACCTCCGTGCAGCCAGTGGCCTGTGCTCCCCAAAGTCATGCTGGAGCCTTCATTTACTTGACAAATAAAATTTGCAGAATTTTAAAATAGTGTGTGTGTGGAATTTTTAATTTTTTGGCACATAATTTTTAAAATTTTGGTGCAGAATGCCCTAAGGAGTAATCATTGTAAGTTCCACAAAGATGGGACCTGGGTTTTCAATATGAAATTTTTGAACACTTATTTTTCTATCAATTGAAGAAAAATTTAATTTCCTTTTATGAAGTGTGTGTGTGTGTGTGTGTGTGTGTGTGTGTGTGTGTGTATATACACGTACACACCCACAATATATGAGATATGGAAGGAAATACCAGTTTATTAATCCTTATATGATTTTTTTTTTCTGAATTTGAAATTTAAAGATAAAGGTAAACAAAATGGCAACTAATAACTCTTTGTAAAAATCAGTGACCCTTAAATGCCTTCTGGTTCTTCAGTTTTATACACACTGAACATATACTATACAAGTTCATGTCAGCGTCAGCTACTTGAGCGTCTCAACAAATTAAAATATTACTTGTAAAATGGACTAAGTTTTCAGAAAGGAATTCTTTTAGTCCTTGCCCAGAGCCTAGTCCACAGTGGCTCAAACTGAAGAATTTGTCTGAGCCAAGAAAAATGGAATGGGTGTAATCTTTAATGCTTAAGGTAGGGAAAGTACTATTTATAAAAAAAGTATTACCAATAATAGATTTAATTTTTTTTTTATTTCTGATGTCCATAACAAAGGTGGTTTTTTTTTTTAAACTTATTAAACGACAGAACTCCTTTTCAAAACGGTTTCCATAAAACTCTATTTTCAATATTAATTTAAAATAGTAAGACTATTATATATGCAGTTCAAATAGTGACTATTCTTTTTCTAATCCTTTATTTAGCAGCAAAAAAATGAAGTGCATATATGGAGGGAATTGTCAGATAAATTTAAGATTATATAATTAGATACTCTTCTGAAATTCTAAATTCAAGTAAGTGACAACAATGGATTTACAGACACTGGGAGAATAAGTGCTTAAAAGAATATACCAAGCTGTACTCAATTCAATTTAGATAAATAATTTTAATATGATTTTTAGATTAAGTAAATTATAAACACTGAAGAGAAATTTTAACGTTTCCAAAAACCAAGGGATTTAGAAAAAGCACCAAATGTTTGTTTCCATAGGGTGCTTCTTCTGACAAGATTATAGACATAGGATAGAAATTATTTAATACAAAATTGTATGAATAATTTATACTATTAATATTATATATAATCAATTAATAGTAATATTTATATTTATTATTACACCAAGTAGGTACATACATGTATGCAGAAGGGATCACTCAAAGTAGTTAACTTGTGTAATAATACTTTTGGCACTTATGCAGTTCACACATTCAGGTCACTTAAAATCAGTGGGGAAATCGAAAATAAACAACTCAGCTTTTAAATGAATTGTATAGCAAAATTAAATGCTGTAGGAAAACCACCAACGTTTGTATATTCAGATGAAGTGCAACTGTGATAGAATTATTTTTCTTGTGCTTTTTTAGCACAGACTCTAATTTCCAGTTTATTAACAATATGCCCTACATTCATATCTCATTCTGTATAGTCTTATGCACATATTCAATAGGATGTGCTTTCTCAAGAGACAGAAAAAAGAAGATGCAGAAAATAGGTTTTTAGAGTCCAATCCATGCACTGTGGCTGGCAGTAAGTAATATTTGCTGGCAAGCACATGTAAAATTGGGTATTTAATTTATTTCCTTGAATTCTGCATAGGACTGGTGGGTTTTAATCTTTTTGATGTTTTAAGCAAGAAATCTGTTCCTGAAGGTAGATTCTGAACATAAGTAAAAGTACTTGAGTACTGTAGTACATAAGGACTGAATACTTAAAATATGTAGCATTGATTAAACTTTGCCTAGTATTGAGCTTAAAATATTGCAAAAACACAAAAAGGATTTAAATAACAAAAAAAGACCATCTTTTTGTTATGTGTGTGTAAAGTGTAAAACATCGTGTGGTCCTGAGCCTAGTTTGGTGGCCTCTTGGTATTACCACAATACAAATAAATAATAGCAGCAATAACATTATTAATATCTATATAAATAGGCAAAAATAATGGGTTTACAATTGTTTCCACACTTATGTTCTAGCAGTTGAGCCAAATATGAACTCCCAGTATAAACTATTATATATGTAATAATTTAAAAAAAAAATGCTGATCTAATTAAAAAAAAAGCAAGTTTTATGCCTGTATCTTTCAAGTCACAAACTTAAATTGTATATTTTGTCCTCTAACCAGGAGAGCAATAAAATCATGAGACAGCATTCATGTACATTTTTATGTACTGTACTATGTAGTGTACTACCTTCATTTAACACTTGGTGGAGCAACCTAATTAAACTTCGCAGACTACTCAAACTGGCAAATCTGCTCCCATTTTTGATTAAGTACTCTACTACATCTATATGCATACCAGCATTTGTATTCTTACAGAAAAATATGCTGGAACAATACTATACAAATTGTAGTCAAGAATGTTTACAGTCGCTCTTTCTATTGTATGAGCGAACCAGTTAAGAATTTTAATGTTTATTAATTTTATAACAGTTACTTATAGTGAATCCTGAATATTATGGAATAAATTACTACAGTAAACTGACAACTATTAAGAAGTTAAATGGCAAATATTGGCAACAGAAAGAAGGGATTTTTTTTACCTGTGATGAGAGGTCATGCAATTTCACATCCACGCAGACAAAAGTACCATAAGTGAAATGTTTCTTGCCTTTTGTCGTCATGTACAGTTTGTGAGAGACCTTACCTGATGTAACGAATGACTGCTCTGCAGCTTGAATGGACTCTTCGGATTCTGCTGGTGTTGGCTGTGCTGGGACAGATCTTTCTTTAAGTCCTGCATTTTTCAGTTATAAAGTTAACTTTAGGCTTTGTCTTGTCTTGATCTAATTATATATCAGCATGAGAATCTTGATAATCAGCATGAGATTCAATTATATTATCAGTAAAACAAATGGACAGTATAAGCACATGAGGATTTACGCAAGCAATGTACTGTTCTACGTTGTCCTTAACAGTACATTCTCTGCAAAGACTAAAGCATGTTGGGAGGGTTATTTGAAGAATACATTACCCATTTTTCTAATTTCATGTTAAAGATGCCCAAACTTCTTTCTTTGGTATAAGTTTATTGAACAAAATCCACACAGATTTAAACACATCACAATACTGTTCATAGGTTTTGTTTAGTAAGAAAAAATAATGTATGCTGATAAAAAACAGACATTTCTTTTCACTTCAACTATTTCCAAATTTTAAAAATGGTACTTATGTGATTTTTTTTAAGTTGTCTTATCTTGAGTTCTTCTAAAAAGTTTTCATAACGCATAGCTCACAATAAAACTATTGACTAGGCTCGCAAATATAGCTCAATAGATCGTAAAGAAGGCTACAAGCCTAACTGTGCCTTCAGATTCAGCAATCTACCCTTTAGTTCTCTTCAGTCCATAAATCAGGTTCATGAATGTTGTAGCAAAACTATGATTCACGGAGTTCTGGTACACAGGTTTCCCCAATATAGTAAGACTTGATGTACAACTAAATAAGTGCCTCTGGATCTGACTATGATGGAAAACAAGGGAGCTGCACATATACAGTGATCAGTGCTGGAGTAAGAGGGTCACAGAATTTCCAGGGGGGAAGATCACCTAGTCCCATCTTTCATGTGTCCCGTGCAGAATTGTTACCTAACGCACATTTTCCACTTACTTATGAAGTCTAGTTTTGGAAAATAACAAGTGACAGTTTTGAGCCACTCACATTGAGATATTGAGATCTTAGGGTGTAGAACATTTTCAAGAATATCCTGATAATCAGGATAAATTTTCCTCTTCTATAAGAGTGAATACAAGCCAGAGTTCTTACTCAATAACCATACTACAAGGTCTACAAGCTTCCTGTGTTGTTCTCATTGAAACATCAGATTGTATTGTCTGTCTCATTAATAGAAACATTCATTCCTAAAATGTCAAACTCATAACATTTAAAATTGATTATACATCAGATTTGTTTTATGATTAACAAAATCCAACATTAGTCACTGAATAGTGTTCATTAGGGCTCAAACAGGTCTATTTTTTGAGGCCTGAACAATGGAGGGGGCAGTGAGAACTTTAGTTCCCTCAACTCTATTTTAGGTGTTTTTAGCCAGGATTGTGTTATATAGGTGTTTTGTTTTTTTTTTAATTAATTAATTCTCACCAGAACTTGGTCATTTCTCTATCATTTAGGCTAACTATAAGTATTTCAACAGCTCTGTAGGATCTTCTTTCTAATAGTTACAAACACAGCTGAAACATGTCCGTACTTAAAATATTTGAAGCCTGATTGAAAAAAACAAAAACCTGCAGTTCACCACTTTGCATACTAACTCCTCCTCATTTATTTAAAAAAACCTAGCAATTTAGACTTCTTGCTGCACATGCCAAAACAAACTCTCAGTTTCAGATCTCTCACAATATCAACTGAGTTTACAAACTGGGTAGATCAACAGAGCACAAAGTGCATGATAAAATATGCATCCGTGTCTTGGTTTTGTTGTTTCAAGGTCTCCATTTGTCTTTAAGTATAAACTGGCAGAGCAACAGATGTGCTGTAATTATGTGATGGCAAGTCAGGAAGCAAACAAGTTGCTCCAAAGTGAACTACACCGTACCCCTTTAAAATTGACTTTAAGCCACCACTTCAGTTCCATCAGCTTTTTACTATTATTCTGTTTAGAGAATTTTTTTCTGAAAGCTAAATCTGCATTATATACACCTTAATTTCACAACCATTTCTGGGCTATTCTGAACCATTTTTATTTATGTAAACAAGTACTTTTATATTACTTAACGGGATATTTGAAATTACTGTGGTACAAGGATTGTTTAACTCATATCTTTTATACTAATAAAGATCAAGGGTTTTTAAATTAAATTACAAGGAACAGCATGAGCAGACTGTAGCAGATCAGCAAATCCAGAGTTAAAAGATTAATATTGCATATTTGACTTTTTTACTATACTCATGAAAACCAAGCCAATTAAAAAAAACATAACATGGTTTGGGTCACTCTAGTGCAACATACTTATGCAAGACAAAGTGACAAATGTCCTCAGAATATGCACAGAGGACCAACATCTTTCAAAAAGAAGGTACACTATGATGAACAATCTTCTGTTGCGATGTTCCTTTTAAGTATAATTTCCTTGATTGAAACAGTACACACATTTTATTTTCAGGCTCTTAAACATGCCTTTATACAGTAACAACTCTATTGGATTTAGATGTTTGATTTTAATGAAAGGTGTTTATAGAGACAATCCCATGTATTAGGTTACAGAGTGACTGACCTTTCACACACCAAGCATGTGTATGTTTATCCCATTTAAAACTGTATACATATTGGAATTCACATGAAAACGTGAATTAACAATTACAAAGAAACATGATGGTCTGAACTACATTAGAAATTTTCATGAAGCTGCTTTAAAACAGCATTTTAAGTAAGGTTCCAATGCTGCAAAGTCTTACACACATGCTTAACTTTATGCATGGGAATAGTCCCAATGAAATCAATGGGACTTCACATGTATAATCTTTGTAAGATTGGGACATAAGAGGACTGTTGGGTTTTGTGTGTGGCTTTTGGGGGGGGGGGGGCACGGGAACATATGAGGGAGAGTTAATTCTGCCTTTTTTCCTCAATACCACTCCATGCATGCAACTTAAAAATGCAATTTGAAATAATTTATATTGTTAACTGCAATATGGCAGTTCAGAGCTTGGAACAGATAGAGGCATTATAGAAAGTATGACACTCAAATCTCCACCTCCTCTCCCCCCTCCCCCCCAATGTACTTTTCTCTGTTACCAGATATAAGAAAAATGTTGATGTACACACCCTCAATCCAGACACTGGAGGGACCCTAGATGTAATCTGCCAATAGAAGTACTTCCAGTACCTACTTACAAGAAAAGTGTTTCTCTATCAAATATTTATCTTCATTTCCAACAGATTACAATGGAATAAGAGATAAGAGTATTAATATTGTTACTGAAACTTAAACTTAAGAGAAGTCTGGGCTTGTTATGCAAGAATAGATATCAAGTCCCATTTCCAAAGGAGATTTAGAATATTTTTCTAGAGCTGTTCTGAGAGATTTCTATATTCACTCCCACATTTTTGCTAATCATCTCTAAAATGTACCCTGATCAGCACGCAGGTGTGTATATATACACACTTTATATTTTCCCAGTATTTAGAAACTAATTCAGTATGTCATTCCTCCTAATTAGGACAACTTGTGTCACATTGTACTGTAGTATTTGCCATTGTTTTTGTTTTCAAAAACATTGTTTCCTTCACAGCATTATATAAAAGTATACTACTGCACCTGTCACCCATAGGTCTTAAAGCACCTTACAAATACTAAGCCTCAATACAACTAAGCATGCATATATGTACTGGATCAACTGAGAGACAGAAGTGAAGTAGTTTATAGAAGGTCACAGAACAGTTTATGGTAGAACCAGAACTGCGGAGTCAAATTCCAGAACCTTGCTAGGACCACCAGCCACTACAGTCAGTGACCCTCAAGTATCATTTTCAGATTTTGTTCTAGTCTCTTGTAATTTTATTTGCAATGATTCAGCATATAATCAATTCTATTGTTTGTCCAATAAAAATCAGGATTTGTACATAAAGTATTTCTTATATACCAACTAGAAATTAAGTACAGATTTTGTAACATACTGAAATACACTATTTCTGAAGAAATTTTGTAACATCCTATTTACCCCAATTAATAAGACTCTTGGATACTTCTCAATCTTCATTGCTGAAAATAAAACAAAGGAATACCAATCCAAAAAAAAATGAGCTAATGTATAGAAGTAGAACATTTAGAACTATTGTAGGAATAAGCTATTCTATGAGTGGCCGCAATACACAAATCTGTTCTCTAGTCCAGTCCAGCCAAAATACAAATAATGGTACAATGTCAGCTTCCTGAAATTTGATCAGCAAGCAACCACTCCCATTTAGACATCTCAGTAAGTGGCTAGATTTTCAAAAGCGTAAGCGCCCAGAAGCTTCCATTGAGAAGGGAGCTGCTGGCTTCTGAGCAAATTTGCCCCCAATTTTGGGTGCTGAATACTTTTGAAAATCTCACCCATAGTGAACTAACAAAGGTTTCAGACAAAAGATGAAGCCAACACAGCAGTAATTTAGCATAGTAATAGCAATACAAAAACTGTCACAGGACCACTGAAAAACATTACAGCACTCAATAAAAGCATCAGACTCTAACAAATGTGTTTCATTGACACTATTTCTAGTTTGCATGCCTTCTAATGAAATGAGAATTAGTTTCTTACAATAGGAATTTTCACCACTTAGGTAATGTCCAGATTATCATCCAATAATACATTAATAAACTTCTACATATGATTCACAATGTTTTTACACTCTTCACATATCTACAAGAAAAATGTAACACCTTAATAGAAAGCAAGAGACATGTATTTAAGGGTTTGATATTGTATGTAAAAAAAAAAAAAAAAAAAGTCAGATTTCAAAGCTATACCAACAATTTTTAATGTACAGGACTTGTGATCAAATACATTATGTACACATTTGAGCTCCACAGCAGATATTTGTTGTGTGTTTACAACGCAAGTACACACATAAGCAGTCTGCATAATCGTCACTCACACTAATGACTTTCAGAAAAATTGTTACTAATACACTAAATTATGTTACCAATACATTAAGTTTTTCTCACCATCAAATCCCTATTTCTGTTTTTTCTTCTCATCTTCCTTTGCTGAATTTTCAGAAACTCTGGAAGGGATTTTAGCTCTCTTTTTAGTTACTGTGTCTTTCTCTGCTTGAGAAGGGGTAACCTCCTTTTCAGTGGCTGATTTCTTCATAGTCTCCTTGTGTTTCACATTTTTGTCTATTCCTGATTTTCCATTTTCCTTGCCTTTGTCTTTTTTAACCTTGTCAGAATCTTCCCTCAATTTAGCCACCTCAACAACTTTCTTAACCTTTCGGTCAGCAACTTTTCCTTCCATGGATTTTTTTTTCTCTTCTTCAACTTTGTTTTCCTTCTTCCTGGATGCTTCTCTCTCTCTTATTTTCTTGAGTGGTTCTTTAATTGCTTCTTTTACTTTTCATATTTTCATTTAAAAAATGGAAAACGTTAATTAACAGCACCATTTTTAGATCATGGAACACAATTTTGTGCAAGGTATCTGCATAATTTAATGCCAATTGCAGCTCCAAACCCGAATAATCTAAGATGACCACCCATATTATCATCTTCCCCCCCCCCCCAAAATCTAATGCTGGCATAGCTAGCAGCCTATTTTTTATTCTAATTAACCCATAACAAAATTCATGAAATATTTATGCAGAAAGATCTCTTGATGCCTAAATACTTGTTAATTAGGATGGCAATTTAAGCTATTAATACATTTATAAAACTACACAAATCAGATCTGAGTTTCGTACTGAAGTCTTAAATCATGCAGCAGATGCAGAAAATAAGCATCTTATATTAAACTGCTGTATTTTCAATTTCATACTCTAATAAAACTACTTTTCTATAACTAATACTGTTAATTTACTTTTACAGAACACATGCTTTTCAATGACTTTGTCTAACACCTCTTTGATCCTGGTACTTTGAATCTTATAAGATAAAGCAAGAATACCTTCTTTAAAACAAGATCTACTTGTGAATTTTTCAACCTCATAGATCAGCGAGGAAATTTACAGTAACTAATATCTATAGCATAACACTTCAGGGACACTGTCACCTTAGTTAGGCCAAAGATTACAAAAAAAATTAATATGACTAGGAAAAAGGTTGAGCACCCAACAGCGCTGTTAGTGAATTAAAACCAGAATTGGGAGTACTAGAAACTGATAGTAAAAAAAATTAAAAGCAAACTGATCAGTCTAGTTTCATTGTACAAAGAAATACAAATTAAAAGCATCAGAGGTAAATCTGATTTTAAAATCTTGGCATTTTAATCAATAGCATTAATATACATACATTTTATTATGATTTTTATCTTGACATTGTCCCTTTCATACTTAATTTTTTCTTATTTATTTAAAATTACAGTAGCTTACGACTGTGATGCAACATCCAGATAACATGCAAACAAAGCAGATCAACACAGCCTTCTCAACTACTGAAAGTACACTTTAAAAAAAAAAAAAAAAAAAAAAGATGATGATCAGTTACAGTAGTATTCCCCATTTTAAATATAAAGGTATTGGAAATTGGTAGAAATTTTCAAAAGGTGAGGGAATGTTTACACTAATGTTTGTCCTCACTTATCATCAGGATTTAATATTTAATTTCCTTAACAATATGAAGAAAAGGTGATTCGGCAAAATAAAGTTACTTTGATGCTATTTTCATACTTTGTGTGTTTGTGGGGGGGAAATCTATGTCAAAATAACTTTCCACTTTATACTTAAACCTAAAAACTAGAAAAATATTTTGCTTACTATGATGGGGTTAGCATAGAAAAAAAGATTCATTTACTTTCAGCCCTATTCACACTTACAAATAAAAGAAATTAGCCTGGTCCTCTTTCCTATGAAAAGCAGTAGTAATTTTTTACCTATGTAATTTAACAGAAGCAGATTTTCAATCCTTACTCAGGAAAGTCTTCCCTTGAAGCCTACTGGAGGTTTTGCCAGAGTAAATAATAATGAAAGCTGTAATGTAGTGTATTACTAACTGATTACCTGTACCTTCTCATTACATTTTCTGCATATGAAAAGAATATACTCTTTCCATTCATAAAATTTATAATTCAGCCACCATATATCCTCCCAACAGGTTCTCTACATGATGTGCAAGGACTGGAGGCATTTCATAACATTCCTTCGCTACAATATCATACAATTCTTCAGTAAGAACCCAAACACAACAAGTATCTAAATGGCTCATTTATTAATATTTTGGGAAACATACATTTTCAAAACAAGTTATTCCAAACACAACGCAAAACAAAAGCTATAAATTTCAGCTGGCATGCAAAGGTAAGGAAAAATAGTATTCATATGTGCATGAGAACTTTCCCCAGTAGATAATTTTTTTCTAACCATCTTTTCACTGTAAATTAACAAAAAAATAATTTGGTACTCTAGCCTTAGAGGGGAAAAAATGATAACCAATGATGGTGTAAAGTTTGTTACATTCAACAAGCAGGCTGCCCAGTACAGAGTAGTAGATGCAACAGATTATTCCCAGCGAATGTTTCCTCAAATAAAACTAGAATTGCAAACAACCCTAGAAATAACATCCAATTATAATGGGAACAACCACTAAACTCTACCTTAATTTCTAAACCACACTTAAGAATTACTGGATGAAATTCTATGGCTTATGTTAGGTAAATTCCAGACTATATGATCCTAATGGTCCCTCTTCTGCCTGAAGATCAATAAATCCCTTAAATATCTGAAAACAGTAAAGATGTCACTGAAGAGGATTAAGGAACAAAGCAAAATCGGGGTATATATTCAAAATGTATCTCCACACACACCATATGAAATAACAGAGTTGCAAGACAATCAGCGAAATCATGCAAAAAACTTGCACAAAGTGTTTTTAAATAGATTTACATTTAATTATATCCTGTATTAGGAAAGCACTCAAATTAGCTGCAGATGGATAACAGGAATTTGAAATTCTGACTGAGAATTTGCAGGGTATTTGTTTGCTGCATCTCCAACTAAAAAGACAATCACCACATCTAGCATTAGTAGCCAGAGTTCAATTACCTGGTTTGCAAATCTCATGCATTTCAGGCATTAGAAATTATTTGCACAAAACTCACTGACAAAAGACGAATCAAAGTACCTTTGGCCTTAGCTTTTCTCTTGTCTACCCCTCCTGGCTCCTCTCCTGATGTTTGTAAGACGGAAACAGGTTATAAACATATTTTCTGATATTCAATACATTAAGCAAATAACATACATAATTTACCAATCTAGAGCAACAAAATTTCATTGGCTCTTTATGGTAGTTAGAGTTCAGATTTCTTCCAAATGCCAACCATTTCTAAATATATTTTGAATTATATATTTGTTAAAATAAGAGCTCTTTATTGTACTTCCATTTGTTGGAGACAGCATGGATTGCAGGACTGGGCTCAAATTAGGGTCAGATGTTCATGGAACAGTTAAATGATTCCCACAAATACCAACCATAAGCAGACCCCTGCACCCATCACACAGCCAGCAACAAAAGGATAATAGACCATTACCACCATGGTGATGGCAGCCTTCCCTACCAATGAGAAAACTTACTTCAGTAGATGTGTAATCTGCTACTGCATAGCCAGCCAGTGAGATGAAGACCAAGTACGGTATGTGTCTGGAGCTATAGGTACTTTAATTGAAACAACTTTCAAACTACTAAATGTATCCACCAATTGATTATATTAACACTTTTGGCCTCTACAGTTAAGTTGTGTAATTTGTGCTTAAAACTGACAAAAAATGGCTTTATTACACTGAAAAAAAGACTTTTTGAACTGCTAGCCCTACACACTTGATCTGAGATCTGAAAGCCAAACTGCGTTCTCTCCTCATGCTTTAACATCAGTGATAAAATAGTTAAGGCCTAACTTGGCTGGCAAAATTACACTTGTGTAACTTTACTGCCTCCAGTGAATAAACTTACAAGATCTAAATAAATCACTCAGTTGAAGCAAAAGGAGGAGTACTATTGAGCCAATGGAGATAGCAGAATTAATAAAACTTATTTAGCAAACTTATGAACCAAGTAAATATGAAAACACATCTTAAGCTGTTACAGTGTTTAATAATTTAAAATGGTAAAAAAAAATCTGGTTATTTCAAAAGCCTTTTGCATAAATAAGAAAGTGATTTAATTAGGGAAAAAAACGTACAGAACTTAAATTTTACCTTTCCCCAAAAAGATCTGTAATTTAAAACTTTATTTTAAATTGAAATGTGCATACTCCATAGGGAGAGAGCTCAACAAATACCCTGTTTGTGTTTTATGGATGTATCACTTGTTTATAGATACCCATAATTTGCTGCAGTCTAACTCTTCTTATGCAGACAAAGAACAGTCCTCAAGTTCTGAGCAAGTTATTAATGCAGCCCTCAGGTGTGCAAATTTTACATGCCCTTCTATTTAGCAAGCCAACTAATAGATAGTATCATTTCCAAATCAAACCATGTCTATTATCATTCTTGGTCACAGAATTCTACAGTAAAAATCTCTCTACACTTAAAACAAGAACACACTTTAAAATTACTACTATATTTTGATCTAATTTGAATGCTTTACAAACTTTTGGCATCAATATTAGTTTTGTTTTGTTAGAGAGAATTATTATGGTAAACTAATATGATTTCAACAAAACAAAACCCTTACCGCATATAAGCAGTTAATGCCTTACAAGGTGAATATTAACATATTATAGTTATACCTTTCTAGGAGAACAATGTAATAGCTGAAAGCAATTCTATACCACACTGCTACATACATACATATATACATACATAAACAGCTAGCCACAAGAAAGATTTCAACCAAATCCGTAACTTTTCCTGAAAAATTTATTTTGGCTGTACGTACCACATTTTTTAGAAGATACTAAAATATAGTTTACATAAATTTGAAGGCATATATTGTAAGTGTCAGTATTAGTACCATTTCAATCATATGTGATAAACATATGTGACAAAGTCAGGCCGGACAGCTGCAGAAGGGTCTGGGAAAACAGGTATGTTAGCCCTAGAATGCTAAAGGCCCTTTTTCCTACAAGCTGGGAAGGGGTTACTTCAGGTCAATTAAGGACACCTGAGTCCAATTAAGGGCTGCCTGAAACTTGTTAAAATCTCTCTCCTGGTGCAGGTGAAGACAAACTGCTTCAAGGCTGGTGGCAGCAGGGAGACAGGCTTCTCCATAGGGGAGACACCCAAATGCAGTGCCTGTTTAGGGGAAGGACTGAGACCCCGGGGCCAGTGACAGGACAACACCTGCCCCAGTGAGGGGCCAGGGAAAGGTATTCCCCTTTAGTTTCGGTGCGTTATAGACTTGTTTTCTTTTGTTTGGCCAAGGACCACTCCTCAGGCCTTCCCCAAGGCTTACCAGGAAGGCTCTGAGAAACAAACCCCAAAGAGGGAAGACAGACACACTCCATAGTGGGGCTGATTTACCCCAGACCCTATCCCTGCCGGAGGAGGGAGCACTAAGTCCAGCGAGGCAGAAGGGGTGGCTTGCCACACATACTATTTCCAAATTTTATGACAGATTTGGAGACTTCTGCAATTCTTTTCACAAGCTGCTTACTAAATTATGTAAAAACAAATATTACTATAAATATAGTATCTTTTCATAATTCCTAATGTTAATCAAGTTGGTATTACACAACTCTACTTAAGGGACACTAACTCTTAAAACATTACACACAAGATATTCTTACACTTGTATGACAAATTTTTTTAATACAAAAGAAAATGTAGAATGAATCACACAAATAAAGCACCTCAAGCATTTCATCCCTAGAGAAATACACAAGTACTATTAATTCAGAAAGAACAGCATTCAAAGACAAAGAATAGTTAGAGTATTTAATACAAAATGAAACTTCTAAAGGATATATCATTTTAAAGCTGTTCACACTTTATACTTTTGATGTACAAGACCTTCTTGGAAACTTCCAAGTTTCACTCTTTAAAAATAAATAAATTAAAAAACAATTTACTTCTATTTTATTTGACAAAATGTTCATTTTTTTCTAAACGTTTAAATTAACATGACTGAATACACTTTTGAAGTGCCTTTGAGTGTCAGTTTCATTAATTGAGGTCAACATACACCTCTACCCAGATATAACGCGACCCGATAGAACACGAATTCGGATATAACGCGGTAAAGCAGCGCTCCAGGGGGGGCGGGGCTGCGCACTCCGGCGGATCAAAGCAAGTTCGATATAACGCGGTTTCACCTATAATGCAGTAAGATTTTTTGGCTCCCAAGGACAGCGTTATACCGAGGTAGAGGTGTATATCTAGAGAACTGCTGATGCTATGCTGGTTTGGTTTGTTCAAAAATAAATAAATAAAATGGTAACTTTCTCTTTTTTTTAAAAAATGCACATGAAAATGCTCATAAAATGTCACCGATTTTTAAGCAGTATTCCCAGTTGATGGGGAATTCTGTTTGAATACTGACAGCATGATTTGGTCTTATACATACGGAGGACATTCCCCCATCAGTTTACAACTCTTAGGTGGATTTTATTTTAAGGTAAAACGTAAATATTTCTGAGCTAGTTTCTAACAAAAGAAGGTCCTGTTTTCCCAGGAGTCACAATGCTGAACTTAGTATTAATGATATTAAAGCTATAGTACAATTGTTTAATGAAATTTTAAAGAGTTAAATTACCTCAAATCCATTACTGACATTGACATTATTTGTTACTATACTTGTTCTACAAATGTAAAGCACATTTACTAGAACTGTAAGTAAACATCAAAGGCTACATTTTCATACTTAGAAATAACTTTTGTAGTTCACATTCAGTCTGAGCATATTTGTTGCCATACCCCAGAAAGTTCCATCAGGTACATCAGAGTAGCAGAAAGAAAAGAGTTTCATGTCAGTCCACCACCAAGCAGTTTCCCAAACTAGCTATCTTTAGCTTGCATACAAAAAGTTTATCTCTAGCAGAAGATTAACAAAGGAAGATATTTAAATTGTGGAACTAAGAACACAAAAGTAAGTTTCCAAACAAGAAGTTAATCTTTATATTATAAAATCAGGTGTTCAAGATCGGTGGATTTACATATCTATCTATCTATCTATCTATCTATACTCCATAAAAGAATCACAAGAGAAAACTAATTTATGCTTTTTTTGGTCTTGTCCATGTCACTTTTTACTTCTGCAACATACTATATTGGAATTTTATGGCCTTCTGCTCAACCAAAATAGTTTGCTTATAAAAGGCTATCACTTACCTTAAGTTGGATTCTATTTGCTACCAAGTTTTGTGTGTCCTTCAGGTAACCAGGCAAATCAGAGCTTGGAAAGATGTTCTTCCCACACTCCGAAATACAAGAGCTTTGCAGTTTACACAGCTAGCATAACAAAGGATTGCAGAAACTGCTGTCAAGTCATTCAGAGTAAGCTTCTCTCAAGACTCTTTTGCTTGCCTGATCACTTAACTATGAAAGGAAGAACTGAGTCATAGCCATAGTACATTTGAGCCGAAAGATGCTGACCTAAAATCTGTTAAACACTTCCCTCAATTGTATGGATCCCAAGAATATCTGGGACGGAATGTATGTTGTTAGAGGAGATTCATAACTCAGATTATCAGCTTTCTCTCTGAATAGAAAGAATTGGGCTTTAAAAAAATTGATTTTTTTTTTTGTGACGATAAAATCACAGATGTAGGAGTATTGCATCTTGTTTGCAAAGTAGAAACAAAGTCCAAGAAGTCTTTTGTCTTTGTTAGCCTCAGAGTGGAAGAACCATTCACAGGTGCAACACAACTATGAAAACTGATTGAAAAAACCCCTTGGTAGTGGTGCAGCAGCATGAAATTAATTAATTACTATAGAAAGCTACCTTGCTGGATGGCTATGGAGTTGGGAAACATCAGTGCAGACTGACTGAATGAACCACACTGACAGACTTTGACCTCAAAGTATTAAGCAAAAAATGTTTTTAAAAAATGGATTTGTTCTATCCTACCATTTTTACTAACAGGAGCTGCAATAAAAATCTTCCCTAACCATTCAACGCCTTCCCTTCCTTTCCTCCCCCCCCCCCCCCCCATAACCTAAATGAATAATTCATAAAATTTTAATTTCTTCTAAGGTAAGTCACTGGAGACTGACTAAAGATACAAAATTATGAAATGTTACCTTAGAATGAGCAGTCTTCTAACCAACTGCCCTTGAAAAAGTTTAAGAGTGAAAGTTTTAAATATACTTCTTTTAAAAAAAAAAAAGCTCCAAAATATATGCAATAGTAATCTCAAAAGATATATAAACATTTCTTGGGTTCATTTTATTAACTTTAATATAACTGATTCCAGTCATTCTAAACATTGTCCCTTAAAAAAGATTGCTTACACTTTCACATTAAATACTGTTGAAGATGTCACAGAAATCAGGGGTTCAGCCTTTAAATATATTATCAGCCATTACAATTTTTGTGGGTGGAACAGAACTATAACTTTCATGTAACTCATTTTTATTAGTATCACAGCAAAGCAAGCAAAAGCTTATGCACAAACATTAATGACTTCCCAGCATCCATTAGCTCAGCTCACTAAACAGTATTTTTAATAAAAAACTTAACGTCTGATCAGCTTAACAGCACTCCCCCTAACCATTGTGTAGAAAATAAAAATGATAAACACAGAATTACCGATTTTCTCTTCTAGAATAAAATGACAGTAGATTGCACAAGTTAGAAGAATCATATTTCATATTTACAATTAAGATTGTAAAGGGTTGTGAGTTCAATCCTTGAGGGGGCTGGGGCAAAAATCAGTACTTGGTCCAGCTAGTGAAGGCCGGGGGCTGGACTCAATGACCTTTCGGGGTCCCTTCCAGTTCTATGAAATATATCTATCTCCATATATTTTTTATTTTATTTTAACCCATTCAGCTAAGGGTCAGCATGCCTAGTTTTTGAAGTGTCACGTTATTTAGCCCAATGCTTTTCTGAGCTCTCTGGAAAACCTAACAATTTTACAAATGCAATGTGTCATATAATATCCTGTTTGTAGGTTGTGGACTTTAATTCTGATAACTGCTTGCATTTTGAAATTTTCCATCTATAGGACTTGGAGAGCATAAGGGAGCAGAACAGAGAAAGGCATCCAGAAATACTGTTCATAAAAATTCTGGAGAGGTGGAGAGAATCATTAACTGCAGCTTTTTTAAAGCAACAGGACACTTATTTGATGCAACTCCATACACTTTATTAAAAATAACCTTTTGAGAAAGTTGAAGACCATCATAAATGTATCCCAAGGGAAAATATTTAGTCATAAATCTTCACAGCAAAATTAATAATATGGTATAGGATGTAAGTTTAGTTCATGTCACATTAACAAGACCTCACAGAACAGTATTTTCTCATTTAGGACTACAAAATAAACTGAGAATTCTTCTTTTATGCTGTATATACACATTCCATTAAAATATGTATCATCACTTAACTTCAACTGTTATACGTAACCCTGCTCTCTTTTCTGAACATATTTTAGATCATATCAATGTATGTGGAAGTAAATGAAATTTTGCACATTTTACACATTTCTTTGGCTTTTGTAGAATATTTTAATATACCCAACGTATTTAAAAAGTGAATTAAGTCACAAAGGACAACCATATGTTCAGATTTTCCTGGCCAAAGCTTCTTTTTGGGTCTCTCTTCTCTATCCAAGGGGGATTATATAAACAATAGGAAATGTCCTACATTTTTGCAGAGCAGACAATCTGCAGCTCAGAAAGACCCCCCGATTGAGCCGCTTCCCAACTGATCCCTAACCTGCAGCTAACTGGTCTAGCAAGCCATGGGTGCTGGATCCCACCCACCCAGTTCCTGGCTCTCAGCCCTGGGCAAGAGGTTCCACAGGGAGGCACTGACTAATGGCTGTCGCTGCATCCTGAGCTTGGGCCAGACGCTCTGCCACGGTGACAGACAGCGATACTGCCCCCACCTCCAGTGAGTACCCCTGCTGCAGGCATCCCCTCTCCTCCCCCCAGGTCCCTCCTTTGGTAGTGTCCTCTTTTTGGGAACCTGAAATATGGTAACCCTAAGTTTAGGCTTTAGCCCACCATTTTGTTAAATGGGCATTTCAGAACAAACTATGTAAGGTTCAAGAATATTGTTTGTACTTAGACAAGATGGAATTGAGTTTCAGTTCTAACTATTCCCTTGCTTACTTGAATATAACTGTAGGCCTGACTTGACATAGGTAACGTGCATCATTTCTTAATGGGCATGATTAGGAAAGTGAATGGAAAGTTAGACTGTAAATAGGGGCTGAACAAGCAGTACGTTGAAGTTGTGATGTCTATGCTAGTTAAGATAAGCCGGGACACCCCAATGCTAGGGACAATGGACAAGATAAATATGGAATCTAAAGATCAGGTTCTATATGAGCAGCACATGGGAAGAGCAGGCTGTACAGGGATAGATTCCTGAAAAGTAATCAAGCCAATTCAAAAACATGTGATGCAATGTCATAAACATATATTTAAATGTATGTAAAGGAAGAGGTTTTCTGTGTAACTTTGGATATGTGGTATGCCCTATACCCAGCCCCTACGCTTGAGTCTGATCTACTCAGCGTAGCTTTCCTGTATGCCAAATAAAGGAACCTGAGTGATTAAATGTGGAGTTGAACTGAGTTTCTGGATCCCGGAGAACCAGATGAAGTGTTCTCCCAGAACCGGAGAAGGTGTTCTGGATAAGCTGAATGGAAAAGGTCTTGGAGGGAATCCCAACAATAAACAAACTTATTTTAATTTTTTTAAAAACACTAAAGTAAAATTAAAACTCACTAATCTTGTATTAGGACCTCCAAGACTGAAGTCCCTCACATCGTTAGATAACAATTAACATATTTCAGTGCAATGAAACTAAGTTTTTATCATAGGTTTTCAGAGTGGGATTTCACAATTGCTCAGCATTGACTTAACACTGCTCCCACTGATGTCAATGGGATTTTAGGGTACATCTACACCTCAAATTAAGTTGTAATTGTAGCACAGTTAGGAATACCCACACTAGCTGTAATCAGGCTAGTGCAGAACAGTGGAAATATGGTGGCTTCAGTGTTGGCTATGTCCCATAAGAAGCCAACTGGGGACTCTGAATATGTTCTCAGGTTGCTTCCACCATTTTCCTTGGAAAACGCCCTTACATTCTTAATATGTCTTATTGTTGAGAAATGTTCATGACACTCAACGAGACCTTTCCCTCCCTTCATTTTATCTTGTTTCTTTGGGTTATACCCTACTCTAAGTAATTATTGCCCATTCTGGGTGTTTGCAGTTCCCTAATATTTCTAGACAAATTCTGTACCTCACTCCACAATTTACTTGCAGTTCAAGAAGCCACCTACACTTAGTTTCATTTTGAATTACATATCAATGCTGTCCGAGCTACAATACTATTTATATATCTTTAAAACTGCCACGTCAATTCAAAATTCATTTAAAATAAAGCACATTACGTTTCAGCCTGGATATGACAAATTAAAACCCTGAGATACGAGTTTCATAGTCGAAACTTTTTACAAAACGTACGCATAGCAAAGTTAACCGGCATCATTAACAAAATGCTTATGGTATTGTCAACATTAAAATTCTATCAAAGAATTAATTATATGAATATACCATATTTGTATATTAAAATGAGATCTCAGTTCAGGGTTTCTGAACTAGATAAGAACTGAAGCTGATTGAACACCACTGAATACCTGCCTCTCTATGGCAGTTACCTTCACTATCAACAAATCCACATATGCCAAAATAGACTTTGGAAACATGCATTAAACAATTTAACAGATTAACCCTTGAAAAAATGGAATCAGGTTTGTTGAATTTGGCAAAAAATAGAAGACATTAAATTCTACTTTGTGTGGAGTAATCTTTAATATATTTCATCATTACATAAGAAATACATATTCACAATTCCCCACTTTCATAAAATGCCCACTAAAAAAATCCCTTGAAAACAGATCAGAACAGCCCTTAGGGTGTGATTATTATACAAAAAATTAGACTGAAAACTCTCTTTCAAATTAGACAAACATATTGACATGCTATTTCCTAAATACGGTATGTTAACTAACCTAGAACAAAATAATTTTTATACATTTACAAGCACTATTAATACAGTGCTTCTAATTAAAGGGGTAAAAAGCATGTATCTGAGAAATCAGTGAATTACAAAATTAAATTTTAAATTTAAGGTATGAATAATTTATCATATGGTATTTCATAAGAGCACTCATTTGTATAATAGCTATATTAGTAAGGATTAACATATAAATATATATTTACATAACATATTAATCATGCCAGAATATCTTGTAATCAAGCCCATTACAAAATGCCTCAATTAATGCTTGTTAGAAAGTCAAATGTTTATAAGGGGTAACGGTACAGCTTACTATAGTTAGTTTGCCATCTTTAGTGCACAAAATGCACAAATTGTTGAAGCAAAACCATACAGAAGCCAACTACGTAACTGCAGACACTTTTTATTTAGTTATTTTATCCTAGGCATAATTACACATTTGTGTAAATGTTAATCTCTCTGTCACAAAATGGAGAAAGTCACTGAAAGGCTTTTCAAGTAGTGAAACTATATCACATGGCTGGCTGATTTTAGCTCATATTTAGAATGTTCATTAAAGGTTTGGTTTGGTTTGTTTTTTAATCCACCCACTGCCATAAAGCCCTGTCATATTAAGATTGATGATTGCATGGACATTTTCACAAGCCAATAAAATTAGCCCCTGAATCAGTCACTGGTTCTGTAAATCCAAAATAACGCAAGTCTTTTTTCCCTGAACCCCTTCATTCTGTGACGTACCATCAACATCATCTGCAGCTTCGCTCTCTTCTTCTTCTAGTATTTCAAAAGGAGTCATTACATCATAGAGAAATGAGAGGAAGCCATAAAACCAATCAGAACTTTCCTCTGCTAAAATATTAAGGACTTCCTCAAGGGAATCAATATTTTCATTACTGCCATCTTTGGTCAAGCCTACACAAGAATAGAGGAAAGAGAGAAAGAGAAAAAAAGGAGAGCAGTTAGGTGGAAAAAGGAAACTGAAGAAGGAGGATCTATGAAAGACATCTCATGTCATAGACAGCAGTCTTTACAGGAATGCTAATTAGAAATAGAAGAGAGGTTACAAAAAGTGTCACCTTGCAAAGAAGTAGAGATTCATATTTGGACAATACATACACCATGTCATTGTTTCAGGCAACAAGGCAAATCTGGTTCCTCTTTCACACCTTCCTCCCTGTAAACAAACTGAATAATGATCATATTCATCTTGTCTCTTGTGGCACTTAATATTAAAAAGGCAGGAGCTGTCTTAGGTAACTTCTTTTTTTTTGTTTTTTCCCCCTGACTTTCCTAACTGTTGTTCTTAGAGATGTGTTGCTCATTTCCATTCCATGTTAGCTGTGCACATGGGTGCACAAACACCTGCTGGAGATTTTTCCCCTCGTGGTATCGATAGGGCAGGGGCATCAATGGCCCCGTGCCCTCTCAGTTCCTTCTTGCGGCAACTCTGACAGAGGGGCAGGAGGGGTGGAGGGGTCATGGAATGGACATGCGCAACACATCTCAAAAAACAACAGATACGAAAGGTAGGTAACCATTTTTTTTTTCTTTGAGTGCTTGCTCATGTTGATTCCATGTTCGGTGACTCAGAAGCAGTATCCCTGGAGGTGGGCTCAGAGTTCACAGGCATGCTGATTGCTTTGGGAGAACAGTGTTACATGCGTCGTCCCAGGCCTGCTGGGTGATAGTGTAGTGGGATGCAAAGGTATGAATAGATGACCATGTCACGGCTCTGCAGATGTCTGGGATCAGAACTTGTGCGAGGAAGACCACTGACGAATCTTGAACTCTCACTGAATAGGCCGTCAAGATGGCTGGCAGCGGAACCTTTGCATGCTCATAGCAAAACCTGATGCAAGAGGTTATCCAGGACGAGATTCTCTGGGATGACATGGGCAGACCGTTCATCCTGTCTGCCACAAAGAGCTGTGTTGACTTGCAAAAGAGTCTAGTCCTTTCAATGTAGAAGGCCAGGGCACGCCTAATGCATGCAGACCATATTCCTCATCCAAACCGTGGGGCTTCGGGAATAAGACAGGCAGAAAAAAACCTGGCTGTAGTGGAACTGTGATGCCACCTTTAGCAAGAAGGCCAAATGGGGATGCAGCTGGACCTTTTATTTGAAGAACACTGTGTAAGGGGGTTTGAAGTCAGGGCTCTGATTTCGGAGACCCTTCTAACCGACATGATTGCCACTAGGAAGGCAATGTTCCAGGAGAGCAGCAGCGAACAAGAAGCCATTGGCTCAAAATGGAGCTGCGTAAGCCTGGACAGAACCAGATTTAGGTCCCACAGGGACCAGGACATGGACCTGTGGGTATAGTTTCTCTAAGCCCTTGAGGAACCAGACTGTCATCACACAGAGAATACTGACCTGCCCTGGACTGGAGGATGGAAGGTCAAAATGGTCACCAAATGGATCCTGACCAAGGATAGAGCCAGACCATGGTGCTTCAGGTGGAGCAGGTAGTCCAAGATGGTCTATAGAAATGACTATGTCGGGGCAAGACTCTGATCAGCTGCCCAATAGGTGAAGTGCTTCCACTTGGCCAAGTAGGTCTTTCTGGTGGAGGGTTTTCTGCTACCTAGTAAAACCTCTTGGACCTGCTCCAATCAGGCTCGTTCCTCCCAGTTCAGCCACACAGCAGTCAGGCCGCCAGGTGCAGGGATGTGAGGTTCAGATGGAGTAAACAGCCTTGGTTCTGGGAGATCAAGTCCTGGTGCATCATGAGCTCTAATCCAGCTGCTACCAAAAGTTCTAGAAGTATGCTATACCAATGCTGGGGGCGATTAGGATTATCTTTCCTTTGTCTCTCAATCTTTAAAGAGGCCCTTGTGAACCAACGGTATCGATGGAAAGGCGTACAGCAGACTCCCCCCCCCTCCCTCCCCCAGATGATGGGAGCAGAAAGGCATTGGACAGGGAGCACTTGCTGAGCCCTCACATTGAGCAGAACTGCTACCATTTCCTGTTCTGCCTGATGGCGAACAGGTCCATTTGGAAATTCCACCACTTCTGGAAGATGGCGCTGACTACCTCAGGGTGGAGAGACCATTCGTGGTGAGAGGAAAAGGACCTGCTAAGGCAATCCACCAGTGTATTCCAGTCCCCTGAAAGGTGCACTGTCTTGAGGTGAAGATGTTGGACGAAGAAGTCCGACAACCGTAACGCCTCCTGACACAGGGCTGAGGAACGAGCCCCTCCTTGTTTATTAGAGAACATCAAGGCTATATTGTCCGTCAGTATCTGCACCACCTTGCCCAAGAGGTAAGGAAGAAACACCTGGCAAGCCAAGCAAATCTCCCTCAGTTCCCTGATATTCATGGTGAGGGAGAGTTCCTCCTGTGACCAGAGATTTTGGGTACTGCAATTGCCAAGGTGGGCTCCCCACTCCAGGTCTGATGCATCTGATACCAATGTCACTGACGGGCACAGAGTGGCAAAGGGACTCCCGGTCATTACTGATCACGGATCTGCCCACCAAGTCAATGATGTGAGAACGGCAGACGAGATTGTGAGGAATAATTCCAGGTGGTGTTTGCTGGAGGAGTTGAGGTCTGAAGAGCAGCCACGCATACTGTGCATGCTGCCATGTGCCCCAGCAATCTCAAAACATACCCGAGGGGTCCTGAGCGGGTGAGATCTGACATGGGGGAACTGGACTTCTGGCAGGTAGGCTCTGGCCTGACTGGAGTCGAGCATTGCTCCTATTTAAAAAAAAAAAAAATCTATCCTCTGTACTGGGATCAGAGTGGATATCTGCTTCTTTATCAACAGACCCAGCCCTAGACAAGTGACCTGTGTTGAACCTGAACTTGCAAATGGCCCTTGGTTAACCAGTTGTCAAGGCATGGATAGATCTGTATGCCTCGATGTCTCAAGTGAACCGCAACTACCGCCATACACTTTGTAAAAATCCTTGGGCAATGAAAGTCCAAAGATGGTGCGGTGAATTGGTAGTGGCGCTGGCCCACCATGAATCGAAGGACCCTTCTGTGTCCACAGAAGATGGAGATCTGGAAATAAGCGTCTTTTGGAGTGAGGGCAGAGTACCAATCTCCCGGATCCAGGGAGGAAATGATGGAGGACAGGGAGACCATGCAGAACTTCTCGACATGTTTGCTGAGGAGATGCAGGTCACTTTAGGATGGGCCTGAGGTCTCCCAATATTTCCTAATCCCAAAGGCGACCTCAGGCCCATCCTAAAGTGACCTGCATCTCCTCAGCAAACATGTCAATAAGTTCTGCATTGAGGAACTACCTCTATGGCCCTCACATGTCCAGGAGATGGCCTCTCCTGCACGAGGAGATGCTCGTGAGAAGGGTGTCTGAAGAGGGACAGGACTGGGAGATGACAGGGAGGGATGGATACATTCTGCAGTTTTCATCCAAGCGTCAAGGTGGAGAGCACCCAGTGGTCCAAAGTTATTTGGGACCATGAAATATGGAATGGAAATAAATGGTCAAAAACAAAAGGGCGGAGGGTTGGATCCTGGGCTAAGTCCAGTACACCGCCCTCAGGCATGCCTTCAAAAAGACCTATTTAGGGCCAGCTGGATAGGCCGAGGTGGAAGGTGCAGGCTGTCTTCATTTATAGCCCTTTCCTTTCTTCTTGAAGGGCTTGTGCCTAAGAGGTCCTGAGAACTTGTGAGGTGGTTGCGGCCGGAAGCCTTTTCTGGAGGCCAGGGGCACGTATAGGCCCAAAGATCGCAGCGAGGCCCTTGAGTCTTTCAGCCCATACAGATTGGCATCTGGCAGCTCGGAGAACAGGGCATTGCCCTTGATGGGGAGGTCTTAGACCGACTGCTGCACTTCTGGAGAAAAGAGAGCACTGCAGCCATGAGCTGTGCCGCATGGACACTGCCAAGGCCATTGACCTGGCCACCGAGTCAGCCTCATGCAAGGCAACTATGATGGCCAGGAATTCTTGCCTCGAATCCTGATGCAAGGAATCTTTAAATTTCATCACGGAGTCCCAGATATTATATCTATATCTCCCCAGCAATGCCTGCAGGTTGGAGATCCCAAGTTGGAGGCTGGCGGTCAAATAAGTTTTTCTTCCAAACAAGTCCAGCCTCCTTGTGTCCATATTTTTAGGTGTGGTGCTTGCCTGACCCTGTCTCTCCCGCTTATTTACAGCGGACACCAGCAGGGATCTGGGCGGTGGGTGAAAGTACATGTATTCATAACCCTAGGTCAGGACAGGATACTTTTTCTCTGCCCTTTTCGATGTTGGGAGCAGAGATGATGGGGTCTGCCCGAGTGCTTTGACTAGTTTCAGCACTCCTTCATGGACTGGTAGCGCAACCTTAGATGGGGCGCTGCAGCCAGAATACCCAAGAGGCTGTCTGTGGGCTCCTTCAGCTCCACTTCTAGCTCCAAATTCGAGATGACCTGTTTAAGGAGCTCTTGGTGAGCCTGAAAGTCGTCCAATGGGAGCGGGTGGGCAGGATCAGCCTCCATCTCATCTGGGGATGACGAGGACAATGCTAATGCTATGGGAGGGGCTGGAACCTCCTCTGTAACTGGGGTAGCTGCCTCTGGAATCGGAGCCTCAGTACTGGCATTGGAGTCCGAGTCGGACAACTGCAACTGCACAGGCGGCGCTGGGGCTCGCTTCTCAGATGTGGATAACTGATGGGAGTGGGGTCCTGGCATCAGGCAGAACCCCCAGGGGTTCCAATATTGGCAGTGTGTTGGCTACTTCCCTGATGGCCAGGTGCCCATTGCAGGAACAGTCCTGAAACCCAGTGTATAGGCCAAATGGTGTCTCTGTGGCCAGGGGATGGATTCCCCTTCCAATTCCAAGGCGGACTCCTCCCTCAGAGACCATGGGCGGGTTTGTCAGTGCTTCCCCCTGCCAGCTATGATGGGGAGTGACACTGGAGGGAAGGAGACTGGCATCGTGACTCCAGAGACTGATACTGCGAAGGCGGGAATCAGTGCTGAGATGGAGAATGCTGAGGAGTCTGGGATCGAGGAGCCAGCAACTGCCCACTGCGGCGGGCGCATGAAGGGTTTCCCTCCGGAGGAAGCCGCCTTCACCTACTCCGAGTTCAAAGGTTAGTCTTGCAATGTGAGCGGCATGGGGAGGGCCATCAGGTCCCTTGCCGCCTGAAATGCCACCGGTGTCAAAGGGGCTCTCAGGTGCAAGTCCCGAATGCTCCCAGATTTTGGTGGTGGTTCCCTCACTGGGCTCGGAGCCCTGAGATACTCCTGCGTGCAGCTCAGGAGAGGATAAGTGGCGCAGTATGGGTCCTGGCTCTGGCTCCCACCACTGCTTTCTTATCCTTCTTCAGTATGGGGGAGTGCCCTGGGATCATGTTCCATGATGGGACCACTAACTAATCTAACAACTAAGAACTAATAGGTAACTATATACAAGCGGAGACCAAAAACCACTAGGAACACTTGCAAGTGCAAGAGAGAAGGACATTCCAGCAACTATCGGTAAGAACTGTCCAGCAATGGGCGGTAAGAAGGAACTGAGAGGGCGTGGGGATGGCACTGTCCCTTATAACGATGCATGAGCGCAGGATTCCAGGGGGCACTACGCCCAGCACTACGAATACTATTGGGGAAAAATATCCGGCAGCTGTGCACATGGGCATGCACACACCTAACATGGAATTGACATGAGTAAGCACTCAAAGAAGAAAGTAAGCATCTCTGCTTAGAACAATCAAATCCAATTTAAGGTAATCAAACTGCAGAGCTCACAATTATTAAATCTCTATGACAACATCCGAGAACAATGTTTGGTTTAACAACTGTGTATTTTAAACAAAAGTTTGTCACAAGTAAAGGGTAAAATTTGCTCGTAGTCAATATCCACTGGCCTGATCAAGTGCTGTTGGAGTTATTCTGCCCATTCCAGCTTATATAGAGAGGTGGGTATCAAGAGTTTTGCTTGTTCTTGTTTTCTATCTTTTCTACCTCAGTTTTCTATAGCACCATAGTGTAATTTTTTTTTGTACTTGCTTGACAATTCCCCCTGCTGGCATGCTGAGGATACAACATAAGACATGATCTGATCCGCAGGCTGAATTATGTCAAAAAAGTATATTTATTCATTTTAAAACAAAAACAGCATGAGCTGGGGCTGGCAGAGCCGTGGAGAGCTACTAAAAAATCAAAATTACAAGTGTACAGACTGTAAACTCTTTTGAGGTGAAGACTTACTATGTTTGCACAGTACCATGCACAATAGGAGCTTGATCTAAGTGGGGTCTCTGGGAGCGATAATACAAACAATGATTTTACATTTTTTGTATATAGAAACCACTGCTCTGGCTCTGTACTACTAGAAAGTAGCCAGCAATCAATATGTTCCAACAATATAGGAACATATACCAACAACAGATAACCAGCCAATTAACAGGCAATTAGTGGTGAACTTGAAAAAGACTGCCAAAAGGACTTTTTTTAGTCTTTAAAAAAAATCCAAAACCCAAGCTAATATACATTGCCTATATGAAAATCATCCTAGAGAAATCCTAAAGTGTCTGTCTTAGACCAAAAAAGGGAATAGATTTTTAAAAGGGTGCGTAACACAGCAAAGAAGGAACAGCAGGATTAAAAAAGCTAATATCTATTCTTGATTACTTTGTTTACTGCATGGTTTGGCAACTTAAAACATGATGCTTTGCACTAATTTTTAAAAACAAAATTATAACACATATGGAGAAATCCAATATAGATTTAAATTAGCCACATATTTATTTACTGCAGCCAAAATAATGCAGGAACCTTATATCTGCTTAAAGTTGGACCAAAATTCTGCCCTCATTTACACCAGTGCAACTCCAATGCTTCATGCAGTAGTTGTAGGCCATCCCCAATATGTCTTTTTATGCATCTTCCAAAGATTCCCCCAAAACTTAAATCAATTCAGCCTGAAAATAAGGGCCTACAACTGATGGCATCAGAGAAGTATATACAGTTCAGGGACTGAACTTAAAAACCCAAATAACTGTTTTGTTTGGGCAGAAAGATAAAAGTTCTCTGCCCACCCACACACTACTGCTTCAAATGTATGAAGGGTACTACCCAAACACCCAACCTTGCTCCCACTGAAGTCAATAACTTCAACAGGAAGAGCAATAGGGTCCAAAATCAATACAAAATAAATTTAAGGTTGATACTGCAATCTCCTCATGTTCCAGTGTACATAAATATTGTAGCACACGGTATATTAAATCAACTACTTATCACACCCCTGCAATAAAAACCTACACTCCTTTTGTTCCTCTTGAAAGCACATTGATGAGAAACACTTTTCACTATTTAGGAAACGTAAATTGCATTTATAATTAAGTTGTTAACTAAAACAAAATTTTAAACCTCCTGCTAGCAGCTACAGTATTATTGGAAGTTGATGTCTGGGATTTTAAAGATCAGTGGTTTCTCTCCTGCTTTAAAGGCCAGTTAAAGAGCAGGAAAAAAATTGTTTATTAGCATTAAATATTATGCAGTAAAGATCTTCTCATTATTAATACTGTATTAAATTAGCACAGAAACCATCTCTTAATATTGTACTCCCCACAGATATATGCACCACAAAACATATCCTTTGACAAAAAGAAAAAAAAATTCTAATCAAAGTCACACAAGATACATAGTAAAATAGTCACAACAGGCAAGTACTTGGATAGTTACACACAAGCAGATGAAGTAGCCTTATTAATATACGTGTTTCTTCATTAGCTTCACAGATTTAATTTTAGACGGCACGTTTCTCAGGGCAGGGTCATGTCTTTTACTGGTCTTTAGAGCACGATGAATATATATGGTACTATACAGCCAGTAACCTTGTATAAATAGATAATAAACAGAACCGAGCCCCTTGGCTACTATCTATTTCCTTCCTAAAACGTGAACTGCAATTAAATCATACTATGGACTCATCATTTGACAAGTTTTACTTTTTAATTCCTAAAGTTTGTGCATTAATCTGCAACAGAACTTCTTAAAACCACCAAATTATTTTTCCCCATCCTCCAGAACATATTGATGTAACCATAAAATTATATTTCAAAACTGGTATTTAGAGGGGGGGGGGAAGTAACTAATCTGTGACCTTTTATAACATATTTAAAGGAGACTGTATTTATGTTTTATGCACATGGGAAGGTGAGTTTATTATAGAAACAGTGTCACATAACTGGCAGAATCCCCAATCATATCAAGTTCTGTAAAAGTGGAGATGTATCGAAGAGCAACACATGTATCTTGCTTCCAGCTCTGCAGCCAGAATGAGACTGGCATGAAAAGCAATAGTCAGTGTACTGTACTATTTATATACACCATGAGAAAATTCAGATTTGCAGAATGATTACAGGAAAAAAAATCTGTTAGAGTTTATCAAAAGTTGACAGAAAACAAGATAAAATACAAGCATGTGTAATGTTCAGTGACAGCTCCCAATCTGTAACTCTACAGACACAGAGAGCACCCATAGTCATAGGTTTGATTAGAATTCTTCTTGCTCTACCTGATCTTCAGTAGACTGAATGTAGCTCTGATCTCAGGAGTTTTCTCCCTACACAGAAGAACTAAACAAATGGACTGAAGAACAAAGATTCTTGCTTATCTCTTCAGACAAAAATCGGGGAGGGTAGCACTAAATGGCCATTCAGAGAGCATGCATAACGTCCTGATTCTATACTGGAAGTTTGCACTGAAGTGTGGCATCAACACATAACACAAGAAGTAGGGGTCACCAAATGAAATTAATAGGCAGCAGGTTTAAAAACAAACCAAAGGAAGTATTTCTTCACACAACACAGTCAACCTGTGGAATTCTTTGTCAGAGGATGTTGTGAAAACCAAGACTATAACTGTGTTCAAAAAAGAATTAGACAAATTCATGGAGGATAGGTCCATCAATGGCTATTAGCCAGGGTGGGTAGGGATGGTGTCCGTAGCCTCTGTTTGCCAGAAGCTGGGAACGGGCAACATGGGATGGATCACTTGATGATTGCCTATTCTGTTCATTCCCTCTGAAGCACGTTGCATTAGCCATTGTCGCAAGACAGTATACTGAGCTAGATGGACCTTTGAGCTGATCCAGTATGGCTGTTCTTATGTAATATTTTGCAATGATGCACCATCAAGATGCAAACAGTGAAGGTAAACAGTTACTCTTTCTAATTCCATTTGATGACAAAGTATTTCACCAGCTTTGTACACTGAGTAACAAATTTTTCAAAGTTTTCTAATCAACAAAAACACAAATTATTTTCTCTTTAGTTTCAACAGTGAGGTGAGTTTTGATATCAATATATTGCTCCTTATTTCCCCTCTATTCAGGATCCCTATTTACTTTTTTTTTTTTTTTTAAAAAGACTAACTATCAATGTTGTTATAATAGAGTGGAAGGGAATTGTGGGAGAGATTCAGAAAGATTTAGTTTGGACATCAGTCCAAACCAGGGGTCGGCAACGTTTGGCACGCGGCTCGCCAGGGTAAGCACCCTGGAGGGCCGGGCCAGCTTTATTTACCTGCTGACGCGGCAGGTTCGGCCAATCGCGGCCCCCACTGGCCGCGGTTCGCCATCCCGGGCCAATGGGGGCGGCGGGAAGCCGCGGCCAGCACATCACTCGCCCGCGCCACTTCTTGCCGCCCCCATTGGCCCGGGACAGCGAACCGCGGCCAGTGGGGGCCGTGATCGGCCGAACCTGCCGCGTCAGCAGGTAGATAAAACTGGCCCGGCCCGCCAGGGTGCTTACCCTGGCGAGCCGCGTGCCAAACATTGCCGACCCCTGGTCCAAACAGTATATGTATTGTTTTTATTGGTAACATTTATATATGTCCCCAGAATTCTGAATGAGTTAATTTGAACAAAAGAAAAAAAAACTAAAGTCAAAACCCAACATGGAACTTATTTTCAGCTAAATATGAAATAACTGTGCAAGTCTTGATCCAAGTTTGAGACATGGTGGTCCAGAGGTCTTAATGAATCTGCTGTAGTGCATTGACATGAGTATCATCTGAAGTTTATCTTTTAGAAATATCTCCCCTAAAATTCCAGGTGAGTACAAGAAAAGATATTCTCTAGGCACAAATGGACTAATGTTGGTGTGCTCCAGAGGAAGCCTAGACTAGGCTTTTTCTATGTCAAAGGGATAATCAGTGTTATGCAAGACCTTTGAAGGGCAAAGGAAGCAAACAGTGATCTTTGGAGCTTTCATGACCCCTCTGATAACAGAAAATAAATGCAAAATGCTCAGACTTTTAATGTATTGAAAGCATTTATATAATATTTAGTTATTTCTGCTACAACCTGATTTACAATAGATCTGACATATATGTTTGTTTGAACAATGCTGTAATACTGTGAGCATTTGAAGTACTGGTCCATCTTACATAAAATAATCAATTAAAAAAAATCTTGGTATAGTGATAAGGGAATACTTTGAGGCCTGAGGATCTTAAAGTCAAGCAATGTGAGGTACTAAATAATTCTACCTATTTTGTAAAGGTACTAGGAGGAAAAAGAGTTGCTACAATTTTCATGCAAAGAATTATATTCTTAAGGTATTTCTCTATTTCCCGATTTAATCACTTAATATCATAAACTAAGACAAATCAAGCCATATGAAATATTGAAGTCTATGTAACATAGCTTTCAGATTGTAATCCAAAAAGTTGTGTGTGTACTTGCCTAGCAAAACTTTGGCATCTTCCACATCAAAATCTCCATCTCCATCAGCATCATATAGCCCAAGCTTGCCTAAAATGCAAAAAAGAAGGGATAAGGATGAAGGACTTGAGTAAAATGCTTCCAAAGTAAAATGTTCAACATGTGTTCATTATATACAGTTGGTTGTATATATTTTTATATTTTAATACATTATTATTATTATTATTAACATTAACAATTTAGCCTCTCTCTGCTTAACTCAATTTTAGGTCATGCGTAAAACAGCAAAACCATACTGAGTACAACACATTCTCCAAATATGATTCTTACTGGTCGATATCTATTTCAATGCATAATTTCTTTAGTCTGTCACTCACAATAGCAAGTATATAATTCAATTAGAAATTGTGCACTTTATCTGAATGTATTGAATTCAAAGCTAGCCGTGTAAAAACGAGCAATCTGAAAGGGTGTAATCAACCAAATTTATGCAATCATATAATCACTATTTCTTTTTTCTTTCTTCATACTGACTGCTATTCTAGACATTTCCCATATATAAAAAAGTTATCCGACAGTTAAAATTATGGTAGACTGGTTTCACTATTGGGTTAATGGATCAGAAGCAGCCCATATCCCACAAAAAGTGTAAAAGAATTCACAGACATTTCACCGATGGCTACATATGTTTACTATAGCTAAGAAACTAATCATCATCCAGGGCATATCATCACCACCAGTCATGAGCCCTGGTATACATGGCTAAGCAAAAGCAACATGTCATAAATGGTAGCTGACTTAATCAGTAAAATCTAGTAAGGATTTTTAATACATCATCAAAACATTAGAGGTCTTGCTTTTCTTTTATTTCAGCCACAGTAGCTCTAGCAGCCATAGAGCTAACACTCAGGGGATCGTAGTCTCTTTTAGAAAATAAAGTATTACCTAAAACTATGTCATCTAAAAGTAGATGTTTCCTGGGATCAACAAAGGAATTAGTAGGTCATTTAATACTTAATTAGTTTTTGATAATCTCAATATCATGGCAAAACTCAAGCCTGACTCACAATGCTGTAAGATCATGGGGAGGAGTTGTAAAATTTAGCGGTTATCACAGCTTATCAGTTTATCGTGAGCATGCCATTGCTTGTTTCCTTTAGGAAAGAACTGTCACCAACCACTAAAACCGTGGCAAAATTTCTACAAAAAACAAAAAACAAAAACAAAATGTAACCACTATTTTCCTGTTCTCCACAAAAAATAATCCTACAGAAAATATTTTAATAAACTAAAATATAGTTTAGAAAATAAGACAGTTTGGTGGAAGCTGAATTCCAGGAACAGGTCCAGAGTAGACAAAGTAAGCCACCACTACTCTGTTGCAACAATGAAATCTAAATTATTGCTGTTGATTTTCAGGTTAAAGTACATAGTTAGAAATTCTGTAACATTCAGCTAGTAAAGAAGAATTGCATTTTCTCCAAGAATAGGAAGAAAAGTCAGAAATAATAGAATGCCGGAGTCTTTCATTTGAATTATGACTGAAGGAAAGAAACAATTTTTTAAAAATTAAAATAAAAAGAGTAAAGCAGAATATGATTAGCATAAGATTTTAATCCCAGGGAGAGTGAAGGAAGTTTGTTTCCCAATAGCCTACCTTGAAGTACCTCTGACAAGTTATAACGGAAGTCCTTTGCTTTGGCTGCATGCATGGTAAAAATACAAAAACCATTATTTGCATCATCAGACCCTGATCAGGTTTTAAATCAGATGCTTGAACCTTACAGTTCAAGTATAATATTCTCCTAGATTCACCTGCATCAAAGATCAAGGACAAACTAACAAAGCATCTGCATGTGTAATGTCAGGTGAACCCTGGACAGATTTCTTAGCGCCTAACAAATATGAAGTTCTTTTTTTTTTTTTTTTTTTAAACACTATTGGAACTATGAATTTTAAACATGATACACAAAGCACAGTATGCATCCTATCATACCTGGAGTCCACTGACATTTATCTTGTAAAAATAATACATTTGAAAATATATGTACAGTAGTTAATTTACAAATTGGTGATGTGCTCCCATCTATCTGAAGGCAAGATTAAATCTTCAGTCTTTCTTCCTGAAAATCGGAAAATGCTTCTATTCAATGAATGAAGATACACGTAGCACATTTTCTGACATACTAAATTATACATATTAAGACATGAAAGTTCTTACCTAGAACTTCTTCATAATCTACAAGTTCAAACCAAACAACTGCTACTGATGTCCAAACTCCCAGCAGTGCTATTACCATAAACCAGGTGAAAAAGGAGCTTCCAGAGAGGCCTTCTTTCTTCCCATTCTTGTTTCCTCCATGCTTTGTCTCTGTTAAAGTAAGATGTGTAAACATGGAAACTGGATTACTATTAGAAGGCATAATATTTTATTATAAAAGTATGCACGTTTTTACAAATTGTGCTTCGTACAGTAGTACGAAGTGCTCAATAACCTTTGTAAGGCTGTTTACACTACAAGCACTACAGTGGCACAACTGCAGCTATACCACTATAGCATTACAGCGTAGACATTTGCTACAGCAACAGAAAGGGTTTTTCCCAATCACTGTAGTAAATCCACCCCCTGGAAAGGCAGTAGCTAGGTTGATGGAAAAATTCATCTGTTGACCTAGCAGTTTTCTGGGCTCAGTACCAGGGCTTAACCCCAAGTGACAGATAGTTTGACATAAGTTTTAGACCAGTGTAAGTTTTCGATCAGGTTTAAGTTACTTTCACTACTATTATCTCCTTTATTAGTAGTAGTAATTGTAATAGACTTCCAGGGTTTGCATACGCAGGCAAAAAGTGTGTTTTTTAAATGAGTGAAGCTAATGTGATTGAACATCCACCTCCTTAATGCCAGTATATACACAGTTTAACTCCTTTTAGATGGTTTAAATTGGTTGTATTGTTTCCTAGGCTCCCACCAAAGTGACAATATGACCAGATCAAAGGATCTAAGAGGTGTTAAATCAGATCTACACTGGTTTAAAGGGGATTTTCAATCTAGTTAAGATAAATTGACTGAGGTAACTCATTTTAAAAAAACCACACCATTGTCATGTATGTAGACAGAGCTCAAATGCTAGAACACATTACAGGTTTTGATCTGGAACTCAGACACCTTGTTGTTCCCTTCTCTACTACTCAAAAAGGATGAGGCAAATGATGGATTTTATCCATTTGCCAAAAGTTTCTAAAGCCTTCATGTTAAAAACAGAGTTAGTGTATTATGTACTCAAAGGGCTAAACTGTAAAATTACAATCTGGTACGAGCTTCCCTCTATTAAGGGCAGAGAAAGAAATGTGACTCTCAGCATCAACATTTCTCCCCTGCTTCCCCCTTGCTCTAGCGAAAAGTTTACTTCAAACATTTTCATACAGCAGTTTACTCCCTGCTGTGTACCTAGCCAACAATTCTTGCTGGCAAGCGATGGCAGACCCAGTGCTATTCCTACTCCCCACCCACTTCTCACAGAAGAATCAGACAGGTAGTCCCTGCTCTCCAGTCTTAATCTTGCAGACAGTCATAATCTAAGCAGGAGAACAACCTACTCCTTGCATTGCTGAGTTAAGACTTGGTTAATACAGCCCATAGTGTTTAAAGAGTAATTACAGACCTTAATGTATCCAGAGCACAAATCTTTGGGAACTGTTCCCTGAAAACAAACTGAAGACAGTATTTCAGCTAACATGCTAAGCAGAAATAATTTAGGCATAAATTAATGGAAGGAGTAGGCCACTTCCATGAAGGAAGCTAGAACCTCCTAAAATTGAATATGCCTTAACACACAGACTTAAACCCTTTTGGAAGGCTTCATAAAAAGTGCCACTCAGCAACCCAAGATCCTACTTTGAATCAATCTACATTCCCTGAAGCACAGATCATCCCGTTCAAGGACTCAATTTCTACTGAAAATGGTTAAAAAAGTCAAGCATTCGGGGGGGCGGGGAATCAACCTGGATAAAGTACTGAGGAGGAACTCCAATACTGACTAACCAAAGTTCAATTTTTCTGTGGAAGAGAAAGCACAGCTAGCAGACTTCTCAAAACAACTCCAGAAAAATGATTATCTGAAGGTAGACTTGTAAAAGGTTAAACGGTTAACAGGTAAGCAATAGCTTACCATTAACTGACCTTAACCGTTAACCTCTGCGTCCACTGCACCAGGTCGGCCGGAGGGACCCCCGATCCCCGCTGCGCCAGGCCGGCTGGAGGGACCTTGGTTAACGGCTAACTGGTTAAACGATCTAATTTTAATGGTTTAACTGGTTAACTTTATTAACTAATAGTTGAGTCTTTATTTGAAGCAACATCCATTAACAGCTCTCATTCATCTGAACTATGGTCCTGAAAGCACAGAATTCATCAATGCTCTTGATGTATTAGGAGAATATCTTAAACCTTCAAGATGTTTCTTGGAGACATTAAATTTACATTTAAAGTTACAATGAAAAAAATCCAGCTAAAAATAAGAAAGCTCATGAATTATTTTAAAAATAAAAGTAAAAATACCAAAAAACATTAGCCACATTTTTTAAAAGAACACACACCACGTTATAAACGTAAATAAAATGAACAGAATAATCAAGTTTTTTCCTGGATTTTCTCACAGGTGAAGGGAGTCGGCCAATACAATTAATGAGAAGGAAAAGGAACTAGTGATTATTTAGATGTGTAACGTGCATGCACTTCAAACCCACCAGGGAAAAGTAAAAACTTTACAAAAGGGTATTATAATCAAACAATACAGCTGCTAAGTTATTGTAATGGCTCAACTTTTCAGAGGTTGCCAGACAATGGAGTTAACCCAAATAGTTTAGGCCAAATCTTTACCTAATTAAAAAGATGTTATATGTTTTTCAAATACAAAGAATATTTAAGCATCATTAATGTACTGTGATTTAGATTTGTGTTTAATATCAGTATTATCATATTAAGTCTAATCAAATATTTGTTTGCCATCTCTAGTAGGATTAATTAGGCAAAACTAGACCTAAATGATCACAAGTTTAAAAAAAAAAAAAGCAGCACACTAAAAGGTAGTAGCCCTAGATAAGGGTAGAGGAAGTAGGGACAGTGGTGGCCTCTTTAGCTGACTTACATGAGAGAGGGACAGGGGAAGTCAGCGCAGAAGGGCTTCCAGTCCCTCCTTGTTGTCAGGATCACAGACATACTAAGCTAATCTTTCACCATATTCATTGCATCATATGCAGAGTAAAGACAGTCACAAAAACAGCTGCCTTAGCTCAGTTGTTACTGATGCAATATTTATAGTGGGGAAAAAATTCTATTTAATATTGGTCCTAGAAGCACAGATTATAAGAACAAAAAAGAAGTACAGAATTCTGTTTCTTTGACATTCTAACCATAACATTCCCCTAGTATGGTGTTTCCAATAATCTTTAGAAAAAGATTAGGACGGTTTAACCTCATGCTTGGACATGTGAGTATAGTTCAATACACTAGTGATTACTGGTTAAATTCACCAGGGAAGGTTGCAGGCAAAGATAAACAATGTGTTGTAATATATTCAGCAAATATTACAAATCACAGAAAAAAAATGAGGAATTAAAAAAAAATCCCTGGCTAAGAAGTTACTGAATGTTTACAGAGAGCATAGATAAATATGCCATTATATAAGTTAAGCCACCACACATGCAACTCTTACAAGTACATAATCACAATTATGTTTCATAAGAACAGTTTATATTAAATGGGTGTTTTAAAAGAAGTCTGTGACAAAGATCGTATATTGTATCATTAAAGAAAACTATTTGTATTTGCATAAGCAAATATAGCAGGATTCTATTTTACACTTCCATTTTTCTATACCCTTTTCTCTCGTGGCACTTTCTTTACCACTATGTGTCTCTGGAAAAAGGACTGTGTACCATAGACAACAAGACAGGACATCTAAATAATAGTTTTTTTTAATTAAATAAGTAACCTAATATTACTGCTGCACACTTCCACTTCTAAAAAACAGTTTTATCCAAGTCTCGCAGAATCGGATCCTACAACAAACATCATCCGTTACAAGTGTAGCTTCCATTTGCAAGCTTTGACTCCCAACCTCTAAGTGCTTTGAACAATTTTGCTATACAGAACTCCAACAAAACAGATCTGCTCTAACTTGCAACAATTTTTTTTAAAAGCAAATGTTAAATTTGTCATCATAAGATTCATTCATCATTTGCAGAGGCAAACATACATATACAGAGTCAGAGCTAAAAGCTAGTTAACCATTAAGGAATACTAACTCTAGATTTGAACTCATTCCAGGGAGTTAATTCAACTTTGAAGTCCTTTCTCTGCACATATCAGCTATGCAGAAAGTAGGTCAGTTTCCATATCTGGTAAGCCTTTGCTTACCCTGCCATATGTCTTTATACAGATACCATAAGTGTCTTAAACTGCATAATACTCTCTTCAATAACAAATGTTAACCTACTGGTTATGACTGGTTTCTATGAATAAAGAGGTTATATGGGAACAAATTTGTTCATTTACCTATGGTTCTTAATATGTTCGGAAATTTGCTCTACCTTAAATAAATAAATAAAGTAAACAAACAAACCAACAGCATGTTCAAGTGAAACCTTCACATGTAAAAAATATTCCTCCCATTTCAATAGGAATATTATGCTAAAAAACTATGTTGAGTATGACTGACCATCTGCCATAAAACCTAGGAAAAAAGAGCTCTACTTCAGAATTCATTTAAATAGCAAAAATAAAACAGTTTGTGATGCAGAGCAAAATAGTAAACTGAATCCAAAGCACCCACATACTACAATAAGCTGGTTATTCTGTTGAGCACAAAAAACAGACACAGTCAAATCACAATCATGCATTTTTTTGGTTAGTTTCTGCCAAAGGTTAGAATTATACCTGAATCTTCAGCCATGGCATTAGTGTCCCTTATCCATGGATAAAATAAGTATATTGGAGTCCAAAATCAACATCCAAGTGGAACAAGGAACGAGTTACCCTCAATCTAGTCTTGCAACAGTGGTTAAAAAAAGAAAGTTTAATAAAGCTAACTCAGCTAGAACCTGAAACTGGACCTGACTGCAAACTCTCTCTAAAGCTATTTTTAGAGCAATCATCTTCACAAGCTACAGGCTTTTAAGCACTCATATGGAAATCCAGTGCTGACGACAATCAAATTTACTCCCTCCTCTTAACAAAGCATTCTGGATAGTTGGTCCTTTCTCCTCCCTTAATCCCTGAACACCAAGCATACCAGGCAAATGAAACAGAACAAACTGTGCTGCTGTATTTTTTGTAATAAGTCATGCCTCAATGCCTGAGTTGTAAGGGCATTAGATCCAGCAGTATAAACTAAAACAAAAGTCTGGACCCAGAGTTTATCTGTGTAGCATTTTTCAAGCTAGCCTTCACCCAAGAAACTTGCATTGGAAAATAAACTATTTACTAAGGATGTTAGGAAAAAGTGTATTTGAAACTTGTTGCTGTCCACATTAAGGATAAAACACAGCTAAATAACTACAAATGAAAAATTTTCTTAAAACATGACTACTAACATCATCCAGGAATTCATATTTATTCTCAGAGTAACTTCCAGATATTTCAACGGCACCTCAACTTCGCCTCTAGTATTCTTAATTTGGGTCAGGGCTATTGGCCATTTTGCATTAGCAAAAAGGAATGAAAATTGGCTTCAGTCCCAAAATGACTTCTCAAACTCAGCAGCATAAACATTACATACATACATACATACATACATACATACATACAGTTTTTTTACTTATTAAATGAGCATTTTCCTACAAAGCCCATGTTGATTTTACCAAGGGTAACCACATCATCTCCCTAGAAGCATAACATTTCTAAATTAATGTGGCACAATCAAATATAGGGGCATCCTTCACCTCCTTTTCAGTTCTGAAAACCTGCACATGACTGTTACCATTTAAAATTAAACCGATTCAGTGGTGACCAACATCCACAGTGGTGCTCTGATAGAAAAACTGGATAACTGTGACAATGCTACATTCTATATATTTAATCCTCAACTCCCTTCATCCTCAAAAGCTCTCTTTAGGTCACAATGCTTTCCCTATGCTGAGAAAACAACAGTAGCCATATAGTGGAGCCTATACTATAGACAGGGATATGGCTATTTTTTAAAATCACCAAATATGGCAACAGCAAATACAGTATTACTGCCTTGTAGAATATAAACATACTTGCTCTGTTTTTGTTGATTAGAAACCATAATCCCCAAAATACAGCTGCAAATAATTCACAACACTAGAGAGGAAAATAAGGTGTTAATGGGAGATATTGCTTATTAAATGATCATAGTAAATCACAAAAACGTTTTTAAACACGTGTAGAGAAACCATAATCAACTAAATTTAAAAATCAGATCATCCAACTAAAAATTTCTTCAAAGCCCCCCCCTTTTTTTGTTTTTGTTTGTTTGTTTGTTTTTTTAAAAGAAGGCATAACCAAACACAAATTTTAAAAACTTTGCATCTACTCTGACTTGGCAGTGCTCAGTGAATACAACTTGTGATTCAAGTACAATAAAATAGGAAGTGAATTCAAATAATAGGGAAAAGACACAGAATAGGTGGTGGAGACAGTGGCCATATAACAGGGGCCATGTAAGGTAATTACTATGTATAGTCTATCACACACAGATACCTGAAAATGCTGTTTTGACAACTATAAGCATACACTATGATTCAGTGTTTCTCAAATGCGGCCACCAGGGGCTTTTCTTGTGGCCACAGCCTCCTGGGCAGTGATTGAGGGGTGCAGGGGGGAAGCAGCAGAGCCACAAATGCCTGTGAGAGTTCCCCACCTTCCCAGGAGTGGTGAGGTTCAAGCTTCTGGCTTCAGCTGTGGGGTGGTGGGCTCTGTTCTCCGGTCACGCAGCAACAGGCTCCATCCTATGGCTGCAGGGCTTCGGGCTCTGGCCCCGTCTAGGGTCACCACCCCATCGCCTCTGGCCCCTGCTGCTGCCCCTGGCCCACTCCGCTTCCCTACCCACCTCCCAATCCAAGGCTTAATTTGTCCTCCAGCTTACCAGGGCTGAATAAGTCTGTTACAAATATCACTTTTCACATGTTTGTTAGTATCACTTTTCACTGCCTCCTAGCTAGCAAGACTGCTGTTATGAAAAGTGATATTAACATAAAAATATCACCTTTAATAGAAACAGACTTACTAGGTAGCAAGTCACTAAAAAAAAAAAAAAAAAAAAAAAAAAAAAAAAAAAAAAAAAAAAAAAATAAAAAAAAAAAAAAAAAAAAAAAAAAAAAAAAAAAAAAAAAAAAAAAAGCAAGCAAAAAACAGATAAGAACATGCAAAGCACTGCATCTCTGTGTTTCCATTCTGTTTAGATCCAGTAAACAATGCAGACAACTGTATGTTATTTTGATTACTGAGTCGGCAAAAAACCCTACATAAATAAATTACACTGATTTGGACCTGTATATGTACATATTTATTTGTTTTTCCTAAAGTATTTTAGGAAAAATTGTCAGAGCGGACACCACAAAACTTGGTGGCTGCACTCTGAAGCCACCAAATTTTTTGTTGCGAGAACCCCTGCACTATGTGGTTTTGTATAAAGCTTTCAGTCTGCTATCATACAAGGTTAATCAGGGGTTCAGAGAAGGTGGACATATAGAACCTAGTTAGATTAGATAACAGTGGTATGCAAGAAAAGGTAACTAAAGAAAGCTCATTCTTCTCTTATTTGACTTTCAAGTAGATTTTCTATTGAAGACGTTCCTATGAAAAATGATAGTTAGCAGATGGGAGAGCAATTTCAGAGATATATGGTCTCCAATACTCAGTTACCAAAGCAACTGACAACTTTTACACAGACTTCATCTACCTAGTCTTCATAATTGAACACTTTGGTAGACCAATAGCATCCTACTCTTTCTACCAACTTTTTTTGTTCCATGTCTGAATCTTTCATCCTGCTCTGCTGGATTACTGTTTTGCACCAGTATATTAATTTTACAGCTATTTTCTGTGTATATACACAAGAAAATGTCCCTTAGTCATACTTTAGCCATTCTTAGCTAGAATGCTTCCTTGTCATAAAGCTGTGATAATCTTGGGAGTGTTATATCACTATCAATAGCTATTAATTATAACTAGGTAGGTTATTTAAAAAAAAAATCTAAGTCTTACTTGTATACTTACTATAAATAATTTACTAATCAATCATTTACTATAACATGGCAATATTAATACAGGACTATGGGATGTGTCCTATTTGTTACAGGCCAGGGTCTTCTCCCTACAACACACAAAGGGTACGTCTACACTTACATCCGGACCCGGATGTAAGCAATCGATGTTCTGAGTTCGATTTATCGCGTCTGGTTAAGATGCGATAAATCGATCCCGGAAGTGCTCGCCGTCGACGCTGGTACTCCAGCTCGGCGAGCGGAGTACGCATCGACGGGGGAGCCTTCCTGCCGCGTCTGGACCGCGGTAAGTTCGGACTAAGGTACTTTGAATTCAGCTACGTTATTAACGTAGCTGAATTTGCGTACCTTAGTCCGAAGTGGGGGGGGGTTAGTGTAGACCAGGCCAAACTGAGAATTTCCTAAACTCAAAGAAAGGGTTAGCCTGCTCTATGCTAATACCAATCACTTCACTCAATTCCTATGCATAGTGGGGTATTTGTGTATGTTAAGAAAAACACACCAGAGAAGAAAAATACATTTTTCATGAGCAAAATACACTGTACTGCTAGTATGGGTCTAACAAACAGTACAGTAACTCCTCACTTAAAGTCATCCCGGTTAACATTGTTTCGTTTCTGATCAATTAGGGAACATGCTTGTTTAAAGTTGCGCAATGCTCCCTTATAACGTTGTTTGGCAGCTTTGGCCACTGCTTTCAGAAAGCGCAGCCTGTTGCAGATAGCTGATGGGGGCTTGGAATCAGGGTGGGCCGGTAGCCCCCTTATCAACTCCCCACTCCCGTAAGTTCCCTGTGCTGCAGCCACCCAGCAGACTGTCAATTGCCAGCAGTTCAGCTGTCCCTTCCCCCACTGCCATGTGCTGCTCCTGCCCTCTGCCTTGGAGCTGCTCCTGGGAGCCTACTGCTTGCTGTGCAGAGGTGGGGTGAAGAGCAGTGCTAATGTCAGGGTGTCCCTCCAACCCCCCACTCCTGCCCCCCTGCTTACCCCATCTCCAGAGAGCAAGGGGGACACACAACAGGGCTCAGGACAGAGGGAGCTTGCTGGTAGCAGCTGCTGTTTCAACTTGCTGATCTACTTAAAAAGGCAATGTACTTAGAGTGGGGTCAGCGTACTTAAAGGGGCAATGCACATCTCTCTCATACACACAGGGGGTGTGTGTCTGTTTGTCTGCCATGCTGTCTCCCCTCCCTCCATTTGTGCTGCCTTGTAGAGTTTGAGGCTACTTTAACAACAATGTGTTAACCCTTGAGGCCTCAGCCGAGTGCTAGATCATCATTTAGCAGTAAGGCATTCCCTGGGAAATATCCCTCCCTCTGACTTCACCACCTCAACCAAGCTTCACAATCATCATTGCTGTGTATAGTATTAAATTGTTTAAAACGTATAGTTAGAGTGTGTGTGTGTGTGTGTGTGTGTGTGTGTGTGTGTGTGTGTGTGTCATTATTATTATATGTCTTTTGTCTGGTGAAAAATTTTTCCCTGGAACCTAACCCCCACCCCCCCATTTACATTAATTCTTATGGGGAAAATGGATTTGTTTAACATCATTTTGCTTAAAAGTCGCATTTTTCAGGAACATAACTACAACATTAAGCGAGGGGTTACTGTACTTTATTCAGAGGATAGACAAGGATTAGATGGATCCAGGTGAAGTGGAAATGAAAGGAAGAGGGGGAAATGCATAAAGGAAATGATGAAAGCTGACCTGCAACAGGTATCTCTTAGTGTTTTGACAGAAATACTACCTTCAGTACTATACAAATCCTGCATTACAAAAGGCAAGTTTGACCACTCCTCTCAATTCCCCAGCACCATGGGCATCTGCAGAGTCCCTGGCTGGATTCTATATTGCAAAATGAAACATCTTTGAGAAGCACTTTTGGAGCCAGCCCACAACTAGACTGGTGGGACTAGATCGTCTTCAAGACCTTGAACAGCAGCAGCCATAAGGCTTCAGTTGTGCTCTGAGCCTATTCAGCAATTGTCACAGGCAACCAAACCTTTGGCCGATAGACCTTTGATGAAGATCCCAACCATAGAGAAAAAGGAATTGTTCTGAAAAGCAAGTGGATGTTTGTAAGACACTGCTATCTTATTTTCCCATATGGCTATCCAAGCCGTCTCAGAGATTGGAGAGGGTAGTTAGCTAACAAAGTGCCAAGGAAATGTTTTCCCAGATTAAGATTTACTAAATGAGCATTTCGATGACATTTCTGTAGATGACTGGGATAAAGTTTGAGCGAAAATAAACAAAATATTAAGCTAGCCACCTTGATGCAACTGCACCTCAACAGGGATACATAATTGTGGTTAGTCCCATGAGAAATTAATTGCCTTGCAAGTCCTTGCATTCTGCTGTTTGAAATGTACTCAGCTTAGCTCAACAGCAAGCACAGCAGGGGTTTCTTGACCTCAATCTTAGAATAGATTTGAGTGATGCTAGGACTTCTGATGTTGCTGAAAACTGTTAATAAGCCCACTTTTGGTAAGGATCCCTAAATAAAGGCAGAAGTTCCTCACTCTTCCAAGAAGAGGGCTCCACCGAAGACAGGCCAACTCTTCCCTCCTATGTCCTTTTCTATGTTGGCAGTCTCAACAGAGGTGCCAAGGCCCGAATGGCCATAGAAACTGAACTAATCTGCCTCCACAGAGATGTTACATTCAGGTCAGTCTTGAGAAACATAGGAAAAGTTGGCATAGTAGCTTTGGTCTTGTGTCCATCCTCTGGCTAGACAATTTGTTTCCGGGTCTGTCATTTCAGTATAAACAAGCATCATAAATCACTGAATTTCTTTTATATTAAATGTGATGTTAAACTGAATAGACCTGTATTTAAATGACGTTTCAATCCCTGGTTTGGCAATGTCGACATCACATTTCCCATGAAATTCATTTCTGTATAGATCTTTTAAAGTCAAATGCTTTTTAAAAAAACTCAAATTCAAATTATTTATATGATTCTCTATATTAGCACTATTTACATCACTTGCATAAGCATTTCTATTTTACATGTTTTTTCAGAGTTCAGTTGGCCATAAAAATTACCTCTGTGCTATATATTAGCCTAGTACATCTTAATCTTGGGGGAAAAAAGGATTTTTTTTTTTTTTTTTAAACCTGAAGTAGTGCTTTTGGCTGGTCAAGCATACCAAAAGGTATTGCTCTAAAGACTTCCGTTACACTTCAAACTATAAAATTTGCTTGACTGTAGACAACTTTAAGCTACAAAATTTGCTAGCACTCACTGTCTAAGGATTACTGTTATTTGAGTGAAAATAAAGGTATTAACAAGGTAAATGTCGGCTATAAAAGATAAGTATTTTCACTGCATGTGGTAACTGTCCTTAATGTGTAGACATAAATTAAAGCTTTAAAGTCTCCAGCCAAGCTGCTCTAGTCTATAGATAAATACACCTTTTCAGGATAATTCTTTTAAACATTATATGGTCCAGAATTGCTCCTTTTCATTAAATAGGAGGGACTTGAATGCAAACACAGGCAAGTGGAAATTACAAAAAGCAGTAGAAAGAAAAAAGAAAAAAGTATTAAATAACAACCTTTTCCAATTAGTGTAACATTAAAATTGGCATATAGAACACAGTTCCTCAGTAAGAGTAACTACATAGACTACAGAGAGAAGGTTAGAGTGGACTTAAAAAAATGAAAAGGCAAAAAAAGATTAAAAAAACCAAGAATTGTATAAAATGAGCACAGGGAAGAAAAAAAAATACAGCAATAATAAAGTTGTTCAAACAATGCCAGTATTAAACACTAATTGAGTTGAATTTGTGGTAGTGCAATGGTGAAAGATTTCCCAAAAAGTCTAACGCAGGCAAGGCCTAATGTCACTCAGCATGTATGTTAGTTTTCATTTCTCTCTAACCAAGCTTTCCACTGGCATGAACAAAACCAGTGAAAATTTGTCAATAGTATAAACACAATCTATTTAGATTTTTACATACAAAAAGATGTCAGCTCTGTAACACAAACAAACAATGTTGGGGCCCAATATACAAGGAAAGCCGACAGCAACCTTGCTATTTAGGTTGCCTAAATTTTTCCATTATACATTTTCCATGCTTCCCCACCCCCCGCCCCTTCCCCAAATAAAGTTCTCACTCCACCATTGTCTGCAGAAGGCCTCTGAAATTTGGTGATAATAGCCCCAGTGTCAGGGAGGTTATACACTAATACATATACTCATGCTTTAAAAACTTCTCAATCACATATTTACATGGTTTACTTGATAAACAGAGCTCTAAAGATGCTGTTCTAGTGTCAAGTAAAACATGCACATTTTAAACATTATTTTGTTCTTTAAAAATTGCACATAGCATGTTGCTTGAGAAGCAATAAAAGCACAGAAATGTAGAGTTAAGGCTGATATTTATCCTTAACTTTTTCTATTGTGCCTCTTTCCTTAACCCCAAACAATGCAGAAACAAAGGAAGAAATAACCTTTCAGTATTGAATTTCCAAACTGTCTTGGGTTCCTGCACAAATTTCATTTCTGTAGGCTTTTTTTTTTTTTTAAATATATATAAATAATTAATTTCTGAGTCCTTTAGGCAAACAAGATCACTTGTGTACATATTGCAACTGCTTTATAAAATGCTATCTTTGAAATTTTCAAAATACGTTTACATCACATTGACGGCAATAATCACAGCTCAGTGTTTACATGTTAATGTTTTAGAAACACAATGTCCAGTGAGTCTTTGGAGCTACAGTTCATGTATAGATTTTTTTTTTTTTTAAATCAACGTAAATTAGATAAAGATTTGCTTTTCAACCACAAAATTCTTCATGAGAAAAGGATAAATTTTCTGTTCTTCACAGCATTGAGGAAATCTCATTGTTTATCATCCTGATTTATACTTGCTTTTTAATGAGTTTATAAACGTATTTAAGATTGGGTTGTGTACTTTAAATTGTTAGTTCTACATGTTGCATTTTATAAAATCTAGCCAATACAATTGCAAAGGTATCTACAGTAAAAACCATGTTATCCAGCACTTTACCAACCAGAAAGCTCTAGTAACTGGCATTTCCCTCCCATGCCCCACACTCCCTTCTGTGCCCCAACCCCCAGCCTCCTCCTGCACCCAAACTCCCTCCCTCTTAGTTAACTGGAATTTTTGACTTACTAGCACCCCCATTCCCCCAACATGCTGGATAACAAAGCTTTTACTGTATTTAGATTTCCTCCCACAAGGAGTTTACAAATCAAGAGCTTACAAATTAGATAAGAAAAGATAGGTATAGAGGGAGAAAAAGTGAGAAGAGAAGTGAGAGTAAAAGAACTTAGAACACATAATTTAAGGAAAAGGATTAAGATAACAGGAACTGACATACTGGATCACAACAGTGTTTGATCCAGTCCATAATCCAGTCTCTGACCATAACTAGCACCTGCTTCAGAAAAAGGTGTAGAAACCTGCAGTAAGCAGTTATGGAATAGCTTCTTAACTTTAGAGGTTTATTTATGCAGTGAAGCCTGAACATTTCTCTCTCTTCCAAAACTTGTTTTTTAAATCCTTACTGTTAAAAAGGGGGTGCTGGAAGATAAAAATAGACATTGGAAACAACGCAAGAAAAGATAAATCACGATCTACTATAGACACAGAAAAAGGAGTAAAACCTGAAAGGAAAAGACATCACAAAAGCATGGATGACGTGGTAATTTACATTTTTAATACATAAAATTAAAAGGACAGTGTTAGAATTAAGTGCAGTACTTGTGTTCACTGTGTACAAATACACAACTTTTATTCCTTTTAATGCCTAGACACTGGCAATTCCAGAAGCCCTTGGGGACCCGGCCCTAGCCAGGGTTCTCAAGGTCTTATTATTGTTTGTATTATCATAGCACATAGGAACATCAGTCATGGACCAAGACGTCATTGTGCTAGGCTCTGTACAAAGAGGGAACAAAAAGATGGCCACCACCCCAAAGAGCTTTTAATTAAAGTAGAAGACAAGAGACAGATGGATATAGAGAGATAGATGGGAAGTACAATAAACAGTAGACAATATTTGTTAGCATGATTGGTAGAGGTCTCAGCACACCAGAAGCCTAGCTATTGTCAAGTTTTATTATACACCTCAAAGCAAATTAGAGAGTTTTAAGGAGGATTTTGAAGGAGAATAATGACAGCTAGACATCCACGAGGAGGAGATGTCAGAAGTAGACAGATCTGGACTATAGAAGTACAATCTGAGTCATCACCAGAGATGGTAGTTGAATTTGTGTCTGAGGATGAGACTACGCAGAGATACGGTAGAGAGAGAGCAAAGAAAGGATCCAGGACAAAGCCCGGTGGAACCCCCACAGGAAGCTGAAGGGGGATGAGGAGGATCCTCTGAAGGAGCAATCAGAGGTAGGAACAGAATCAGGAGAGGACAATCACAGAAGCCAAGAAAGGACAAGATTTCAAGAACAGCATGGTCAACTCCATTGAAGGCAGCTGACAGGTCAAGGAGGATGAGGATGGAGTACTGGTTCTGAGACGTGACTAAGAGCAGCTAAGGGCAGACTTTGGCAAGAACAGTTTCAGATGAGTATAAGGGTGAACGCCAGACCAGAGAGGGTCATGGATGGAATTGGAGGAGAGGAACTCAAGATAACAAGTATAAAAAAAGCACATACAATGAGCTTAGAGATAAAAAGGCACAAGGGATGGGGGTTTAGTTAGAGAAGCAAGTGCTCTCCAGGGTGGGTTTTCTTAAGATGGGAGAGACTAAACAGGTTTTTACTGTGAGAGGAAGGAGCCAGAGGTGAGCGAGAAATTAAGGAGAAGAATAAGGTAGGGGATGAGAGCAGGCACAAGGGAAGTCAGAAGATGGGATGGTGTCACCGGGGCAATGGGAGGAGTTAGAGAAGGGGAGGAAAAAAAAAAAAATTCTGCATCTGTGACCAGAGAGAAGGAAACAGTCATGGGGAGGAAGTGGTGGTGGAGGAAAGGGAAATGTTACACCATATTTGATCAGTTTTCTCTTGAAAGTAATTGGTAAAATCCTGTGCAGGGAGAGAAGTAGAGGCAAGAGGAGGGGAGATTTTGAGGAGTCCATTAAAGGTGGCAAAAAGGCAGTTGGAATTGCAGGCATGAGATTCAATTAAGTTACAGAAGTAGAGTTGTTTAGCTTAAAAATGGTAGAATCAAAAGAACAAATGTGTAATGGAAGAAGTCAACCTGCTCAAGGGATTTTTGTCAGAGACGCTGTACAGCACGAGAACAGGAGTATAGGAAACTGATGTTGGGGTAAGCCAAGGCTAGGGGTTGGCAGGGTGAATCCTGTGATGGGAGAGGGGCCAAGAAAGTCTAGGCTCTCTGCTTTGCAGCAGGAAGCCTGAAAGCCCTTGGTTCTCCGAGGCTCATTTATATTTCTAAAGTTTTCAAACTGAAATATTTCAATTATTTAAAAAAAAAATTGCCTTCTGCAGGAAATTTCTGAACTTATACTTTTTGTTCTGAAGCAGGGTTCCGGCCCGCCCCCTTTCAGAATTTTGGAACTTCCTGCAGAATGGAAATTCCAGATTTCAACCAGCTCTACCCAAAACTAAGATTGGGACCATGTCATACGAGAAGCTGTACAAACAGCAGAAAAATAATCACTACCCTAAAGTCTAATTTACACTCACTTTCGCATCCAGTCTGTAAACACACAAAGGGCAGTTAAGGGAGGACAGCAAAAGACCCTGAAGGTGAAAGTGGAAGTCTGAATTTGATTAAATGGTGCAGAAGGAGCCATGGCAAAGGTTCTAATGAGAAAATGACATTCAGAATGTACAAGGAAGATAATCATTAATGCTGTATTTTGCAAGGGGGAATGTGGTATCACAGAAATCAGTAAGGAGGATATGGTAATCCAAAAGTGATATGAAGACTTGGACAAGTGTTTGAGCTGCGTGGACAGATTTAAGATTGGTATTGATTACCTATTTCCAATGGGAGATTGGTTTCCAATAATTACATAGAATGAGACCATTAACTTAAGTTTAGGATAAGTGAAGGTCATTTATTACAACATCCATTATGTTTCTAGGTTTTAAAAAATAAAACCGTGATCAGTCCAGACTAGTTAATGTTGAACAAACAGGTTTCTCTTTTTCTTCCCACTAAAATGTATGTATCTTGTTACAGAAACTATGACGTCAATTCAGTTACCAAAAAAAAAAAAAAAAGCTATTGATGAAAGTCAGTATAAAAAGAGGATTAGGTAATACTTTTTCACTGAAGCAAACAGTTTAGAAAAATATTATTTTCATCATATGATGTTGGACAGTTCTAGAAGATTTACCCAAGGGAATCTATTTTACATTAAAAAAAAACCAACCAACCAACCAAACAAACACACACAGCACAAAAGTAGATACTGCTTGCATATACAGTCACTGAACTACCAGTATTAAGTTCTTACTTTTCTAATGAAGTTTTGGAGATTTGTTGAGTGCCAGCATGGCTCTGTTGATCACATTCTCCTCTAGTAGAAAGTTATGCATGGGTAAGCAGTGCAAGAGTATATGGCACTATGGAGGAGGCTCCATCCTTAAGCTGTTCCTTTCTAGATTTTTGTAATGTTAGAGGTTTATAAAAAAAATAAGTAGAATTTTCATCAAGAATGTATAATACACCTCTACCCCGATATAACGCGACCTGATATAAACACGAATTCGGATACAACACGGTAAAGCAGTGCTCCGGGGGGGGGGGGGTGCGGGGCTGTGCACTCCGGCGGATCAAAGCAATTTTGATATAACGCATTCATCTATAATGTGGTAAGATTTTTTGGCTCCCAAGGACAGCATTATGTCGGGGTAGAGGTGTATTTTTTCTTGGGTATTAACCATTAGACTTTCAGCATTAACTTTGTTAGCGGGGGAGGAGGGGTGGTTTTCCAAAAAGGTAGAACTTGTGTTGCAGATTTAAATTTTCAAATGAATACCTCTAACTTATCAAAATATTCTTAAACCTGTTCCTTATTCTGACTTGTGTTCCTTCCACCTTGTTGTTAATATTGTGTTGAACACCTGATCAGAATTAATCTTTTTAGTGAAGACTGAAGTAAAACAGGCATTAAACATCTCACCCTTCTTGATATTATTAATTATTAGCTCTCCTTCCCTGCTCAGTAGTCGACCTACAATTTCTGTGTTTTTCCCTTGCTTCTAATTTATTTACAGAACTTCTTACTGTTCCTTCCTAGGTGCAACTCATTTTGTGCCTTAGCCTTTCTGATTTTCTCCTTACATGCTTGTGCTATTTCTTTGTAAGCCTCCTCAGCAATCTGTCCATGTTTGCACTGTTTGTGGGATTCCATACGATTTTCAGGTTCCTAAAGAGATCCTGATGAGGCCATATTGGCCCCTTACTATTCTTCCTATCTTTCCTTCAAATTCAGACAGTCTGAAATTGTGCCTTTAATATTATCTCAGAAGATGCCAGTGCTCAGCTCCTTTTTCCCCTTAGATGTTCTTCCCTGCACTGATAGTTTCTGGTCACCAGAGCCATGACGATTTTAAAACTAGTAGATCTCATTCTCTCACACCTAGTTTTTACTTATTGATTAGAAGAAGGCAAAAATACCTTTTCTGTTTTTTCAATTACTTATCAGTTTCTTAACTCTGAATGAACTTGTCAGTGAACTGAACTCATTGAATAAAAACTGAAATAAAGAAAATATTCTCTCCACATCTGGAGGAGAGGCTGGTGCTGTCAAAAGCTGGTTTAGCACTTCAAATTCTGGTCCCCGGAGTGTACACAGCAACTTCCATTAGTTCAGTGATTTGACTTTCTTTAAAAATTTCTGCCAGTGTACTACTTATTTGTTTAAAATTTTAATTTAAATGATTTTAATAGATTATAGTGAGTTTAGAGTAATATAAGCTATCAATTTCAAACTTAATTTTAATGTTTCTTTTTTAAAATAGGCATTTAATTTTTTTTAAATCTGCTAATTTTAAGTTTACTTTTATCCACACTAATTATTTCATTATTAGTGGTGGACCTTAACAGTGTTATATCTATCAATTTTTGAAAAAGTGTGCACACTCATACACACAGTAGGTACACTTAAAATTGCTTTTCAATTCACAGACCAAAACAATTAAATCCTAAAGCATCACTTAAAGTTGTAAATACGTAAAGGGAAAGAAATATTAAATTTGTAGATCTTTAGTATCAGCAAGCCAGGAAATTCAAAGTCAAGTTGATAGATTTACAAAAAATAAGTATGACAATGCAGAATTAAATTAATTGTCTTACCCTACAGTAAGAGTCAGCTTCATAATAGAAACAGATCTAAGATACCATTTAAACTACTTTTGAACAAGACAACAAAAATGTAAGAAACTGTGTGTGTACATATACACATAAGCTCTCCGTGGTAGAACATTAAGGTTATAAGCTGCCTATCATGTTTCTAAAAAAAGAGGTAGTTTGACACTCATGGTTAGTATTTTTCTAATAGAAGAAATGGTTACTTAATATAACTGGTTCTTCAAGATGCGATGCAGCCGGGTATTCCACTTAGGTGTATGCACGCCCAGCGCACCAGAGCCAGAAATATTACTTAACAGTACCCGTAAAGGGGTGGCACACATGTCTCCTACCTGTACTCCCTCCCCTGGCTACATGAGGCGGTGCTGCCCCAAACCTCCCTCTGTTCCTTTGCCCCAAAGAGCTGCCAAACACTGCTCTTCCTGCTCACTCAACCGTGCAGCAGCTATGCCATGAAATATAGGGATCTGAGCTCAGGATGCAAGGTGCGGCCGTGATTCCAAATTAGTAGGTCGAGATGGAGAGGCAGCAGTATGGGAGGCTGAACAGACAGCAAGAGAAAAATCGGAGAACCACCACTATCTCAGCGAGGCTGGGTCAATAAGAATGAGCCAGCCTTGAGTTTAAGTATGACCCAAAGAATGACCTGGATTGGGGGAAGGTTTACAGGAGAACCAACTGAGATAGAAAACTTTGGACTGGGAGCCTGGACTGAGGCCCTCTCGAGAGTAGAACAGATGACATTTCTTGTTGTCCCAGAGAATACTTGTCTTCAAGGACCTTCCGTGACTTAGGGAAAAATACCAGGTGAGATGGTCCACAAGATTATTCTGAAACCCAGTAAGTGAATGGTTATCAGAGTAATGTTCTCCTCTAGGCAGAGCAACCTGGAGTGTGCTCCCCCGTTCACATAATACATCGCGGTGGTATTCTCAGTGAGTATGTGAACCACTGAGTCTCCGACAGTGCCGAAAAAAGTGTGACGTGCACTGTATATGATCCAAAGCTCCAGCAAGCTGATATGTAGTGAGGCCTCCTGCTGCAACCCGTCCTTGTACTTTCAGCGACACCAGGTGCCCGCCCCCCAATCCATCAGGGAGAGTCAGTAATAATCAACTTGGCTGGCAAGAGCCAGACAAACAAAACCTTGGTAAACATTCTCTGGATGCATTCACCATTGCAAGGCATCCAGGACCTGCGAACAGAGATGAACCAGCCTGTCTAGAGGATGAACAGTAGGACAGTAGACTGTCCTAAGCCATATTTGAAGGGGGCAAATGCACAACCTTGTAAACTGGACCACCTGTGTGCAAATGGACATGTGGTCCAAGAACCTCAGAGACGTCTGAACTGTTGTGGAAGGCTACAAACAGAGACAAAGATGGTGAATGGTTTGAAAATGGTCAGTCAGCAGAAATGCTCTTGATATTATGGAATCTACTAGGGATGTAAATACCATTTTAAAAGTTAACTGTTTATTAAAAAATATTTCATTGAAACAGATAACTGATTAAAGGGTCAGCCAGCCAGCATGGGGCCAATGCAGGGCTGCTCTGGACAGTTCTGGGGTGAACGGTTAAGGCAGATTAACTGGTAAAACTAATGCTTACTGGTTAACATTTTACATCCCTAAAAATCTAACAGTGCCTCAATGAATTCAATTTTTTGAGTGGGAGCCAACATTAACTTTCCGGTGTTTAGGATGAGACCCTGATGGGTCGAACAAGTTCAGTTTGGTACCATCATGAGCAAAAACTTCCCCGATCTGCTTCTCGGTAACCAGACGTCTAGATCTGGGAAGATGTGAATTCCCTTCTTTGTGAGATACGCCATAACCACCACACATTTAGTAAAAACTCTAGGGGTGTTCCACCACAACAAACTCAAGGAACTTTCTCTGGCTAGGCAAAATCGCCACATGAAAAGTATGGATTCAGAGCAGCAAACCCATTGTTTTGAGACCATGCAGGGAAGATAGTCAATAGAGTGACCATTCAGAACCTCCCATACATTTGTTGAGGCTGCAAAGGTTGAGGATGGGTCTTATGCCTCTCTTGCATTTGGATACTGGGAAGTACCTTCCCCACCGCTCCCAAAGCCAGAAGAAAACAGACCTGCTTGAGGAGCACTCTCTCATGAGAGGGGTCCCTAAAGAGAGACCGGGGAGGAAAGATGGGGAGGAGGTGTGAAGAGGAAATTGATAGCATAAGTGATAAGACAGTGCTTAGGATCCAGCTATTGGTGGTGACGGAGCCCAAAGCATTGTGAAAGCAGGCCAGCCTTTCCCCAAAGGGCATAGATGAGGTGAGAGGAGCAACAAACAACAACAGTGCTCTGGACCAAGGAGTCAAAATGGGTGCTTGGACTGTCTAAACCTCAAGCCCAACTACTTTCTTCTGTGGGATCTATCACTCTTTCTGGGGTAGTCACATTGCCTCAGAGGAGGCAAAGGGTGTCCAACCATGCACTGATGATGATATTGCTGCCGCCACTGTTGAACATCGTAGTGGTGCCTCTGCACCACCAGCACATACACTCCCAAGGACCACATGATAGCCCTTAAAGGAGAGCAGAGTCTCATAAGTTTCACCTGAGAGCCGTTTTTGGCTGTCAAAGGGCAAATCCTCAATGGCTTGCTGGACATCGGAGGCAAGACCTGAATTCCATAGCCAGGAAGCCCTGGTCATGACAACTACAGAGGCCATGATGTCTAGCGTGGACTGCAAAGATGTCTTAGCTACCAAGCAACCCTCAGTGACAAATGCCCAAAATCCCTCTTGTAAAGCCTTGGGCAGCTGGTCTGCAAACTTTGACCCAGCTTTCCAGTTGAAGTCATACTTGGACAGCAAGGCTTGATGGTTATCAATTCATATCTATAAGGAAGAGCTGTAAATCTTTCTGCCCATGAGGTCCAATCATTCAGAGTTCCTATCCTTGGGGGTGCACATGAACCTGCCCTGCTGGGCTCCATCATTCACTGCAGTTACACCTAGGAAATTTGAGGCCAGACAGCAGTAAAACTCCTCAAAACTCTGCATGGGAATGAAACAGTGCTTTTCCATGCACTTAGTCGCAAGTGGTACTGAAGCCAACGTGCATCATTGATAGGGAAGGCAACTCTACCAATTTGTGGATGTTCTCTTGCAAGAACCCTACCTGGATACAGAGGGAAACAGCTACATGCTGCAATAGGTCTTGGTATGCCTCTAGTACTGAAGGGAAGGACAAGAGAGGCAGCACAACATCATCTTAACCGCACCAAAGCTCACGGATTCAGACGGGACAACTCTGGAGACTCTGCAGGGAGCAGCACTGCCATGCCTGGGCTTGTGGCAGATCGGTCATCTCTGCAAACCTGGCTGACAATCTCGCCTTCCAGAAACATGAAGAGTGGGACACCTGCGACTGAGGAGCATCCCACAGATTCTATGGAGGCCACTGATGTGGATATGGTATTGGTGGCCACTACACACCAGGCAAGGGACCTCCATCCTGACCACAAGATGCATGCCAATCCTGGTACCTGTAACGGTCCATCAATAACCCTCAATGCTGGTCAGGCGATAGAGAGCGGAAGGATGACAACCCCAATTCAGACACAGAGAAGTCTTGGGAACTCAGAGAGAGCGCGTAGCAGGTGTGACTCATCCATCATCCAAAATGAGGCAAGAAGCAGTGCTGTTGATGGAAGTAGTACCATCAGTACCGAGTATGCTGATGTCGGAAGCAGCATTGGTCTTGAAGCGAACAGTGGTACCGGAGTGTCTGTGGTACCAATATTGATGATGGTGAAAGCACAGCAGCATTTGCGGTGACGACTACAGCAAGGTTCCCCTGAGGAAGGGGAATATACCCAATAGTTCAGTGGCTTGTTCAATTCATGGGGCTATAGTTGATGCAGCCAGGCAAAGTCCTGAACCAAAGCGATCAGAACCAAAAGGCAGAAGAGGTGTGTAGCTATCCGGTAAACCACCAAACATGGAAACAGTTGGTACTGGCATGTCCCTCATCAGTACCAGGCATCCATTGAGTCCAGAAGCTGGAACAAGAGTTGGTAGTACAGGGTTTCTAACCTCCCTACTTGGTACCAGTGAAGGGTTAAAGGTACCCACAACACCCTGCATGCCAGCACCAACTCCATGCCCATCCATGCTTTTCTGGGGAGGCAGAAGAGACCCCAGGACCAAGAGGAGTCTTAATTGGGTTTTATGCAACCTTTTCCTCAGCACAGTTGATGGAAAACAGCTCCTGTTTATTCAGAGAGGCACCTGCTCCAGAATGTGAAGCAGTAGCCCTCTCAGAGCCCAAAGGTAATCTCCAAACCAAGGAGGGCTTTGGTACCGAAGCAGGCCGCATGGCCTATCCAAGCAGGTGCTGCTTCAGATAAAGGTCCCGAGGCCACATGAGTCTGTTTCTTAAGCGATATGCAGATCATGCTAAGCTCCTTCACATGGGCCTCGCCAAAACAGAGCAAGCACTGCACGTGGGGTTTGCTCCCCTGAACAAAACCCCAGTGAAGGCATCACCAAGGAAAACTACTACAATTAACACTACTCTAACACTGAGGGTACTACTAACTATACACAATGGGGGGTCATGCACATTCCTAAGTGGAATACACAGCTGTATCTACTCAAAGTAGTAGTCATGATGTGTATCTGGTTGTATGTGGGTGGGGAGTAGGGCTGGTTGGAACCTGGAATTCCCCTTCAGCAGGAAATTCTGAAAATATTTTTTAAAAATTATTTCTGCAGCAGAACAAAATCTCAAATCTTCCAATGGAATAGGAATTAAGAATTTTAAAAAATGCATATATCAAAATGAGTTTGAAGAGGATCGTTGATCTGGCTGGAGACTCTGAAGCCCTGCTTTCAGGCTCCCCGACTTGGAGAGTGGAACCTAGAAGCCCTGACTGCTATGGCTCAAACAGGTCTCCAGGATTTCAGCTCTGTGGCAGCCCTCCAGGGAGGGCTGCCAAGTAACCTGCCTGGTTTCTATCAGAAGAGCTGACAAAACTGACACATTCCCGTAGACATTTTTCTACTCGCTCTAGTGATGTGGCTTCAGTCCCACGCTGGGGAAATAATTAAGATGCCATGGGAATGGATATGATATAAGTACATAGACTAAATATAAAAAGATACTGTAAGCATAGAGGTGTTCCTCATCTGAATGTAGAGGGTGCACTGGGCACCTTAAATGGCAATTTCTAGTCACCAAGTACTTTAAGTTTTCAATTTCTGATTAATTAACACCACGATTCTTTGAGGGAAAATATTTCCCTCGTTCTATATTCACTTACTCTGTAGTGTACTTCCTATTATCATGTTTAGCTATATGTTCCAATTAAAAGTATGGGAGAGCAGCTAGCTGAGATGTTCTTTTGCTGGACTGAATTTCTTCCATGGTTTGAAAGAGCTACCTAAAATGAAAAGACATTCTAATGGCTACACTTCAATTATCCCTGTACTATTTTGCAATCATAAAAAATTATTAAGATCATGGAGACATTCAAGAAGTGTTCTAAAAGCTTTTGTCAAAATTTCTGAAGTTAGGAACTTCAAGTTTGGCACTTCATTAAAGCAATCTGATTTTCAAAAACGTTAAACACCTGAAGCTCTTACTGAGTTCAGCTAGTTTACACAAATTAGAAGTCTAGATCTGGCTTCAAATGCCTCTACTTAGGCATCCAAACTTTTAAAATGACACCCTTAAGCATTCATCTGATCCATAATAAAAAGTGTATCACTTCTCTCCATTAGTCCTTAAAAGTTCATTTAGTAGAAAACAATTTCCATGAGAAGATTTTCCAACTACTGTCCACATCTTTTCACAGTACTAAGCATGGGAGATGGTATGGTAGATTTCTAACTAGTTGTGGACCAGTAATCATGCTAATTTTGAATAACTCGAATTCTGGTTAACTCAAATTCCTTTCTTCTCCCCTCAAAGCAAATCACCATCCTATATTTAAAAGAGCACTTACCGTATATACTCGTTCATAAGCTGAATATTTCTGGTAAAAAAGTGATGCATCAAAGAGCAGGGGTTGGCTTATAAACAGGTCTACACCAAAATTTGATGATTTTAAACTCTATGGAATCATTGAATTGAATATCTAATACATTGTCGTTTTGTTTACCTGGAGCGTCTGCAGGCATGGAGCCCCTCAGCTCCCTGTGGCGCCACTACCCGCAGCTCCCATTGGCTGGGAATGGCAAAAACCGCAGCCACAGGGAGCTAAGGGGCTCCATGCCTGCAGACGCTCCAAGTAAACAAAATGTCCCGACCCGCCAGCGGCTTACCCTGACAGGCTGGGAGCCAAAGTTTTCCAACCCCTGAAATAGAGGGTCGGCTTATGAAAGGGTCACACAGTTTTTGCTATTTTTACCTTCCATTTTGGGGGGGGGGTCGGCTTATAAACGAACAGGCTAATGAACTAGTATATATGGTAGTTTATAACAAGACTTCACTCAGTAACATTCTTTGAGTTTGGTATTAAAACACTTGTCATAACTAGGTATCATGCGCCAACAATACTATGCAGTAGTAAATAAGTTATACTATGTACAAAAGCACAAGTTAGTATCTTTAACTGTGAACATTAAAAAAACAAAAGTTTTAACAGTACAAATATTACAGTCTCTCAAAGTTCAGCATATGTGTATCTGATCACTTCATATTGCAATATTTTCAAGACAGTTCATACAGGTAAGATTTACTTTTCATTTCAAATGAAGTCACACAAAAAACTCTCCATGCAGGAAGTCAGTCCATATGATGCAGTTGGGGGGGGGGGGGCGGGGAAGAGGGAGAAAGAGTCAACCACTGCATGCTCTCCACACAAATTACCAGTTTATGATCTTCATCAGGAAAGAACCACCTGGATAGAATCAGAACTTCACTGCATAAGTTCTCTACAATGAAGAATTCAATAAAAGAATTAGCTTCAAAACAGTTTTAACAAGGGCATTAAGCAGAGGTACCATGTTTCCGTGCAGATTTTTAAAAACTGAAGCTTTTTTAAAAGATTGAACTATTCTTTTAGTGACAGTCTGTGTACAGAAGCTTTACTTTCAGTTTACAGAAACAGCAAGGGCAAATGGTCTCACTTAAACTGTCACTTCATAATATAAGCTTACACAAGTTTGTCTTGTAGCACTACTACTGTACATTACTTCAAAGTTTTATTGCAGCAATTGAATATTCAAAGATTCTGTACTTCACATCCTCAGATTTTCAAAGTTATGCCTGTATAATAAGGTGACTCACATTAGCTTCAATTTATGCAGTTAACCCTATACAACTTGACCTCCAGTCGTGCTCCAGGACCTACTTTTCATACCTTTTAACTCCTTTGTAAAAATCAAGGGTTTTTTTTGTTTGTTTGTTTCATTTTTGGGGAACGTGGGAAGAGCAAAGATGACCCATAGAAAGGGTGAAATAAAAAAAGGACTGTGCCCTAATTTGTTTTGCTAAGAAAGCTGCTTTAACTTTAGAAATTTAGTTTAGAAATTCAGATGCTGCCTACATTTTTTAAATCGCTGATGTGTACACCTGGAGAACTAACAGATACCAAACATGTGAAACCTGATTATGGCTCTGTATACATTATAGCTGGACCTGTAATTTAGTAGATAGTTATGACACAGTAAGTTTAATCAATTACACAGCTCAACATACAGCAACTTTTCTGTCTGTCTTTGTCAAATATAACTTTATATATAAACCTAGCATCCTACCTGACCTTATTTTCAGGAGTCCATTCTGACACACTTAGGTAGTTATCCTGGAGTCACACAGCAGTAGGATACCCAGGAAATATGGGTACTTCTCCATTATGGATTTATTACTTAAACCCATAATCCACTGCGTCAGGGATCAAATTTACCATTTTCCCTTCATTTTAGAATCACAGAATATTAGGGTTGGAAGAGACCTCAGGAGGTCATCTACTCCAACCCCCTGCTCAAAGCAGGACCAACCCCAATTAAATCATCCCAGCCAGGGCTTGGTCAAGCTGGGCCTTAAAAACCGTGGCACTGCAGGATGCTGGACATTCTACATTACCACTAACTGGTTAATGGCATTGGTGCCTTTGCACCTAGCAGCAGCATAAGTCAGTGTGTAACAGGATATTAACTAATTAATACCTATTTGACTCAAACACATGACAAACATGTGGAAGAAAAGCTGCATCGAAGATCCATAATGTCCCCGATCACCAAATATGCTTCTCCACTGAGGACCTGAAGAACTTCTGCCTTACTGGGAAGACAAAATGTGATATTCTGGATACTTCTAGAAACAAACTAACTTTTCAAAAGTTATGTAGAGTGCTGATAAATGCTGTTTTCATTTTATCTAAGATTAATTAGACTGACTAATGTGGAAAAAGTTATTGCCTCAGGTTTTCTATAACAAAGATTCTGTCTTTATTATGGAGACTACAGCAAATGTGACATCCCACATTGAGGGTCCTTGAAATAGCAAAATGGATCTTCCTTAAGGAGCAGTTCCAGATGGTGTGGCAGTAAGGATAAGAGACAAGAAGTAAAGTTTCATCCACCCCGCACTTCCATTAACCAAATTATCTGTATGACTAATTATTGCTAGAGAAACTAGATAGGTTTTATTGGACCAACTTCTGTTGGTGGACAGTACAAACTTTTGAGCAACGCAAAGCTGCTCTTCTGAAGAATGTGACATCCCATGTCTACTTCAGAAGAAAGCAGATCATTAATGATCTGGAGGATGGTGTGGACTGCACTCTCAGCAAGTTTGCAGATGACACTAAACTGGGAGGAGTGGTAGATACCCTGGAGGTTAGGGATAGCATGCAGAGGGACCTAGACAAATTAGAGGATTGGAACAAAAGAAACCTGATGAGGTTCAACAAGGACAAGTGCAGAGTCCTGCACTTAGGACGGAAGAATCCCATGCACTGCTACAGACTAGGGACCGAATGGCTAGGTAGCAGTTCTGCAGAAAAGGACCTAGGGGTACAGTGGATGAGAAGCTGGATATGAGTCAGTGTGCCCTTGTTGCCAAGAAGGCTAACGGCATTTTGGGCTGTATAAGTAGGAGCATTGCCAGCAGATCGAGGGATGTAATCATTCCCTCTATTCGACATTGGTGAGGCCTCATCTGGAGTACTGTGTCCAGTTTTGGGCCCCACACTACAAGAAGGATGTGGAAAAATTGAAAAGAGACCAGCGGAGGGCAACAAAAATGATTAGGGGGCTGGAGCACATGACTTATGAGAAGAGACTGAGGGAACTGGGATTGTTTAGTCTGCAGAAGAGAAGAATGAGGGGGGATTTGATAGCTGCTTCCAACTACCTGAAAGGGGGTTCCAAAGAGGATGGATCTAGACTGTTCTCAGTGGTACCTGATGACAGAAAAAGGAGTAATGGTCTTAAGTTGCAGTGGGGGAGGTTTAGGTTGGATATTAGGAAAACCTTTTTCACTAGGAGGGTGGTGAAGCACTGCAATGGGTTACCTAGGGAGGTGGTGGAATCTCCTTCCTTAGAGGTTTTTAAGGTCAGGCTTGACAAAGCCCTGGCTGGGATGATTTAGTTGGGGATTGGTCCTGCTTTGAGCAGGGGGTTGGACTAGATGACCTCCTGAGGTCCCTTCCAACCCTGATATTCTATGGCCTGGTCTACACTAACACCCCAATTCGATCTAAGGTACGCAACTTCAGCTACGTGAATAACGTAGCTGAAGTCGACATACCTTAGTTCGAATTTACCGCGGTTCAGACGCGGTCCACACACGGCAGGCAGGCTCCCCCGTCGACTCCGCGGTACTCCTCTCGCTGACGTGGAGTACCGCAGTCGACGGCGAGCACTTCCTGGTTCGAATTATCGCGTCCACACCAGACGCGATAAATCGAACCCGGAAGTTCGATTGCCAGCCGTCGAACTACCGCGGTAGTGTAGACAAGCCCTATGATTCTATTCTGAACTAGCATCCCACTGAGTGTCAGTATTGAATAAGTGTCCACACATGGAGCTAATGCAAAGTACTTATTGTGCAATAGCTACTTCACCTTGTAGACAAGCTCTTACTTTCAACAAATCTGAGAATTTTTAAACCAATCATCTAAAAGTATCTGACTACCTTAATTCTTCTCCACACACACCATTAAAACTCATCCTCGAAAAAAGGACTTGGACTTGAAACAGCAGCATTTGAAGTATAAGAAATTTTGCTCTAGAACAGGGGTTCTCAAACTTCACTTCACAGCGACCCCCTTCTGACAACAAAAATTACAACACAACCCCAGGAGGGGGGACTGAAGCCTGAGCCTGCCCCAGTCCCGCCACTTAACCCAAGCCCCACTACTCTGGGCCGGGAGGCCAAAACCAAATGCCAAGGGCTTCAGCCCCAGGCAGGGGGCCTGTAACCTGAGCCCTGCCGCTCAGGGCTGAAGCCCTCGAGCATGGTGCGGCTCAGGCTTCAGCCCCAGGCCCCAACAAGTTTAAGACAGCCCTAGTGACCCCATTTTAATGGGGTCGTGACCCATTTGAGTGTCCTGACCCACAGTTTGAGAACTGCTGCTCTAGAAAAATCAGGACAATTTCCTTCATTTTCATTACAGTAAGCCAAGTAATAAAAAAAACTGGCTCATTTTTAAAGTGCACAAGCTAGAGTTTATTAAGTCTGGCCTCAAACTGAATTTGGTACAGTGCCACAAAGTTGGATATTAGTAGTTTCATGCATGATATTACTTAAGATAGGACCACATGGATTTTTAGGAAAAAAGATAATGGAAAGTTATATGCCTAGTTAACCCTTTTCCCCCTTATGTTTTTCCTCTATATTTACTGTATTTCCTCCCATCCTGCCCCCATATCATTCTCGTATTGAAAACTAGTCTTTCAGAGAGATAGTAGTATGGCAGTATAACTTATGCACTTTAATTATTTCAAATAACTACTACCAAACCCTCTACTTCGTGACTGAAAGTGACTTGAGTTGCTTTACTAGTAACGGGGCAGAAGAGCTTCCCAGCAGGAGATCGGCTAGTCTGTGACAGCAGCACCTTCAGCAGAATCTTCAGACCAACTCCCTGCTCATCAGTTAAAGTACCAGTTGGAGAAATGGGCTTCATTTCCTGATGCTCCCTGGAGTCTATTCTGGGTAAGAGACTTAACAGGAGATTTATGAAAGTTATTCCGTTACCACTAACAACATGTCAGAATGCCTAAAAAAATTACACCTGACTGAAGAGTACCTGGGTTAAGTTGAACCCCTGGAAAGACCAAAGTAATGCTTATTGGGCCAATAAAAATGCTTTGAAGAACTTTGAGACATCACAGAAGGCAGAGCAAATGTGAGTCAGTTTCACTTTTTAGGGGAGGTGGCGGGGGAGGAGGGGGTGTTTGGAGCACTAAAAATGCTGAAGAAAGCTAAATGTTTCATTTTAAAAGTGTCTATTCTGAATCAAAATGGTTCATTTAGAAAACGTCCTTCAATTAAAAAAAAGTGTTAAAAAGTGCTTGAAACAATATTTTTCTTACTTAGATTCACAAAAACATCAAAAAAATAATTTTGGGTCAACACAAAACAACTTCTTTAAAAATGTTCAGAGTTGCCTGTGAATCAAAAAAAATCATGTATTTGTACAGCTCTACTCAGGATCCTTTGAAACTCCACACTAAGCTTAGATAACCAGGTAGCATCAGTGTTTAAAAAGAACTTTTTTATCTCCAGGTCACTAGGAAACTTCACTCTTTCCCCCTAGATGAGAAACAAGCCACAATGATCCATGCACGTGTCCTCTTCACGCTGTAATTCACTTGTGTCTGAAGCTGAAATTTGAAGACAATGCAAAGGTTCCAAAAGTGGTTGCCCAACTCCTCCATAATCTAGGCCAGTGGCATATGTACCCCCAGGGGTACATCAACTCATCTAGCATTTGCGTAGTTTTACAACAGCCTACATAAAAAGCTCTAGCGAAGTCAGAACAAACTAAAATTTCATACAGATATTGACTTGTTTACACTGTTCTATATACTATACACTGAAACACAAGTACAATATTTATATTCCAACTGATTTTATAATTATATGATATAAATGAGAAAGTAAGCAATTTTTCAGTAATAGTTTGCTGTGACACTTGTGCATTTTTGTGTCTCATTTTGTAAGCAAGTAGTTTTTAAGTGAGGTGTAACTTGGGGTACACAAGACAAATCACACTTCTGAAAGGGGTAGAGTTGTCTGGAAAGATTGAGAGCCAGTGATTTAGGCTTCCAAGAGAACTCAAGAATCATGCTCAAGTCCCTCTGCTGGCTCTCAGTCAGTTTCAAATTGTAATTAGAGGCCTTGGGTCCTAATCTACAAAGCAATTATTGGATGTGGTTTTTGGAAAGCGCTGAGAGTATGTTTATCAGAATAATTAAGGGATGAAAGGAACTATTTTGTAGGTGGCTGGCAACGTTCCTGCCTGAGTTGTTTAAGTACTGAAATAATAAAATAAATAAAATAATAATGGATCAAACAGAAGCTATATGAAGGACATAATTTCTATTTATGACCTGCCAAAATAGTTGTGCTCCTCTGGAACAATTCAGACAAAGACCAGGATGAAGTATGAGAGCTGGGGGCAAAGCATTCTCAGTTGATAGGTTTCAGAGTTGTAGCCATGTTAGTCTGTATCAGCAAAAAGAACGAGGAGTACTTGTGGCACCTTAGAGACTAACATTTATTTGAGCATAAATAAATCCTCAATTGAAAGGATCTGTCTATGGATTATCTAGAGCTTGGGCAAATCCAGTCTGACTGTGACAGAGTGCTGAGAACAAGCAACTGAACCAGCACTCTGATCACTGTAAATCCAATTAGTTCCCTCAGAGAGGGCCTGAGGGAAGAAATGACTAATTACTAGATCAGCCTGGGCTGGGGGAGCTAATTAGCCCATTAACTGCAAGAGTAGAAAAGGAATACAGGAAGGACAGTATTAAGGAGAAAAACTTTAATGCAATGGGTACAGCTGCTTGGTTACTTCCCAATTTCATAGCTGTTTGTGGATCCTCTACATTTATTAGTTCTATATTCTTATACCACACCCATCACTCCACTATCTATTAAGAACAAGATGAGCTCTCTCTTCTCCATTTCATAGGGAGTTTTGTTTTTTAATATCTGGTTTTGGTGCAGTTACTGGGGGAAGTTGAACTCACTTTAGTCTTACACTTTGTTCTGAAGGCACAGAAGTTCATGGTTATTTCAATATCTTTCAGGTGAGAGTTCCAGTCATGGGCTAGTTGCTGAGAAAGCTCCATCTCTTAGACACACAAATTCCACACTTTAGGTTGACAGTTCATTTTTTTCCAATTGGTCACAGGTGACCCAGGCAGCAGTTTGAGAGAGAGCCTCTGACTAGCTCTTCAATAACCTGGAACAATCTCATGGATTCAAAGAGGATGTCTAAAATATGGAATCTGATACCATATACAAGAAGCCAAAGAAGAGAAGCAAACATTGTGGTGGTGATGTACTCTGGATCTGCAAATCTGACTAGCTGCTTAAAAAAAAGGAAAAGAAAAGAAAGCAAGAAAAAACATCAAGTTTATTCTGAAGTAGAATGTGTTAAAGTAATAAAGCCTACAGGTCATGGATGTGTGGCGACACTACAGTCACTAACCTGCAAGTTTCTGCTCTAAACTGTTCTGGCTATTTTGCAGTATAGTTTGATCACCCTCCACTTCTGGTGTCCTCTGTAAATTTGATCTTGAACTGTAAATTTGATTAAAAATTAACCCCAAAGAACGACATGAAGCAGCCATCCATGGTGAGTCCATAGAGAGGCCTGTTATGTGAGGAGTTTTATTATTTTGCTTTCTGCTTTAAAATTTTTGGATAGAAATCCTCAAACGCTAAAAGTCATACACTGGAGTATAGGTAGCAGAAACAATCAGACCATTATCACTGCGACAAGCTGCTCCACAAATCACATAGACGTTACTAACCACTGGCAAAGCAAAGTCACTGACTTTCAGAACCAGGCAGAACATGTCAGCATCAGCCAGACGAGTTACAATCTATCTTTTTGGATGAATTGGTTTAGAAAGGCAATGTTGAAAATCAAAAAGCATATTTGGTAGTTTAAGGTTACCTGCACCAAACCCAACGATTTTGATCAATTAGTCGTGTTAAAAATATAGCTAGAGGCCCACATTAAGTGGCAATTTGATCAGAGGCCCAGCTAGTAGCTTGTTAATGCAGTATCCATCTCTTCACTCTCAAGTATTTGCAGAATTTAAAATTGATGTTTCAAAACTCCCATAATGCAGTTTGGTATCATGGAAAGGCCTGAGTAGTTCAACTAGTGAAGTACAAATAGTAAGTATTTTGTCATGGTCATGTAACATCCATCTAAAAAGTGCTAAGAAAGCAAAATAAGATCTGCATATTTTGGAATAACTGCTACTGGAAATTGTGAAGAAGAAATTTCATCTTGACCTAAAAGTGAAATTAAAGAACTGAACTGATTTAAATTTAATAGTACAATTAATTCTGGCACATCAACATTTAGAAATGGGGTGAGGCACATTGGGACTTTAGACCAGTCCAAACACTTATTAGCAAACACTTACATAGCACTAACTTTACAGAGTTCTTAAAAAAATATCCCTTCCTGCAAGAATTTACGATTTAAAGTCGACAAAGGAAAGTGTAGAGGGATCAAAATAGGGAAAGAGGAGGCGATGCAGTATAGGAGTTTAAGTCAGTGATATAAAGTAAGCCAACAAAGCAGGCGTGAGGAGGGATTTCAAGGAGGAATGAGTGAGGATGCTTAAAGAAAAGGAGGATGCCATTCCAGAAGCAGGGAGCACAGTGAAAGAGCATTTAGATGAGATTAGGAGGAGGAAATGAGGGGGGAAAAGGGTGAGCAGAGCACAACTGAGATCAAGGAGCTAAGCCAGATAAGATGTAGGCAGGGGCAGACCTGCACAAAGCACTGGAGGAGAGGACAAGGAGTTTGATGGAAGAGCAAGTCAAAGGCACTGGAAAAATTCAGCTTCTTCGAAGACCTTGGAGATAACAGGGAAGGGAATTGAGGCAGAGAGAAACCGGACTTGTTTGCACACTTTTGTACCACTTTATTGCCAGTTTCAAATAGATATAATTAACGTAGTACGTCATACTAATATGGATACAGCTAAACTAGTATTTCTCCTGGAGGAATTCTGTGCCAAAAAATTAAAAATTCTGCAAAAATCTGCATATTTTATTTATCAAAACAACACAATATAATCACACCAGTTTCAATTATTTTTGGTAATTTATTTCAAAATAAATGTCAGTATTCTGTCTGTAACAATACAGACAACAAAAAAGATTCAGGAGATTTTTTTGACAAATAGATTCCTTACCAGGCATATAATGCAGAACTCCAAGTAATAATTTATTTAAACTACAATCAAGAACCGTATTTCCCACACCCCTCAGAAGCAGTGCAAAGGCTTGGGGAGATGGGGGTAACGGAGGAGCTGAGGAAAAGGGAAGAAGCCTAGAACTTGGGGGGTTGTTGAACATGGGTGGGAAAAGTATGTAATCCCCCATGCAAACCCTGGCTGACCCCTAGCCTCTCCCATTAATCAGGCACATCTGTCCCTGTCCCCATGTATCCCTGCAACCTCACGTGTCCTTGAACCCCAGGTCCCTATGTGTCCCTCCACCCCCACACAGACGCCCACACAGACAACCACTCCCCTCCACCCCATGTGGCCCTCCCCATGCCCCATGTGTCTGTGCCCCCACTCAGCCACTCCCCTGTCCATATGTGGCGCTGCACCTCCACTCCCATTCAGCTCCTGCCCCAGTCTTTCCTCCCGCAGTAGCCTATATGAGCCCCTAGCTGACCCCCCAGCAGCCCCATGCTGTCTGTCTCCCGACCTGGCCCAACAGGCGCTGTGAACAAGGCAGGCTCTTTCTCTTCTCTACCCGGCCGGAAGCTGCTACTCTGTTCTATCGCCACAGTGCCCTCTGGTGGGCAAAAGACAGAACTGCAGCAACTTTCAGGCAGAAGCTTTTTTCTGCGCAAAAAAAATTAAAAATGTGCAGCTCATTAATTATGCATGCACACAGTGGAGCAGAATTCCCCCAGGAGTATAGTATGAAGGTGCTTCTCTTAGGATAGCTTAGTCCCATAAATTTAGGGGGGAAGCTGTACCAATACAAGGCACCTTTATACTGGTATAACTGCAGCCACACAAAAAGTTGTACTGATTTAATATTGTTTGGTTAAAAGAGACATGCAATCATACCCTAACCAAAATAGTTAAAACAGCACAAAAAAAACTGTATAGATCAGGATTTCTTCAAGATAAGCATGAATGCAGATAGGAAAGAAGAGGAGAGCAATTGATAAGGAGGAAATGAAGAGGGATTATGGCAAACTAGAAGGATGAGAGTAATAACTGAGTTGATAAATCACAGTATTTGAGATAGAGAGAAGCATGGAGACCTCAGAAAAATACAGGAGGACAATGAGAACGTAAGAACTGCCATACTGGGTAAGACAAATGGCCCATCTAAACCCAATATCCGGTCTTTGATAGTGGACTGTATGAGCTTCAGGGAAGTGCACAGATCAGGGCAGTTAGAGTGATCTACTCCTCTTCCCATCCCAGCTTTCAGCAGTCAGAGGTTTAGGATGGTTCCTAACAATCTTGAGTAATAGCCATTGATGGACCTATTATCCATGAATTTATTTAGTTTGTTTTTTTAAAAAGCCAGTTATAGTTTTATCTATGACAACATCCCATGGCAACAAGTTCCACAGGTTAATTGTGCATAGTATGAAAAAGTACTTCCTCATGTTTGTATTAAACCTTCTTTCAATTTCACTTGGTGACCCCTGGTATTTGTATTGTGGGAAAGGGTAAACAACACTTGTCTATTCACTTTTTTGGTAACATTCATGATTTTATAAACCTCTATTATATCATCCCTTAGTTATCTCACCAAACAGGCCTAATCTTTTTAAGTCTCTTCTCCTATGGGAGCCATACCATACCACTGGTCATCTTTGTTTCCTTTCTCTGAACCTTGTCCTTTTTGAGATGAGGCAACCAGATCTGTACACAGTATTCAAGGTGTGGGCATACCATAGATTTACATAGTGGGATGATGATATTTTCTGTCTCATTTTCTATCCCTTTCTTAATAGTTCCTAAGAGTCTGCTAGCATTTTTGACCACTTCTGCACACTGAGATGAAGTTTTCAAAAGATTATACACAGTGACTCCAAGATCTCTTTCTTGAGTAGTAACAGCTAATTCAGACCCCATCATTATGTATGTGTAGCTGGGATTATTTTCCCAATGTACATTACTTTGCATTTATCAACATTGAATTTCACCTGTCATTTAGTTGCCCAGACACTCCCTTTTGTGAGATCCCTCTGTAACTGTACCTTCAATAATTTTGTATCATCTGCAAACTTTGCTACTTCACTGTTCACTCCCTTTTCCAGATTAATGAATATGTTGAACCCACAGGTCTCAGAACAGATGCTTGTGAGACCCTGCTGTTTACCTCTATCCATTGTGAAAACTGAACTTTTATTCCTACCCTTTGTTTCCTCCCTTTTAACCAGTTATTGATCCATGACAGGACCCCGTTATCCCTTGACTACTTAGTTTCTTTAAGAGTGTTTGGTGAGGAATCTTGTAGAAGGCTTTCTAAAAGTCCAAGTACACTATATCAACTGGATCACCCTTGTCCGCATTTGTTGACACCCTCAAAGAATTCTAATTGATTGGGGAGGCATGGCTTTCCTTTACCAAAGCCATGTTGACTCTTCTGCAACATATTGTGTTTCTCTGTGTGTCTGATAATTCTGTTCTTTACTACAGTTTACACCAGTTTGCCTGATACTGAAATTAGGCTCACCAACCTCTAATAGCCAGGATCACCTCTGGAGCCCTTTTTAAAAGTCAGCGTTACATTAGCTACCTTCCAGTCATTTGGTACAGAGCCTTGCTTCAGCAACAGTTTACATACTACAGGTTGTAGTTCTGCAATAAGAGATAAAATTAAAGAGAAGATAAAGGTCTCCTGCTGGACCCAATTTTGCCTTTAAAAGAACTTTGCAGGGTCCTAGAGAAAGAGAGAGAGGACAGAACTAATCACTCCACTATTCCAAAGTAACTGGAGAATCCTCCTCTGATCTTCAGAGGACTATTGAAAGGCACATGATTGAACATCCACACACAAATAAATAGGTCTCTCTTGTCCAAGCGCATCATTTGCTATGAGAAAGGGGAGTAGCTCCCCCCACCCCTAGAGTTGGTCACCCCAAAACTTTTCATAACTCCTTGCCAGCTGATGCTCAAGTGTCTCCTCCAGGCCTGTAGGGGGAAGGGGATCCTAAATCACCACACTGTCAACGTCATCCCCTCTGCCCCCAGATGGCCAGGAAGCAGCCACAGCCTAGAAAAGAGCTGAGTACATAGTGAGCTGGGCCCAAATCCCTGCCCTGGGCCAGCCATCATTGAGAGACACTCTCCTGTCCACCACTGCCTCCCACCCCCACCTACACATTCTCCAGGATAGAACTGAAATGCTACCTCCTCAACCTCCTTCAAGATGGAACCACCCATTAACCTCACCACAAACAGCAACCCCCAGAATTTTTGCAACAGGATATCCCTGATCTTATCTCATATACTTAAATTGTAAGTAACTTGGTGCAGACACTGTCTTTTGTTGTGTGTGTGTGCGCAGTGCATAGCAAAATGGAGCACCAATCTCTCATTGGGGAGTCTGGGTTCTACTGTATACACATACTAAACAAAGTTTTATAAGGCATATATACACTGAAATGTGAAGGGTTTAAGCCAGCCACCAACTGACATGGGTTAGAAAGATACATATAACCTGGGAAGTAACTGGCCATTAGGGAGGTTCTTGAACCTTTTTCCTAAAGCCATTGTCACACACAGGATACTGGAATAAATGGAATATTGTTCTGATAATTAGGACAACAGTTATAATTCAGGGAAAGCTGCAAATGTTTGATAAGGAATTTGTTTTTTTTTTTTTTTTTTAATAAAATATCTAACAGGCTACTCACAAATAGACACTTGAATTTTTCTGCTCTGAGATACAGCAGGCCTATTATATGTACCACAAACCCTCAATACATACATTCTGATATAATGAAAATGCTAACCTTTCCAGCAAATCTTCTATATCTAATGCATTTCACTACTGAAGTGCATCGCTAATACAAAAGTTTTTATAAGTGGCATTTTCTTCTGGATATGGCAAAAATCATTCTTAATAAAAAAGTTATAACTACAGTATGTCTTCCTTTCAATTTCAAGGTCAAAGCTTTCTAATTCACTTACATATACAATGTGACTTGATAATATCTATAGGGATAGTGTCATACTACTATTAATGTTGAGTTAGACTTCTATTCAGTTTCACAATGTAGAAGTTAGCGAGCCCAAAACAATTTGAAGTTATCAGTTACATATCCAAGACAACATTTTGTTTTATACACTAAGTTACTGGCTGTATTTAAATATTTAACAGAGTTCAAAGTCTCTCAGCTATTAAGAGCAAAATTAAGTCTTGCTCTAGTGAAAGTTTGTATGGAATACTACCAGCATATGTTTGTACCAACTTTCAGAAACACAAGAATAGTTGTAGGGAAAAAAATTGGGGGGAAAGCCACCGTAATTTCTCAGTGTAAGAAACATACTATGAAGTAATTGAATGTTAAGATCTGAAGCAGTCAGTAACGACCCATACACTCCAATGGCAATTCCAAAATGTACACTGACAAAGAAACTCACTTAATGAATATCTTGTAAAACAAATCAACCTCAGATTAATTTATATAAACCTCTTCATCCCCTATTTGTTTCCTATCCTCTGCCCCATACCATGTAACTATATTGCAGGGATGGCCAAACTGTGGCTCACAAGCCATATGTGGCTCTTTTACCATTGAAGTGCAGCTTGCAGAGCCTCCCACGCCCCTCCCCATTCTCCACCCACCAGAGTGGGGGCAGCGGGGAGCTTGGGACATCTGCCTTGCAGCAGGGTGGTGGAGTAGGGGCTTCTGCCCAGCGGAGAAGGGGGTCCTAGGCTCCAGCCAGGGCTCAGGACTTCAGCAGGAGCAGGGCTGAAGCCCAGACACTTCCGCAGGTGCACCCCTGCTCTCCAACTTCTGAAGATTGTTGTATGCGGCTCGGAGGGTCAGTAAATCTGGCCACCCCTGCTATATTGCTTCTCAAACTTCATTTAAGTTCCTCAGGGCAGTCACTGTCTCTCTTCTTAAAGCATCATGCACAATGATGCTTTATACAAATGTTAAATAGCTAGATTTAAATCATGAATTAACACCCTATACGTAAAACTTGGAAATACACCTTGTCCCTCTTCAAAAGGCATGCATTTCTCAATGGGTCCCCTGGCAATGACGACTAGTTAGTAGTGGGAAATAAGACACTGTTTTGTTTGTTTTAAGGTAGTAAAAGCTGCTCCATTCTGTTCCAGGAGAGATTAAGCCCCAAAACTGCTTGGGGTAAGGTCTGCCCTAACTTCCACCCCAATGCACTGAATTAGAAACTTGCACCATGCTAACCTATGTAAGTGTCACTTTTCAGCAAGATCACCACCAACAATTGCAGGCAACTCAAATTATAAATATTTATGAAAAAAAAAAAACCTAACACATTACAACTACATTAAAAGATACTTTAACATCTGAATTTTCAGAATGGTAAAATAAATAAAATGGGTAGAGTTTTATTTGTAGTCTTAAAAGCACATGCTATTTAAAGTCAATTCTAAATTGTGGATTAAACTTCAAAGTCTATACCAATTTCAACTTCTGTTTAACAATTTCAGGAACTCAGACTGTTTCAGATTTCATCTACTTGTGAGACTAATGCCAAATGGTCAGTCAGACCTTGGTACCTAAACATAGGTTCCTAAATCAATGTCCTGATGTTCAACAGTACTGTAGTTCCTACTGACTTCATTGGCTCCACTGTCCATGGGCAATGCTAGGTGGGAAGCCAAGTCTTCCTCCATTAGCTGCTGAGAAAAGGAAGGATAGCTGGAATCTCTCCCAGGGGCTGCCCCAAACCAGAAGGCTCTATCTTTCATACCCTCATGTTGCAAATGTCAGCTTTATTTCCGCACCACTTCACACCTCTCTTTTCTGGGAGCTGGAGTGAGGAGCTTTCTCTCACTCTGTCTCCGAAGAGACCTAGTTGCTAATGCAATGTAAGGAGTCTCCACGTTCATTCCTGTTGAGCAGCTATTGTCCAGTGCCTGCCTCTGCTACTTCTTGGTTTTCTCAAGCAGCAGCAAGAAACTGACCTGAGACTTGTCATTTACACAGAGTTCTGCTTAGGAGTAGCCAAAAGTGACAATACTTTGGTCATATAGACTATCAGGGTTGGAAGGGACCTCAGGAGGTCATTTAATCCAACCCCCTGCTCAAAGTAGGACCAATCCCCAGACAGATTTTTGCCCCAGATTCCTAAATGGTCTCCTCAAGGATTGAACTCACAACACTGGGTTTAGCAGGCCAATGCGCCAACCACTGAGCTATCCTTCCTCTCCAATCATTTACTCTGCTTCATCTTGGGACTGTGCTGCCCATTTAGGCAGCCCCGCTTCTGTTTACACTGTTCACAACTGGAAGGTTCCCTGTGCAAGCAAAGAGGCCAGACCTTTTTAAAATAAAAGGACAGATTTTGCAGAGGTCAAAAATTTTGTTAAAGCTAATGTTAAAATTATATAATACACAGGTTGCGGAAAGAGTGTTTGTACATCTGGGTACAGTGCTTAGATTATCCACAAATACAAAGTTTGCTGAAAAACTCTTAAAATACATATAGTACATAATCTGCAATAACCCAAATTGAAGTAAATTTGATGATACAGTTTAGATATTGGAATCCGAATACTCAGGTACATCACTCATGAAACGTTATACAGAAAGTTGGTTGTTGAAAGCAAATATAGGAATGAGTGTAGATTGCCCCTCAGTAATTGAGGATTTAGGATGAGTTGTCCCTTTGTAGATATAATCCATCAGAGAAATATTTTAGTTACTTTCCGATTTTGCTTCTCATCGGCACTGTACATTCCTGGGAAAGATTCTTACTCATCATGGGTAAGTGGATTTTTCAAACTCTGATCAAGAGGTTTTTGCTTTGTTTAATTTGAAATATTAAGTATTATCTATGTTGGAGTTCTCTGTAGCATTCAAGATTCTATATGGGATGCGCACTGTGAGCTCTACTAGTACTATACACATGTGTGATATCACATACATGAAATGCATGGTCCACATCACATCTGTGCCAGTGATGTTAAATGAAACTGAGAAATTAAAATTCCAGAGAGCTAACAATGTACAGGCAGAAAGCTTGTTCACTGTAAAGCTAAAGAGATCAGACCCTTACAATCTGTACAGTTATACAACTGCCAGAAAGGAGTTCATGTACTTTCACCTGACAAGTACTTTCCATCCATTGAGATCAGCTTTGTTGTGTTACAGTTTACTGTAAACATTTATTAATTTACTTCTATGATTAGGTTCGTTGACCCAGTTTCAAGTTGTTCATATGTTTTACTCTCTGAAAATAAGTCTTCCTTTATATCTGCATTTCTCATACTGCATTTACATTTAAGAAGCTTACATATTAATAATGAGTTTTCAAAGGTGGTTGCCTCAAATCCAAATGTGGACAGCTGACTAAAAGCAGTCTGATTTTAAAAAGGTGCCAAACGGACATATTTTCCACTGACTGCAATGCTCAGCACCTTTTTAAAAATCAGACTGCTTTTTATAGGGGAATTTAAGACACAGATGGATTTACAAGCCTCTCTCAAGACAACCAAGTTTATAATTACTGGCCTAAGCACACCTAGGGACACGTCTAGCTCTACTCGTTATTAATCCTCTGTCATTTGGAATCTCTCTGTTTGCTCAGCCAGACTCTAAGCTTTTCCTCCACTTCAACTCTAGCAAAAAGGGGAATAAATGAAATTTGAGTAACAGATTTAAACCATCTGTTCCTACCTCCCCGCCCTCCAAGAGCTGAGCTGACACGTAAACACAAGGAGGAGGCTGAAGGTGACCAGGCAGCTAGAGGGAGGCAGACACACCCGCTGCCGGGCGCTTCCCCGCACCCACTGCCCCGCCTTCACCTCCTGACCCGCAGGGATCCCCGCAGGAGCCCGGTGTGCGGCGAGGCGCGCCCTGCGCCCCAACACGGGAGCCACAAACTCAAGAACGCGGCAACTTCGAAAATGCAGCAGGCGGCCCCCTCCCGCGGGGCACCGGGGGCCCCGGGACACCCGTCCCCCCGGAACCAAGGGGCCGAGACTGCTGCAAAGCGCCTCTCCTACAGGCACCCAGTGCGGAACTGGCAGCCGACTGGCTCGACGGGCCCCCGCCACCGGGGCGCGGAACCCCCTTGCCCGGCGCGCCCCGTCGGCTCCGCCCCAGCTTGTTGCACGATCCCAGCCCCTGCGCCGGAGGAGGGCACCTGGCGGGCCGGGCCTGCCCCAGCGCCGCTCGCGGGCAGCACTGACCTTTCCTGGCCCCCTGGCTGGGGCTGCTGCCGGCGCCTTTGGAGGGGTTCCTGCGCGGAGCCATGTCACCGTCTGTCAGGGAGCGGAGGGGGAGGAGCGGGCTCCCAGGGCCTGAGCGAGGACACAGCAGTGGCTGCTGCCTGACCCTGCGTGTGTAGCAGCTGCAGCCAAAGGATCCGCCCCGGATACCGACTGACAGCCACCTCCGCCAATCCTAGCGCTCTCCTCGGCATGGGCGGGGCAGCACTTGTGTCTTATTGGTGTAGACACGAGGACTGGGCGGGACACGTTGCGCTTTTCTCCCCTCCCCTCCCCGAAACCGGCCGCTTGGAACGTGGCAACATGGAGCGAGCGCTCTCGCGAGGATTCAGCTTCCGACCCAGTGGGAGAAGCGCGCGCTGTCAGCGAGGGGCACGTGGGCGGGGCTGCTTGGAGGGGCGGTGGGCTGCAGGCCGCTTGTGGCTGTGCTCAGTGTAGGGTTGTTTAGCCAGGGCTTGCGGCGTTACCCTGATCTCAGCTGCATGCTCACCTACTTGGGTTGCTGAGTGACCCCCTGTGCCTCAGTTTCTCTACTTATAGGAAAGGGACAGTGCTCAGTTATCTGTGCAAAAAGCAGCTTGCAGTCATGACATAAGAAGTATTAGAACTGGCTAATGCTGTCTGCTACTGTACACCCAGGTGTGGTGTACACTACAGAGTTAGGTCCATACAAAATAGCTTACATTGAACTAACTAAGGAAGTAGCTACGCTTAAATTTTGCTCTTGCTGATGTAATTGACCCATTACTCTGACTTAATAACTCTACCTCCACCAGTGGCATGGAGTCAAGGTCGATGTAGTTAGGTTGACACAGTGTCAGTGTAGACATTGTGTTGCTTAAGTCCAGGGCTGTAACCAGGGTGGGGTAAGTGGGGCAGTTACTCAGGGCGCAAAGCCGTGGGGGAGGAAAAGTGGGGCAGGAAAATGATGAAAAAAATAGTAGGGGGTCTAAATATGCTTGCTTACCCTGGGTGCTAAAATGCTTACTTGCTGTTACTGACTTTCACAAGCTGCCCCATGCTGATAGTGCAACTGACACAAATGCTCCTGGTGAGGATACTCACCGCTGACACAAGAAGCAAAGTGTAGATATGCACAAGCAATGTAATTGCTGCTGCAGCTATATACCGACATAAGTTGACTTAAGTTTTTAGTGTCTCATAACCCCCTCCCCGCTGAGGATGTGCAAGTGGTAGGAGTTTGTGCTACTGGAGCAGGAGACTAAAATGCCATTCCTTGTGCCACTGGCTAGGATATGCAGCATAGTGAAGATCCGGGCAACGGCCATAGATGTGTGACAATATTAGTTCTTACTTCACAGTGGGGACCTGGAGTATAGAGGCTCCTTTTTCACAGATGTACTCGGAAAGTAATTAGCTTTCCTTTGATCTGTCACTTTTTCAGTCAATGAGGTACATTCAGAGAAGCTCACCAAAAAGTTGTCCCCCAGCCCACAGAATTATGCACCAAATCATTAATTTTCAGCTCTTTGGTACAGGGATTTATGTTGTTTATCTGTACTGTGAGGCACCAAGCACATTTTTGGATTCCGTGAAATAAATATTAATAGAACATGTTGCACAGTTATCCAACATTATGTGCATAGAAAATAATGATTTTTTTTTTAAATTACAAGATTGTGCAGCATTATAAATGTCCTATGTAAGTATATAATAATAATAAATTATACAGACATTTTCTTCAGTAGATCTCAAAGCCCTTTACAAAGGATATCAGTATCAATACCCCCATTTTACAGATAGGGATACTGAGGCATGGTGGTGACATGATGTGCCCAAGGTCACCCAGTAAGCCAGTAGCCGAGCTGGGAGTAGAACTTCTGAGTTTCAGTTCAGTGCTCTTTCCCTTGGGGCCTCATTGCTCTGGATATGAACCTAAACCCACCAAGTCAAAGGAAATTTTATCATAGGCTTCAGTGAGAACAAAAATAGACCTTTTATGCAAAAAAAGACAGCTAAATGCAGGCTATAAACACACATTCTTCAAGTGCTTAGGGTTTTGTTATGTTTCTTAAACTGGTTTGTCCAACTTGCTATTAATTTACTCTCTTAGTTGGGGATATTGGAGTCCCCAAACTATGGGAGACAAGTAGTCCACAAGCAGTCCATCAAATAACACCCTTGGGGGCAATGTGAAGGAGCATTTTAAAGTATTGACCTATCCCCAAATTAACTCTGAAATAGTTTGTAAAAGTAATTCAAACAGCGGAGAAAAAAATCCCTCCAGTAGCCAGTAATAAAATAAATCTGTATTTTTTTAATGGAAATTCCTTTATCTTAATGTGAGATTTTCTTTTTGGTCAGTTACTGATCTGGAGAAAAACATACTTGAATAACAGACTCATAGGCGCCAACTCCATGGGTGCTCCAGGGTTGGAGACCCATGAAGAAAAATTAGCGGGTGCTCAGCACCCACCGGCAGCCAAGCTCCCCTTCTCTCCCCCGCCCCTCAACGCCTCTCCCCCGCCGGCATCCCTGTTGATCACTCCTCCCCCTCCCTCCCAGCGCCTCCCACCTGCCGCAAAACAGCTGTTTCATGGCGTGTAGGTCAGCTCCGTGAGGGAGGGGGAAGACCACATGGAGAATGCAGCATCCTCGGGGGAGGGGACGGAAAGAGGCGGGCAGGGGCAGGGAGAAGCAGGGCGGGGTTTGAGGGAAGGGGTGGAGTGGGGGCGGGGTGCGAACGGAGCAGAGGCAGGAAGAGGTGGGGTGGGGGCTTGGGGGAAGGGGTGGAGTGGGGGCGGGGACTGGGCGGAGGAGGGGGGTCGAGTACCCGCCAGGTAGAGGGGAAGTCGGCGCCTATGAACAGACTGGTATAAAAACAAATGAACTCACCCATCCAAAAAAAAAAAATCATATTTGGGCTAAGACCATGTGTGACCCGGTATGCCTAGGGCAGCTCTCACTGGAAATGCCAAGGTCAGGGCAGGCTGCAAAAGGGAGAGTAGATACTCTCAAGACTGCTAGGTAACACTGTAGTTAAACTCCCCAACCAATCACAAACTGTGCTTCTGATCCCTCACACTGGTTATCAAGAAGCAAAAAAAGAAATCACACAGGCCCCTTTATTGCATTCGAGTTCTCTGGCTCCCAGTCAGCACATAGGTCCAGTAAAGTGAGAAGTTATTAAAAAAACTCTGCTCACATATACAAAATGTTCTTCTGACCCCAAAGGGTCAGCCATGTTACCAGGTCAGTATAGGTTTGAATCTTACCCAAAATACCACACTGCCACCCAATCCTTTAGTGACTAAAACAAAAGGTTTATTAGAAAGAAAAAAGAAAGAACAAGTAGAGAGTTGTTAAATGGTAAAGCAATCACATACACCTCTACCCCGATATAACGTGACCCGATATAACACGAATTCAGATATAACGCGGTAAAGCAGCAGGGAGCCACGGGCCCTTTAAAGCGCTACCCGAGCTCCGCTGCTTTACCGCGTTATATCCGAATTCGTGTGGAACCCTGGGCCCGAGCCTCTGGCCCTTTAAATCACTGCCCGAGCCCGGCTGCCGGAAATTTAAAGGGCCCGGTGCTCCAGCCGCTGCGGGGAGCCCCGGGCCCTTTAAATCACCGCCGGAGCTCCGGCAGTGGGGCTCGGGTGGGGATTTAAAGGGCCCGGTGCTCCAGCCGCTGTGGGGAACCCCGGGCCCTTTAAATCACCGCCAGAGCTCAGGCAGCGGGGCTTGGGCAGGGATTTAAAGGGCCCGGGCTCCCCGCAGCAGCTGGAGCCTCTGGCCCTTTAAATCACCACCTGAGCCCGGCTGCCAGAGATTTAAAGGGCCCGGTGCTTCAGCCGCTGCGGGGAGCCCCGGGCCCTTTAAATC
>NW_020664409.1:52528440-52557875 GCF_002925995.2 Terrapene triunguis
CTGTCTCATCTATAAGGCGATGAGATTTTTTGGCTCTCGAGGACCACGTTATATCGGGGTAGAGGTGTACGTACAAAGACTTCAAAGTCCATATATCAGGTTCTTAGCAGTATTGGTGAGTTTGCTGGCTTGAAGAAAGTCCCTCTGGAACACATCCACAGCTTGGATGGGTCATTCAGTCTTTTGTTCAAAGCTTTGTTTGTAGAAAGGTTACTCCAGAGATAAGAAGCAGGAATGAAGACAAGCAGGACTAAAGAGAAAATGGAGATGATACAGCTGCCCTTTATAGTCCTTTTGCCATGTGTCTGGTACTTCCTTTGTTTCAAACACAAACTTGTAACACAGGCATTGAAAGACCTTAGAATTCTCTCCATAGGCATGAGCCAGGCACACCTGCCGCTGCAGAAGTCACGAAGGTTAAACAAAAATTACGGAATCTGTGACTTCCATGACAAACTCGCAGCCTTAGTCATAAGGTGTAGTCCTTGGCCCTTTCAACTTCATTGTAGAGTTGATGTCCCTTGATGGGCCCTCAAGCAGGCTTACTGCTGAAGCCAATCTGTCTGAGGGTGTCACCCAGAAACACAGCACAAGTTTGGAAATATAGATATACCCTATATATCTATAACTCATAATACAAAGGTGATACAAACATATGAACAAGATCATCATACTTGGCCAATTATAACATTTTCGCAGATACCTCACACAGCATATCTGTTGCAATTTATTAATTTTGGTATCACCAATATCATAAAGTGTGTCCCATATTCCATACAGCATCACACCATGAATGTGAAGTTTCAGTTCAAAAGAAATATTTGTAAAAAATTATGAACTATTGAAAAAGAAATCTAGAAGGAAGAAAACTCTTTTCAACATTACCATACTACTTGCTCCTGACCTAAATAACAGACTAAGGCCTGGTCAGAAAGAATTGTTTACTGATGAGCACTAAGAAGCAATTCTATAATGAGGTTCAGACTTTGAAGCATAGTCAAGTAACAGACAGAAAGGCAGCATTGTTTTGTACTTTAACTGGCAAAAATTCTAAACATGTAATTAATGTTTTGCAAAGTGCTTAGTTTCCTGTCTTGTTACAGAGATTTGTGAATGGTGAAATATGTTTCATAAACCTTAGCTCTAGCTGCAAATTTTTGCAGATGGTTTTTGAAGTGCCTCTGTAGCTAATTTCCATATGAAACGTTGCTACAGCATGAGAAAATGTCTTTTTGGGGCTGAGTGTAGTTTGCTGGAGTTATTATGTGAGAAGTAAGGGGAGGAGAGAAGAGATCTCTTCTAAAAGAGATAAGAGCTGATAAGTTACTGGGTAAAGAGTGACATTCAAAAGGTAATGTTTAATGTTAAGCAGGGCCTGTGTAACTACTAGGCGCGAACTAGGCGGTCGTCTAGGGCGCCAAGATTTGGGGGCGCCAAAAAGCGGTGTCCAGCATCACGGGAGTCAGGTGAGTGGGACAGGGCAGGGAGCGAGGCCTCCATAACAAATCCGCCCCCACAGCGAGGGGCGCTGCGCAGGATGGTCAGTGGGAGTCTGCGGCAGAGCAAGGAGGAGACAGCCGGCCAGGTGCGGCGACCAGCGCGGCTGAGGGACGAAGCCGTTGGGGGAGGCAGGACGCGGTCCTGAGCTCAGGTGAGCTTCGCCCTCCAATGCGACGCGCCTGTGGCCGGGCGCAGGCGCCTCCTGGGGCAAGGGAAAGTGAAACTAAACCCTGCAGCGCAACGGAGGGGAGAGGGCTGGTGCAGGTGCCGCTTCCAAACACCGCCCCCCCCCCGTGGCACTGTGCCAATGTGGGGAGCCGGCCCTGATCCCCAGGGAGATCCTCACCTGCTCCCTGGGAGAGCCCGGCTCTGCCCTCCTTGCCCCTGGGTCCCCCCGGAGGGCGAAGTACTCAGAGCCTGGGAATGTTTAGAGACCCTGCAAGCTGGGGACATTCTCAGCCTCCTCCTTGCTCATAGGTTCCCCCAGGCCAGAAGAGACCATTGTGATCATCTCCTCTGACCCCCTTGTATTAATTCTAATGAACAATGCCACATTATGCAGTATTCATTGTTGAAAGTTTATAATAAGCGATGCTCCAGGGGGAGGGGAGGAAGGGCGCAAGGTGGAAGTTTCGCCTAGGGTGCAAAATATCCTTGCACCGGCCCTGATGTTAATAATTTACTTTGAACTTGGGTGAGCACTAGGCTTGCACACAAACTGTGTGATGCTCTTAGGCCCTGTCTGCATTTACACATGCCTTCCAACTGTCTTATTTGGTCAAGCCTGGTTCTGGTTCTGTCCTATGAAAGGACAGTTCTGGTCACCAGCCAGATTCTTTGTCACAGCAATACTGAAATTTGTTTATAAATAATTATACTATCCCATGATTATTTCATTTGCAAAGAGTGATGCTTGAATGCAGATTAAGTTGAACAAGTGGAACTTTATTAAACCCAGTGAACTGCTCTGTCCATGTGACTGAGCTGCCTCCAACCTAACCCACATTCCCTGTTTTCGTACTGTCCCATCATTAGCCGTCCCTCCAGGGAACATGGGCCCTCTGATTCCAATCCCACTGATCATTAGTTATCTTCCCTTTTTTACAAACATTCTAATATAAACATAAAAAACAAATAATTAATGCCCAGAGTCCCACCTGTGTCCCTTCAGCCTAAGGTTGCTAGTTGTGGCAGGTGGGGCTGCTCTGTAGCACCACCCGATAAGGCCAAGCATTGTACTGCAGGCACTCCCTGCCTTTATCCACTGGTTGTGACCGTAAGACTAGCATTGGTCTATTACCAGCTCAATAACGAGAATGATAACAAACTCAAACTTTGGCACTCTGTGTCATGACTAGGGCTTGTGTGGTCATGCCTAGTGGTCAGGGCAGTGGCGATCAGAAGGTGAGGAACTGCTCCAAAGGTCAAAGCCAGATCCAGGAACCAGGAGTTAGAGCCAAGGTCAGGAGTCCAAGAGCAAGCCAAAAGGCAGATGCATCACTATAACTGGCAGGGGCTTTATAACCTTGTTGCATGGACACTTTCTGGAACTCCTCCTCAGTTTAAATAAGGTGCCTGAACCAATGAGGGAACATGTCAGTCTGACCTTCCAAGATGGTACTTCCTGTGGTGTTTATCTCCACAGGGTTTATATGATAATACACACAGCCCTATCAGCTTCATTGTTGAAACTGGGAGATAGTGCAGTGTGTTAATGGATTCAGTGTACTGATCCTCTTCCCCCAGCTCTCTGATGCTGGGGAAATAGGCCTTGCTCAGGGTGTCAACTCACATCAGTAGTCATTCTGGACAATATCTGATCTCTACCTGGTAGCACTGCTTTGCTGTCAACATGCATTGCTGTCTCTTTGGAGCATTAAGAAGGAGTTTTGTCATGATCGGCTCTGAGGGTTAGTGATCTGATTGCACTATTGCTGGGTGGCCATGGGCGTACTCCACTCCAAATATCACAGCCAGAAAAATTCTTTTTCTGTTTCGGTGTACGCCTGTTCAGTCTCTGACAGAGCTCTGTTGTCAACTGGCTATTCCTGCAAAAGAGCTATACCCAGTCCTCTCTAGTGCATCATACCGGAGTGTCAGTGGCTCTCCTGGCTGTAGTATTTCAGGACCGGGGTTTCAGTTATCATTTGATTCAGAATGTCAAATGCTTGCTGTTGGGAACCTACCCAGTCCCACTCAACATCCTGCCTGTGAGCTGATGTATGGGTTCCACTACTGCAATCAGGTATGGACCGAACTTGGACTGAGAATTATCATTCCTATGCAGCACTGTACTCCTTTCACATCTACTGGAGCTGGCATGTCTCTGACTGCCTTGATCTTGTTGGGATCTGCTTTCAGTCCCTCTGCTGTGAGCATATGTCTAATGTATGCCTCCTCCTGCTGTCTGAGTCACATTTTTTCTGGCTTGAGTTTTATGTTCTTGTCCCTGCATCACTGTAGAAAAGCTTGTAGTTTTCTGTCATGGTCTCATTCAGCTTCGGTATCATCACTCTCTTCACCTACAATGCAATTATTTTCACCCCAGGCAGTCCTTCCAATGCTTGGGTGAGTCTTCTTTGGTGCTGGCCTTATGCCCATCAGCATGCACAGCCATCTGTAGCAAACAAATGGTGTTGCAAAGGTTGTCAACATGTTGGATTTTTATCCAGGGTTTGTGCCAAAACCTGTTCCTCACAGACTGTAAAGATTCTAGCGCTGAAAATTTCTGACAAGATGTCATCAATTGTGGGCAGTGGATAGTGGCATCTTTTCAGTGCCCAGTTCAGTGGCTTTGGGCATAGGCAGATATGTAATTTGCCTGATAGATTTTGTTTTTAACCACAATTCTGCTTACACAGGTTGTACTGGCTTCTACAGGTGCTATGATACTTTTGTTCTTCAGACTTTTGAGCTCCTTGCATACTGGATTATGTGTTGCCACTGGAATTTTCCTTCATGGTAAGCACACAGGTTCCTCTTTGAGTTCTTCCAGTCACAGGTTTTCATCGAGGCATCCATTGCCTTTGAAAACATCCCATATCTTTTTAAATTGTCTCCATTGGCCATGGGACTCCCTCTTATTTCTTTCACTGTGGCTATGAAATTCTGATGCTGCACCCTGACCAGATCCATAGTTTGTACGGCTGTAATCCCCAAGTGGTGCTTACTAACCCCACTCCACACACACACACACTTTGGTTTGTACCCTCTGTTATTTTTGGAGTTAATTACCTTGAGGTCACATTTTCTTATGGTCTGCTTTATACCCTCATTGTACATTGTGCCTGCTGCTTGTAATGGTTGTCTTCAAGTCCAATTCACCTCAATGTATGACATTGTAGGCCTCACTATCCAGCTGAAATGACAAAGGGCATTTCCCCGTTAACACTATTGCATGCACGAATTTGCTATTGTCCCTTGTTGCTTTCCTGTTTGGACAGCCCGAAGCTGATATGCTCTCAGACTCAAGGAGAGAGTCATGATGTCATCACTACTGTTTGATGTGCCATCCCTGACTTGTACAAGTCTGACTGAATCTTTTTGAGTGCTTTCTCTACTCTTGAACACACTATTAAATTATTTTAATTTGCTACATTCCTTGCAATGCTGTCCAAGTGTGGGGGCACTTCTCCTTTACCTGCTCACTCTGTCTCCTACAGTAAATGCATCCTGTCACGCTGACTGGAGTGGCTCACAAATGAGAATATCAACCTCAAAGCAGACTGTTAAGAAGCAGGGCACAAACCCCAAATTGGTTGTGAGTTCTAAAATTAGATTTCACCAACCAAGTAACAAGTGTATACTTCTCAGGCACTATTCAGCCTTAACATGGAGCCGCAAACAGTCCCATTGACCATTCTGGTCTATCTTGACACCCAGGTAAGCTTGACTCAATGATAGAAGGTCACATTACACCAAAGATCACAAAATATTCAGGTTACTTCTGGTCCCATAAGACTAGTCACTTACCCCAGGTCAATTTGCACCTCAGATCTCACACCAAAGACAATGCTTGTAGCAAATAGACTAACTAAAGGTTTATTAACTAGGAAAAAGAAATAAGAGTTATTTACAAGGTTAAAACAAACACACACAAATAGTATGCAGTCTTAGGTTTCAGATGGTGATAGAGCTGCTAGGGACCTCTTGCTTATGTTCAGGAATCTTTGCCCCTTAGAGACCAAGCAGCATAAAAAGAACTTAATTCCTTTTAATCAGAGATTTTTATCCCCCTCCCTCCTTATAGTCCAAAATGATGGAATGAGTGCTTCTGCATATAACCCCTTCATAGGTGGGTAGAGCAACTGACAAAGTCTTTGTTCCACAATGGCCCATTTGGATTCAGTAGTCCTTCCTGATTGGCAGGATATTCCTACCTTCTGTAGGAATCCAGCATTTTCCATTAGATGATTTTTTTCCTGTTTGATGAGTTACAGATTTTCAGAACTAACATTTTACAGTTATAGAGCAAACACTTAAATGTTCCTTATTGCGTGGGATACAGATATTATAAGTAGGATTAATACATGCAACATCCTACAAGCATTCCACAAAGTCTGAACATTAAACACATTCTTATAACACTAATATCTATTTTAACTATACTAACCCACAGGCAAGCCAGGCTGGTTTCCAGCTATGCATTTGTCAGTGCTCAGTGAGGCTGGGAATTTGCATGAGCTGGTGTAAGGCTGACAGACCCCGGTTGTCAGGATCAAACCAGGGAATTCAGGAGCTTAGTGCATGAGCCTCTACCACATGAGCTAAAAGCCAACTGGCTGTTAGCTAAGGCTGTAGAGCAGACTCATTTTATCTCTCTCTCTAAGTGGTCTCGGTGCCACTAGATGGGACAGAACACCACACCCAGAAGGTGTGTTCTACTCCATGGTGAAGCGTTACCATAGCTCCTCAGAAACTAAAACAGTGTTCGGTCATTATGGTGACTCATTCTCCTTGTAAACACCTCCAGAGAGGGACCAGGTTCACATATACTGGTTCAAACTGGATTTCCAGAGACTAGGAAAACAAAGAAAGCACTTTTGGCTTAAAAAGACTGTGTTTAAACTGACTCAGGGCCTTCTTTCTGATCCAGCAAATGGACAGGACATTTTTCCAAGGGCCCAGCGCTTGCAGAAAGGTTGGAAAGACTTAGGCCTGCAAGGACACCATAAATCTGTTGGGTGACCTCTAGTAAGCTTTTAGCATGCATATGGGAACGTTTATATTTTTGTATATATTTTCTCTGTAATGGTTTTGCCCTAAGAATAAATGCAGTTTGCTGAGTGAAAGCTGGTTGGCAACTGGTATTCATTGTTATAGCCTGTAGAAAGAGTTAGCCACAGGTGCTACCTGGATCCTGGTCAGACGTGCTGAAAATTGTAGTGAAGTGCAGGCCTACAGGCCTAAACACCCAGTGTGACCGGGATCCCAAGGGAGCCACACTGAGGTTACTCAGTTAGGGTGAACTGCAAAGAATGGGGCAGACAATCCCCAAAGCTGGTGGATATTCCAATACTTAGATTTATCAAACAAGCACAAAACAGCTTCTATAATACCTTACTGGTCATCCAGAAGCCAATAACACAGTTCCCTTAAAGCAACCCAGCCCTAGGCCTCCACCCAGACACCCAAGTCAAATATGATGAGGATTACTGAAAATCTTATTCATCATATAAAAAAGTTCTACCAATCTCAAAGGATCGGACACATTACCTCCCAGGTTAATGAATATTCCAGATTTTACTCAAATACATGCTTACAGCCAATGCTTATTAACTAAACTAAAATTTATTAAAAAACAAAAGAGCAGTATACATACAGACATGAATACAGTTCTGAGATCAGATTCATAGTAGAGATGGTGAGCTTTATAGTTGAAAAGAATTATTTCAGAATTAGTCCATAGGTTATAGTCCAATATTCATTATCAGTGTGATCCAGATTGGAGCTGGAGACCTCAGTTTTGCGATTCAAACTTCCCTTGCTGACGCTTAAGCAGATCTGAGATAAAAAGGATCAGGATCCAAGGGGTTTTTATTCAGTTCCAAGCCTTCTCTTGACAGCTCGGAGTCCTTAGGCGAACAATAGGCAATCATGGGGACTTTGAAGTAGACCTATTTCCTAAGCATCACTGGTAATTAGCTACACAGATTAACATAAGGCAATTGCCTATTTTCTACCACTAGTAGATGATTGCTGTGCATTTCAAAGAGAGATGAATTCAGTGATATCACTATGTTTACAGTTCATTTAAATGTTAATATTTCCTATTGATCTTTGAATTAACAGAATACAGCATAGAGAGGGACTGTTTGATTACATTGTTAACCTCTAACAATATATATGTAAACACAAAAACCCACAAACATTATCTACCAAAATGTCTCTAAGGGTTGAATTTGGGTCATTTATCCTGCAGGATGCTTAACCCTTTCTGGCCATGCATCACATGCAGTCTGCAGGGAGAGAGACACGAGTCTCCACCCCAAGAGTGGTGATATCTGGAAAGCCTGAAACCTTAAGTGGCTGCAATCAAGGAAGAGGGATCAATGGTGAAGTTAAGCCTAAAACTGTGTCAACTGGCTAGGAAGTAGTTACATTGTGAACTCTCCAAGTCAGAAACACCTGTTCCTAGTGTGTAATTTGTCATATATTATATAAAATATGATATAATTATTGTTAATATACGAAAGGTTGGCTACTTATTGGGACAAGATTTAAGAAGGCTGTGACTATCTGGAGTTTAAAGGAAATTAAGCAGTCTTAGCTTGGCAAGCTCCAACTAAAGCCAAGTTAGACTTAAAATTGGCAGTTAAAAAACAGGCTACATGTAAACAAGGCAAAGGCAAAATCCTGCTCCTCTTGCTTCATTGACTTACACCAGCAATTCTCAAACTTCATTGCACTGCGACACCCTTCTGACAACAAAAATTACTACACGACCCCAGCAGGAGGGGACTGAAGCCTGAGCCCACCCGAGCCCTGCCATCCCAGGTGGGGGGACCAAAGCCAAAGCCCCACCATCCCAGGCGGGGGCGGGGGAGGCAAAGCCTAAGCCGAAGGACTTCAGTCCCTGGCAGGGGGCCTGTAACCTGAGCCCTGCCAACCAAGATTGAAGCCCTTGGGCTTCGGCTCCAGCCCCTGGCAATGGGGGTTGGGCTTCAGCCCCAGATGGTGGGGTGTGGGGTTTGGGCTTTGGCTTCAGCCCCAGCTCCGGGCCCCAGCAAGTCTAATACCAGCCCTTGCAACCCCATTAAAACAGGGTGGCGACCCACTTTGGAGTCCCGACCCACAGTTTGAGAACTGCTGACTTCCACTGACTTCTCAGATGAGTAAGGCAACCAGAATTTGACTTTTGGATTAGTAGGATGGCTAAATACTTTGGAAATTTATGCAGCATTTCTTGGCTTCTGGATACTTTGTACTGATTTTTTTCTGGACATGATTCAGCTAGATCCCTGTGAATGCAATTACAGCTGGCAATATAACAATAATACTAAGGGTCACTTTTTGCATTATACACTTCTTGGGACAAGATTTTGCAGCTGGTGAGGAAATCATATTGTTTTTTGATTGATTGGATTTAGCATAAAATTTGAAGATTAACTGAACTAGGGCAATATCAAGTCCCTTATAGCTGCCCTAATCCTGGGTAAAAGGTATCTTTCCATACCTGTCTCATTTTTTTCTCCATACTTTGTAATGAGATGCGTATGTTGTCATTACAATTAACACATGGAACATAAGCACAAATGAAGGGTTTGATTGTGCCATATAGGCACAGCCATGCAGAATTGCATCACCCATGTGGAAGCAGTATACCAATACTTTCCAGAGCTTCTTGGAGAACAGAGGTGCACATGTGCTGTGCCTCCCATTGGGGTACATATACACAGCCCCTTGGAGATATAATTCTCAGTGCACCTAAAAATAGCAGTGTGGCAGCTTGGGCTAGCCATGTGAGTATGTACCCCAGGGGTCAGGTGGAACTGGACTTGGGCAGCTAGCCCGAGCTTCCGCCCATACCCCATGGCCACACTGCTATTTTTAGGTGCTAGCTTGAACAGAGCTAGTGTGTGTATATCTACCCATGCTGGGAATTACACCTCCCAGCTGCCATGTAGACATGGCCTATGTGAATTCCCTTCCACAACCAGACAGTTCTGTTGCTATCATGGAGGATTTGGAATGGTGCCATGACTCCACCTCATCCCAGCCTCCTTTGCTGCAGTTTTGTGCCCCAGAAAGCACAATAAAGAAGACAACTCTGTCCTCGGGAGAGCACAGGGATTTGTGGCAGGCTTTGCATAGCACAGGGGACAAAAAAGTAACAGGGAGAAGGCTTCTTCTGCAGTTATACTCTCCCCAGCTCTGCACACCCATGCAGGGTCAGCCCGGGTCTAGCCATAAATTTATTTTCTTCAAGGCCCTGTTTACACCAGATGTAATACCCTTTATGGACAACGGGAGTCAGCAATAGGGACAACGATGAACCAGTGATGAGCACAGGTGAGCTACCAATGTAGATGAGGACAAACTGGGTTCAGCGCCATTTCAGCTAAGGCCAAACTCTGGCCAGGAGGGCAGTTGGGGAATGAGGTTCTGGCAGCAATACCCAGCCCTCACTTGACACCAGTTCTGAGAGTCAGATCCAGTAATTAAATCTGTAAGAAGAACAAGTGGGAGAGGATACTGTATTGACCCATACCCTGAGCTGAAGTTTTAAATTGTTCGGAATGGGTGAAAAGTGGCAGAGCTGCCCTTTTAACCTATAAATATGTTATGTCAAATTGTTGTTGTAAGAAAGCCTAGGAAAGAGTTAAATACATTATTTAAAATGAGTTTCTTGAAAGTAAAAGAATGGTTGATCAGGGGTTTTAGTCTCCTAAGTGAGGTTAAAAATGTTTTAGTAATAGATCAAAATGCTCTCAAGATTAGAGTAGGTATTCAAGTATGAACCAGTGGAAATTTGTGTAGATTGTTCTAGTCTCATGGGTGAAGGATGCCATGCACCTTGAATATTTCTGTTCTAGGAAGGACTTAGTGGCTTATTCAAAATGTGACAGAGAGAGATCAGGGCATCATTATCATCATCACATCAGTCAGCATCATCTCTACCACCACCACAACAGGCTAGGATTAAGGGCTTTCCCATCACACTGTTGATCCTTTTCTTCCTGATCCTGAAATATATTCCAAACAAACCAGATAAGGGGAGAGAATCAGACAATTCTCCATCTCTGTAGCTGTGTCAGTTTCAGAGGTCCTTCCTTGTGTGTCAGTCTTTACCCCTACTTTATTCCTCCTATCGCCTTTCCAACTGTTTTTGTCTTCTATCTAGTAAGAATCCAATTGAGGAAACTAAGACAAACCAACCCTTGCAACACTTTGTTGTGGTCAGATTGGAAGCGATAGATGATTCTCCAGCAGCCCAGTTTCTGTAAAACTATGCAGGGATTCAAAATGATTAAGGTAATGAAATGAATAATCAAGGTGTGCAAGATCAATTTATATCCTGTTATGTTTCACAACAGAGAAATTAGAATAAAAACATGAAATACTCCTGCTGGAAGGTTGCACCATAACACTCCTTTATTTCTTAGAATTCAGAACACACAAGAGCCACAACATAGAAACAAAGCAGTCTTCTCCCTAAAACACAGAGGCACCACTCACCGCACCTTACTCTAGGCTGGCTGTATACAAGCTGACTCTGATAGCATGCTTTCCTACAGAGCCTTTTAGTCTGCAAGCAGGACCAGGAACCCCCTTCCATAGGTGCCAACCTTTCCTGGTGACGGTGGGTGTTCACCCCCCCGCCCCGCCCTGACTCCACCCCTGCCCCACCCCCATTCCAAAGTCCCCGCCACACCTGACTCCACCCCTGCCCCACCCCTTCCCCAAAGTCCCCGCCACAACTCCACCCCCCTCCCTGCCCCATTGGACCCCTTCCCCAAATCCTGGCCCTGGCCCCGCCTCTTCCCCGAGAGAGCCATGTTCTCCCTCCTCCCCCGTCCCTCTCAGTGCTTGCCACCGCGAAACAACTGTTTTGTGGCGGCAAGCACTGGGACTAGGGGGAGAAGCGGAGCTGCGGCATGCTCAAGCGAGGAGGCGAAGCTGAGCTGGGGTGGGAGGGGTGGGGAGCTGCCAGTGGGTGCAGAGCACCCACCAATTTTTCCCCGTGGGTGCTTCAGCCCCGGAGCACCCACGGAGTTGGCCCCTATGCCCCCTTCCACTTAAAGTGATAGCTTGCAGTTCCAAACACACTCCTCAATACACTACATATGATATGTTCAGTTCTAGGAATCTCAGAACCAGAAAGATACCAACAAGATGGAGGGTGTGGTGGGGCAGATCCCCAACTGAGCCATGAAGGGCTTAAAGACTGGGCACAGTCAGTACCAAGCTGGTGAACCTATGAGGAAGTATTTCTTCACATAACACACAGCCAACCTGCGGAACTCCTTGCCAGATGATGTTGTGAAGGTCATGACAGTAACAGGGTTCAAAAAAGAACTAGATAAATTCATGGAAGCTAAGTCCATCAATGGCTATTAGCTAGGATGGGCAGGGATGGTGTCCCTAGCCTCTGTTTGCCAGAAGCTGGGAATGGGTGACAGGGGATGGATCACTTAATGATTACCTGTTCTATTCATTCCCTCTGGGGCACCTGGCATTGGCCACTGTCAGAAGACAGGATACTGGGCTAGATGGACCTTTGGTCTGACCCAGTATGGCCGTTCTTATGTTCTTGTCAAGCCTGGAGAAAGGCAGGTCCCTGCTCAGTTTGGGGTGGCACTCTGCAGGATCAGGGCTGTAACTCGGAGCTCCGTAGCCCCAGGAAGCAGGGGTTTGGTGACTGGCATAACCACTTGAGAGGCTTAGCCACCCAGGCCCTGTCAGAAAAGAGAGGTACCAGTTCTTTTCTCTTTTTTTCCTTTGCTTTCCAAAGGCCCTAGAACACTGGTCTACAATTTTTGAGAAGTTGTCTGCTTCAGAGATAAAATGTGCTATTTATTATGTATTTTGATGTGCTGAATTCAAATATGACAATTAAAACAACTGATTGGCTAATGTTTCTAAGATATTTAAGTTTTTACATTTTATGTCTATATATATTGTGTAGATAGTAGAGTTTTAATCATAAATTGTAAACCTAGGTCTTTTCATGTGTTTATGGTTGCTTTACATGATAATATTTCACCTGTCCTGTTTATGTAACACTTTAAAAATCAGCAAAAGGGTTATATAAATAAAATTTATTATGAAACAAAAGGCAAAAAACTATTCTGTACATAGTTTAGTCCTATTCAGGGTCTACTCGGCGCTTCTTGGCTTGTCTCTTGTATTCATTAAATGGAGCATCTCTTGTCACTGTCCAGCAATAGTCTGCAAGCATTGATGGGCTCCATTTGCCCTGATAGCATTTCTCCATTGTTGCAATGTCCTGGTGAAATCGCTCGCCGTGCTCGTTGCTCATTGCTCCGCAGTTCGGTGGAAAAAAATCTAGATGAGAGTGCAAAAAATGTATCTTTAGTGACATGTTGCAATCAAGGCTTTTGAATGCCTTGAGGAGGTTTTCCACCAACAACCTGTAGTTGTCTGCCTTGTTGTTTCCGAGAAAATTTATTGCCACTAACTGGAAGCCTTTCCATGCCGTCTTTTCCTTGCCACACTGTGCATGGTCAAATGCATCATCTTGAAGAAGTTCACGAATCTGAGGACCAACAAAGACACCTTCCTTGATCTTAGCTTCACTTAACCTTGGAAATTTTCCACGGAGGTACTTGAAAGCTGCTTGTGTTTTGTCAATGGCCTTGACAAAGTTCTTCATCAGACCCAGCTTGATGTGTAAGGGTGGTAACAAAATCTTCCTTGATTCAACAAGTGGTGGATGCTGAACACTTTTCCTCCCAGGCTCCAATGACTGTCGGAGTGGCCAATCTTTCTTGATGTAGTGGGAATCTCTTGCACGACTATCCCATTCGCAGAGAAAACAGCAGTACTTTGTGTATCCAGTCTGCAGACCAAGCAAGAGAGCAACAACCTTCAAATCGCCACAAAGCTGCCACTGATGTTGGTCATAGTTTATGCACCTCAAAAGTTGTTTCATGTTGTCATAGGTTTCCTTCATATGGACTGCATGACCAACTGGAATTGATGGCAAAACATTGCCATTATGCAGTAAAACAGCTTTAAGACTCGTCTTCGATGAATCAATGAACAGTCTCCACTCATCTGGATCGTGAACGATGTTGAGGGCTGCCATCACACCATCGATGTTGTTGCAGGCTACAAGATCACCTTCCATGAAGAAGAATGGGACAAGATCCTTTTGACGGTCACGGAACATGGAAACCCTAACATCACCTGCCAGGAGATTCCACTGCTGTAGTCTGGAGCCCAACAGCTCTGCCTTACTCTTGGGTAGTTCCAAATCCCTGACAAGGTCATTCAGTTCACCTTGTGTTATGAGGTGTGGTTCAGAGGAGGAGGATGGGAGAAAATGTGGGTCCTGTGACATTGATGGTTCAGGACCAGAAGTTTCATCCTCTTCCTCTTCCTCATCTGACTCAAGTGAGAATGATTCTGGTGCATCAGGAACCGGCAGTCCTTCTCCGTGGGGTACTGGGCGTATAGCTGATGGAATGTTTGGATAATGCACAGTCCACTTTTTCTTCTTTGACACACCTTTCCCAACTGGAGGCACAATGCAGAAGTAACAATTGCTGGTATGAGCTATTGGCTCTCTCCAAATCATTGGCACTGCAAAAGGCATAGATTTCCTTTTCCTGTTCAACCACTGGCGAAGATTTGTTGCACAAGTGTTGCAGCATATGTTTGGGGCCCACCTCTTGTCCTGATCTCCAATTTTGCAGCCAAAATAAAGGTGATAGGCTTTCTTAACCATAGTGGTTATACTGCGCTTTTGTGATGCAAAAGTCACTTCACCACAAACATAGCAGAAGTTATCTGCACTGTTCACACAAGTACGAGGCATCTCTGCTCACTTTGGCTAAACAGAAATGTGTCCCTTTGCAAAATCAAACATTGACAAATAAGAGCACGACACTGTATGATTTCTAGAGCTGATATAGGGCAATTTGTTCAGCAGAGTGATGTAAGCTTCGTTATGATTGCATCATCCATGACTTCTAGGAATAACATGATGCAATTCCTATCATGTATGACGCAATACCAGCTTCATATTGCATCATTCATTGTTTTGCCTAAAAAGCAAGTACTGTCCAAACCCAGTCATAGATTTATTCATAGAGCCAGTCAAAGATGTATTTTAGTCATTTCTGGTTTAAATTGAGATCCCTTCCCTTTATAACTCACTTATCCTCCGCCATTCCCAAGTCAAGGGTCGTATATACTGACCCAGTAGCATATCTTGAAAACTAGAGCCAATCAACAATTTTAAGCATCATTTTCGTTCTCAGTGACCCAGAATTAGTAAAGTTTGACTACATTTATTTCAGAAGCATTTTGGCTGTAGAGCAGTGGAATCTGCCTTTTGTGGACTGCAGAAACATCCTGATTTTTTCATTTGGACTACTTTACCTTCCCCGCTGTATGCTATACAATCTGAAGGTTGCGCTCTGGACTCTGGGATAACCCTATAGCAATACTATGGTCCAGCGAGGGATCTCTGAGACAGAAATGGTTCCAATCATTTCCCCAAAGGGGTGCCAGAGAAGTATAACTTACTACAGAGGGAATTCAGGGAAGAACAGCACAAATTGTGAAGTAGTTTGAGGGAGTGGCTCTGAGGAAAGAGTAAAAGAACTCTGTATGTTTTGCTTGTCCAGATAAAGACTCCTGTTGGAAAATAGGTTGATGTGGGTGTGTCAGTCTGTACCCTATGTTCACCCCTTTTACAGGACTATGATAAATTTCATACAAAGTATGTCTTGTGAGGTATCATTTAAAAACTCATAATTTGCTGACCATTATTGTCCCGGTAAAATATGTGTGGCAACATTGTATATAAGGCTATAAGAGTTTACTGTACGATATTACTAAGAAATGTTCCAAGTCTGGGGAGCATTCACAAACCAGTGTCCCAGAGGCAAAAGGCTAGCCAACCCCTCAGCCAGATGTGAACAAAATCAAATGGACCATCACCTATGCCCATTCTTTGGCGGGAAAGAGGGTGTGGGTGGAACATCTACATCTTGACAAAGAAACAACTTGGGGTTCCCATCCACACAGACTTTCTTTCTCCTGAACCTCACCTGGAGATGATTCTCAAAGAGGAGAAAAAACTATAAGACGGGCAAGCAGATGCCCCAAATTATCTCTCTCCTTCTCTCTACCCATGGCATCGACAACACTTGAAGAACAAAGGAAGCAGCATTGGATTGGGGGAGGGCTCCTGACTGAAAGAAATTCAGCCAGTAAAACTGCTGAAACATGTGGTGAGAGAGACATTTGCTTTGAATTCACTTAGCATTTTAAGTTGGGCATTAGTTGTGTTTTATTTTTATTTTCTTTAACCAGTTCTGACTTCTATGATTCATTACTTGTGGTCACTTAAAATCTATCCTTCTGTAATTATTAAACTTGTTTTATTGTTTTATTTAAACCAGTGTGTTTGGATTAAAGTGTTTGGGAAACTCCATTTGGGATAACAGGATTTCTGCATATAATTTCTTATTAATAAACGGAGAGACTTTATATGACCTTGCATTGTCCAGGAAATAACTGGGCAGTATAAGAAGTACATTTCTGGGGACTGAGAATTTGTTGGCATTACTCTGCAGTGTAATTCAAGAGTGGCTGGCTATGGTACTCACGTTCTATAACTGGAAGTAACTTACATGCTGGAGGCTGTGTGTGAGCAGATCAGGAATGGTAGCTGTCACAGCAAAGCAGTGTAAAAGATACCCCAGGTTGGAGAACTGAGGGGACACAGCTGTTCATCAGTCCACATTGTAACCTGGGTAATGTCACAGTGGGATATTGAGTACTGCTCTAGGGTACCACAAAAAGCCTTTGGGTTTACTTCTACACCATTATTCCATTTCTCTAGCTCAATCAGAATTTATGGGCTTAATGCAGGAATTCTGGGTGAAATACTATAACCTGTGTTTTGCAGCAGGTCAGTCTAAATCATAATGGTCTTTTTGGCCTTAAAATCTATGAATCACCATTTACATCAAACAATAGAATATACTAGATAAACACGTAAACTCAGTGGCTTTCTCCAGTTCTGGTACTGTAGTGGGTGTGAAAGTTCAGTGATTGTGATCTTTTGTTAGTATCCTGAGTCTTGGTCCTGAAAAGTGCTCAGCTCTCACCGACTTCAGTGGGAGTTGAGGGTGCTCATCATCCTGCAGGATAAAGAGATTGGTAAACATTGGCCTTCTGGTGAACAAACAATTCTGAAGAAGTTTACATTTTAATTTTATCAATGGCAAACATAGAACAAATATAATAGGGAGGAAAGAGTTTATTTTATGGCATGATTCATGCTTATTTGCAAAGCAACTGTACACTGCACATCTGGACTTTAAAAGTATTTCAGTACATGTATACTATCTTTTAAAATTCATGAAGGCTTTTCTCCTTCTGCTGTGTTTAATTGCAAATCAGATGTTGGTGTCAAAATATGGTTGGTTCCACATTGTACTGATTTTCATAATATTTTAAATATATTAGAGAAACAAGGTGGGTGATGCAATATCTGTTATTGGACCAACTTCTGTTGGTAAAAGAGACACGTTTTCGAGCTTACACAGCACTCTTCTTCAGGTCTGGGAAATACTCAGTGTCACAGCTAAATACAAGATGAAAGAGATAATTTAGCATAGGAGTTAACACATATTTCAAGGGAGCATTTAAGGTGAAGTGGCCAGGTTTTTTTTCCCTTTCCCCCTATGACTGGAAAGGTGTTAACTGGTGTTACATTTCCCAGACCTTAAGAAGAGCTTGGTGTAGCTCGAAAGCTTGTCTCTCTCTCACCAAGAGAAGTGGTCCAATAACAGATATTACCTCATCCACCTTGTCTTTCTAATATCCTGGGACCAACACAGCTACAACAGCACTGCATCTTTCCGATATATGGCACTATAAGTCCCAGTCCCTTTTAAAATTAAAATTAATGAGCTATAAACTTTGGAGCTTGTCCCCCAAGAGTTGGTGGAGTCATTTATCTACGTTTCAGAGATGCACTGGAGGTTGGTTGCCTCCTCTGAGACCAGATTGTGGATAGTGATGATTTTATATAGCTTTGTGCCATCTTCAGTCTGGCCGGTGCTTTAAAATGTGCACCACGTTGTACCAAATAATACAACATTTGCATTCCCTTTATTTAACTCAGAGGGTTTAAAATGTTCTGAAAAGTGCACTTTCCACAAGCTGTATATTTTAATTAGCTATTCTTCAGTCACTGACAGGTAACAGTATGTCCTCCCCTCTGACTAGAGCAGAATTATTTCTAAGACTTGTTGATTTTAGTGCTTGATTAAATGATCCATAAACTCTTTTTTATCTTTGTTTTACTCTCTTCCATTTTATTTCCCCAGAAATTTCAGTGAAAAAGTAAATAATGAAACTAAGCTAAAGAAAAGAAACAGACAACCCCACAAGATCCACACCTGGCTGCATTTATTTACACCAAATTAGTCAACAAGTTCAACTTGATTTCTGACTAACCTTAATATTTTCAGCATGAAGACAGCAATTATAGATGAAGTAGGCAGGCAGGCTAGTACACTCTTGTCCAAAAGGAGCCAAAAGTGACTTTCGTAAACTTTTGATTGCATTACTCTTTCACTGCAGTATGTATTGTGCATCATTACATTGCCTCCTCAGAACCTGCAATTATTTGATAATCAAAAGATCTAAGTCCATGAAATACAAGGGTGTTATTTCTCTTCCTGATTTTATTTTTCATGCACATTATATGGTTTTGCTTGTTTATTGCCATCAAAAGGAAATTACTTTAGACACCATACTTCCTGACTCAAAATAGTTGTTCATGGTGACACCATCATTGCCAGTATAAAGGTCTCCATTGTATCAGTTGTGAAGGTGGTCATAGAAGATGTGTTGTACTGAAGGTTCCTTATTCGTTATTAACCATGCATGTGATTATCAGTACTGCTTCTTTTTCTTTCGTTGTAATGGAATCACAGGGTTAGAAGGGACCGCAAGGGTCATCTAGTATAAGTCAGACATGTCAATCTTAAGCTTGGACGCAGTAAGACTGACAGATTTGAAGTGGCTGTTTTTATAACACTGTGGGTCAAAGTCTGCCAACCTTACTCATGTTGAGTAATGAGTAATTTCTTTTTTGAGTGGAGTAGGGCCCAACTCAATATGAGTAAGGGTGGCTGATTCTGGCCTGTTTTATTAATTAGTTTTTCTCTTTATAACATTTAGTGATGTCAGTCTTCTAGTGACTCTGAGACATGGGCACTCTTTTGTTGAGTCCAAGAGAGTTATTACTTCTATTTTAAAGCTACACTTGAGGCAATTGTTTTCAGTATTTTAGTCACAGACATCATATAGTTTGTGTGTTTAATTAATTTATAAGGACACAATAAATTGAGCTGCTAAACAAAAATGTGTCCTATTGTGTGCTGGGGCAGGGAATCTCCCATTGAAAAATGAAATATTGCTACTAAATTTTAAAATCTAAATGCAAATTTTTTTAAGTTATTTTTCTGCCCTTGCTGATAAAAAATGATTATAATACTGTTAAAAATAAGGGCCCAGTCCTGGTTTCATTGAAGTAAATGGAAGCAAAACTTCCATTGACTTCAATTTGCATAGTCAGGCCCTACACTTGTGCATTCATGGGCTATGACCTTCTTGTGATAAGACATTCTGCTGAATCCATCATAGTGGTTTATTGATAAATGGAAAGTGATGTTCCAAGCCCCAGTTATATTACACTATAAGTGAGATAGTTAAATACAAATGTATAAGAAGATGGTAATCTAAAACTACAACACTTGTCAGCATGCATTAACCAAATTAGTCATGTGTTAAGTATGATGTTGAAAAGAAGTGTCTTATTTCAAGAATGTATTCGCTTTATTCCTGATTAGATAAAAACATGACATGAATGATTAAAAAGACAACACACTCTGTGAACCATGAATACACGATGGCAAAATCTGAAATTATTTTGTTAATAAAATAGTATTTGTGGTGGAACAAGGAGTGGGGAGAGTAAAACCAAGAGCAGAATTTACGAACATTAGGCAAAATACGTTTTTTTATTTTATGTACTTATTTGGGTGAATATGCCCCAACAAAAAAAATGAACAAAAACAAAACAAGCTCAAACTAATTTTACTATCTATTATTAGTAATATTAATCATGTTTGTTCGAGTGGTACGTAGGGGCCAACAAGAACATGGTCCCATTGTGCTAGGCACTGTATAAATATACAAATCTAAACAGATAGCATGGACAAAGGATAGTAGAAAGAGCTGTTACACACAAGAAGAGTGAACAATGTGATGGTGGCAAATATGCCACTAGTTCCACAATTTTTGGGGAGAAGGTTAGTTGTGAGTGGATATGCTGAATGGAAATACAAGAGCAGGGATTGGAGATATTGACGGGAGGGGGCAGTAAAGGAAGGAGGAGGCTATGAAGGGCAGGTGTCAAGTGGGGCTGAGGTGAAGAGGCTGAGAGAAGGTGCAGGAAGCAATAGGTTTGATAGCAATTTCTCTAGTTAGGTTCAAACAGTATTAACAGGTAGTAATGTCCCACTAAACAAGTAGCTTCCATTCCTCCCCTCTCCCAGAGACCAGTGTAATCAGTGTTGCTGGGGCAATGATGTCATGACCGGGGTGTCCCTGTGTCCATAACTGATCCTTAGGACTGATGACAATTGTCACAAATTAAAGCAGCCTGAAGGTGCCGGGCGACTCAATGGAGAGTGGCTCAGCCATCTTTGAAGACCTCTACATATATAGCTCCTATCAGTGTAGTATCTAAGTACTGAATAGCATTAGTGTCACTGTCATTGCTGCTCTTCTCCTTCACAATGAATTGCCATTTAAATTCTGATAATTCCATCTCTAGCTAAGAATAGAACAAGACCAGAAAATAGCATGACACTAATACAGGCCCGGGTTGAGTTAGCATTATTTCCGGTGCTATTACAGCTTTAAGATTATAATCTTATACTATTCCTCACCTGGCATACTGCTTTTATACTTACATATGTTACAAGAGCCTGCTTTGCTGATTGTCACAGCCAAACAGTGTTAGCTAATGAATTATTCCAAGTGAATTAACAGACTGAAGGGGTCCTCTACCTGTCTAATGCTTACAGAGCAATATGTGAAAACAATACATTCATTGAAGTAGACTGTATTTGAAGTGCCCCCATCTCTGAGTGCCACTGCGGGCCTCTCAGTGTGTTTGTTAATTGGGTGACTGGTCAAGTGATCACAGTTATTTGTAACCACTGAAAAGGGTGCTTCAGCATGAAGCGCCTGACCCAGATCACTTGAAGCCAATGGGAATCTTTCCATTGGCTTCACTGGGCTTTAGGTCTAGTGCCAATTGTCTCAGAGACAGAGGCTCCTTTGAAATGTAACGAGCAGAATGAAGACTCTTCTGTGAGGTGAAAATGTTTGTTTTTTGGTTAGCCAGAAAATTCCCAAACTGCTGAACTCTGGGGTCATGTGTGAACTTTACCACCAACACCAGCCCTCCACTTCAGAGTATATCTACATGGGAAAACCTGTGTTTTTCTGCACTAGTGCAGCTTCCCCGTGCTACCAATCAGAAAGCTGTATGGCAGAAAGGGTGCAGGCAATTTTACTACTGTGTTGCTTAACTCTGCAATATAGCTGTATAAATGCCTGCGACATCTATGCTATAGCTGTCATTGGTAGCACTGTTGGAATTCCACTGCTGCAATGTAAGCAATACCAGTCAGACTCCGAAATCACTCCCAGTTAAATGAGGCAACAGAGATGTGCCACCCAAATAGTTCAATTCTCAACACATTGGAGACCCCTACATATAACTGCAGCATGCAGCTGTAATTTGCTTCTGTATTTTATGGGAGGATTCCACTATATCCCTTCTAGTTGCAGAATATGTTGAGCTCTTTTAATGTGGTTTTATTTTTCACATCAAACACTATGTTAGTTTGTCCAGCACTCAGGAGCAAGCTTACAACAAACCATCATGCATGGGAAAAGAGGTGGAAAATTTTATTTGGATATAGGGTTCAGCTATGAGCTTCCAACGTGTTGCTAAGATATTCACTTCCAAGTTATGCATCTCCCTTACAATCATATAACACATGAACATTTGCTGTGAGAATACTACCAACCTCACATACTTTGAGAGCTTCATGACACTCTGAAGCTGATCCTGGGGTGGTTTAAAAAAAAAAAACTTACTGGGATGCTGCTGCCCTCATTGACTCTGGGAGAGCAGGGTGCATGGTTTCACCCTGCATTATTGAATGTAGCTAAGCCTTGGAGGTATTTACCACTAGGAAGCGCAAATGGTGTTTGCGCCACTTCACCCTTTGTGGTAAAATAGACTATGCTGATATCTTCTGACACTACAAACCCATTGTGACAGGGCAGTCTGCTCCTTTAATACTCCAGGGGCCCAGGGAGCAGCCAGCTCTGTTCAGGAGAGGCAGGTATTGGGAATCATCCAACCTACCTGGACAGCATTCAGTGATAGGGTCTGATGATTCTCAGGTAGGGGATATAAATGAGGACCCCAGACCCATGAGAGGGTGTCACTGTGCCTCAGTGGGTCACAGCTGAGGATGCCAAATTCCGGACAAACTGCTGAGAAATATGGCAGACTCACCCCAGACTGGTGGTTATTCTACCTTTAGATATACCAAGCCAGCAACAAAATAAACTTCTGTCTCACCACACTGGTTAACAAGAAGTTAAGAATGCAGTCTCCTTAAGCATTCCTGCACTCATTTCACCACCCAGACCCTAGACTTTATGATGAGTGGTTATTGAAAACCAATTTCATCAAACAAAGGGTCCTTCTAACCCAAGAGATCAGCCACACAGCAAGGTCAATATATAACTCAGATCTTACCCAATAATCACGCTGTTGCCAATCCTTTAGTATCTAATATCTAAAGGTTTATTTATATGAGAAAAGGAAGAGGAGAGAGTTAAAATGGTCAAAGGAATCAAATACATACAACCATTGCAAAGTTCTTGAATCAGGTTTGTAGCAGTGATGTTATAAACCGCTGGCTTGTCAAGTCTCTGGTAACTTCCAAAAACTGGGAATGTCCTCAGTCCATTGATTGAAATGCTCCTTTTAGTGTAAGTGCATAGGTCAGAGATCAGAGCAGGAAAGAGGCAAAATGGAGATGGTCCTTTGTATCTTCTCCCATGTAAAGGGACTGCTCTCAGACTAATTTGTGGAAAATTATAGGCACAAGATGGAGTCCAGGTCACATGAGAAAGTCACATGCCCTTGCATGCTTTGATGACTCATAGGAGCAGCCAGTACCCATATTATGGCTAAAGCATCCACAGGAAAGCTCACTGGACAGGGACAAGCTTGGCCCACTGTATTCTTTAATAGGCCATCAACTTGAATGGTCCATTCACAATGTGCTGGCTAGACCAGATGTAAACTACCTTGTGGATGTTGCCCCAGGAGCAAACACATTTGAAATACTGGTACATAGTCAATATTCATAACTTTAGATACAAAGATGATACCGTGACACCCTGACACTCCCTTATTCACCACTGTCATGTAGTTAGGATATGTTTTGCACAAAGTATGCCTTGTGAGGTATCATTCTAAAAGTCTTGACCTGCTAGACATTAACATCTCATTGGATTATATGTGCTATCATCGTATGTTAAGTTATGAAGTTTGGCTATGTATGTGTTACTGAAACATGTTGTGAAGGTTGAAAACACCCACATACAGCCTTTCAGCTACAACAGTAAAAAGGCCAAACAATGTTAATGGCTTATTGAGGCGATGCACAAAAGCACAAAGATTACCCCAGGAACTGTATACAATAGAAACCTCTCAAAGACAGCACTACCCAATGGGAACTGTTTGACCCAGGTCACAGCAAAAGAGCTTTCCAGCAAGTGGGAAGAAGATATAAAAGGGGGACAATGACATCATGATGGTACAACACACCTGGAAATACCTGAGGAACAAAGACTGAACTGGAAGAAATGAGGGTCCCAGGCTAAAGGGATTTTGAGCCTATGTATGAAAACTTGGGAAACCCAAGCTGCAAAGCAAAGGCAGCTTGTACCTTAAGAATCTGCCAGGCTGTTTATCACTCAGGGTGAGAATTTGCTAGTTTATATCCTTCCTATCTAGGATGTTAAACTCAATTTGCGGTTTTGTTTATTTGCTTTGATCTCTTTGCTATCCTTAATCACTTAAAATCTATCCTTTTGCAATTAACAAACTTATTTTATGTTTTAATCCGAACCAGTGTGCATTTGACTAAGGTGTCTGGGGAAAAATCTCATCTTGGTTACGACAAGTGTACATGGCCCTCTTCACATTGAGAGAGAGGCAGACTGGGTATTAAACCCATATACTGGCCAGATTTGACCAGGGCAGGACAATACTGCTCTGGGGTCCTAGGCTGGGAGACTGGTGGTTAGAGAGCCTGCATGTAACTGCAGCTGGGTGTGTCCCTACTTGTGTGAATGCTGGTGAAAGTGCAGGCTTGGAGGGCTTTGCAATTTGTCACATCAGCACAATGTGAGAGGGAGTCCAGGCCGGTGGTTCCTGGTGGCACCCCAGGGGGAACTTGTCAGAGATTCATGCATACAAACAGGATAATCATATTTGTTAGATTGTAACTTTTCCATTGATACCTTACATTGATACCTTTTCCATTGATACATGACATACTTTGTACAATATTTGTTGCAATTGTCTAACAGTGGCAATATTAATGATATAAATGGTCATAGTTCTACCATACTGCATCACAGAGGGCTAGAAAGATATTCCTGTAACTGCAGCAGAAGAAGATTACAAGAGGGCTAGAAGGCCTTGGAGCCTCCCTGGGCTGGGAAAGGCCCTGACCATTAAGCTGTCGGAGGCCAGAGGCCCCATGATCTAGGCTGGGAACAAGACTGTTATTTTATATTATTGTTCCATGTTTCCTTTCCCCTCCACCCCCTGCATTGTACAATAAACAGGGCCCTGAGGTAAAGGCAACAAACTGAACTGGCTTGGCCAGTTGTTGTTCCCAGGCTGGTGGATGGAGGAGGATCGTGTGTATGTGGCAATAAACTGCTTTTGCAGGTGATTAATATTTTGTTACAAGAGGACTCAACAATCTCTGATGCCAAGAACATTATTCCTGCCTTCATGAAAAGAAGATTCAACAAATTGCAATATTAAAAAAGAAAGCAGTGATTTTTGTAACTTGGTCTGTGACTTGCTGCTCTTTATTGTGATGCAACTATATGTGGCTTTTCAGTAATTGCATCTGCAAATGTCCAGTTGCACATACAACTTCTCATTTGCATAAGCAATGATTATGATTATGCATGCAGACAAGATAACTGCGTGGAAGGTCATGTTCATTTTTACATGAACACTTAGAAAAATGACTGCTAATATAATTAAAGACTTCAGTATCATTTCTGAGTTAACATTTGTTTTATCTAAGCTATATTCTTCCTAAGTCACGAAAAGAGATGCTTTTTAAAAGTAATAATTATGAACTTACATTCATTGTTAAATTAAACTTCATCTAACACAAGTATGTCAAATATCCTAAAGAATATAAGGACCATAAAAATGTAGAAACTGTCATGATAGATGAGAATAATAATACATCTAGTCTGGTATTCTGCCTCTCACAGTGATCTATACCAGATGCTTTAGGGGAAAAACAAAACAAAACAAAAATCACATAGACCAGATGAGTGCACTTGAATAACTGGTCAATAGCCAGGGTAAATTTCTTCCTAACTTGAGTTTATATCCTGAAGCGTGAAGATTAATGGAGCCTGTAAGTGTTATCCTAACTAATGTAATAGTAGAAGGTATTTATTTTCATATGAGTCTAGCCCTATTTTATACCTTACTCATATGTTTGCCTCAATAATATCCTACTAGAACTCTTTATTGAGTTTAATCTGAATGAGGAATAAAAGGTCACAGCACACAGTAGTTGTTTACTACATCTAATAAATTGTGATGATAGTTAACAATTCTTCAGCATGGAGAATCGTCCAACCGGGTGGACCTTTTCCTAAGTATGGACAGCTGTGAGATTGGACCCATTTATTTCAGATGTGGAGCTTATCATGCATGCCTTTGCCACTTTAAGATTAGACTACTGGAGCGTGCTCTATAGGGCACTGCTTGACTCTATTGAGAAACTGCAACTGGTGCAGAAATTGACGGCCTGCTTTTTAAGTAGTGTTCCTTTTGTGGAGCATATTAAACCTGTACTGGCTATCTATTGATTTCCAGATTGTTTTTAAGATATTAGTTTGACTTACTGAGCCTTCAATGGCCTGAGGCCTATATAAGAAACCGCATCTGTCCCTGTGACATACTGCTAGAGATGCAGCTAACTGAGGAGTTTGAGCTGATGCCTCATTGGAATAAGAGTGGGTAGCTGGTAGGGCATTCTCCATTAGAACCTTTGGAACTTGCTTCCTCCCCAGGTCTGTAAAAAAAACCCACCCACACAAACCCTCTCCCCCCCGCAAAAAAAACCACCCTGAGTTTTTTCAGCCCTCCAGGTGCCCTGCAAGGCTCATATTTTCTCCCATGCTCATGAGGGGATGGGAGTTGGGTAGGGCTGGGTAGTGGTGGTGTTGGACTTGGGTTGTGGACATGGGTGGATCTGATTGATTTCTGTTTAATTTATCTTGTCCTTGGCTCTTTGATCTGATCTGGGGGGACTGACAGGTTTGTTTATCTTGTCAAAAATTGTCTGTGCCTCCCAGAGCACTGGACAGTGGCTCTGTCAAATCCAATTAAATTACATAAACAAATGTGTACACAAATTATAATTGAAATGGTTCACCATGCTTTTATTAGGATAACTTTCTGATGCTAAGGGGGTTTTAGATGTCTTGCATGAGTGTAATGCTATACATTTCTCTCTTACTTGTGTAATGTATTCATTTACTGGCTGTGTGTTGGACCATGAAAATAAATTGCAGAAAAAAATGTAATGTAAATGTAATGACTTTGGAGTGTGTGTGTGTGTGTATGTGTGTGTAAATTGAGAAGGAAAGCATGAATAGTAGCAGGTTCAGTTTGCATGATTACAAGGGAAGCGCATGGCAGTCAAAATGTGAGGGCATAGGATTTGGTATACAGAATCAGATCATTAAACTACTTAGTCCAGCATCCTGCTTCAGGCAAGTGCTAACACCCTGTACTTCAGAGGAAGGATTAAAAAACAAAACAAAACCCCAGACCCACAATGCACCAAGCCAAATCTGCTAAGAAACATGTTTGAACAAAATTCCTTCCTGATCTCTGTGGGTGATCAATTCATGCCTTGAAGCATGAAATTTGATAACTCTTATTATCTTAACTTGCTTAGCTACAAATGGTCTTTAATGCTCATAAAATCATCCAATCCTTTAAAAAATTCAGAAATTATATCTGATGTAATGACTTCCTGTTATAGTGAATGTAAGTTTACTTCTATACTGTAAAAAGCAATACTCTTACTTTGTACTAAATATACTAGCTTTTAATTTCAAAGGTGGCCCCTTGTGTTTGTATTATAAGGAAACAGTATAAAAGAGTTACCAATCAGTTTTTATTATAAACTTCATAATTTTGAATACTTAAATTTAGGAATAAGATGGGTGAGGTAATATCTTTTATTAGACCAACAAAAAGATAATATCTTTTATTGGAAATATCATTTTGTTGGTCTAATAAAAGATATTACCTCACCCATCTTGTTTCTTTAATATTCTGGGACTGATACAGCTACAAAACTAAACTTGGGAACACATAGTTTCTCATTTCCCAACTAAACAATTATAGTGTATTTAATCTCTTATTATAGGGAAGTCTTGCTATACCTCAAGCCATCTTTGTTTCCCTTCTTTGTCCCTTTCCAATATCTACTTTTATTTTAAAGTGAGGCAACCAAAATAAAAAACTATTTTAACTGAGCTCATACCATTGTATAATAAAGTGATTTGATTGCTTCCTTCCTCAAAGTTAGAAGGCTTAGAGGGATGAAATTCTGCTTCTTCTGCAGGGGAAAAGCCAGCTCTGTCCAGCCTTGTTTGTGTCCATTATAATGTTGCTTACCCATAGTTCCACATACTGTGTTTTGTTGAATTAGTTGGAATTTGTCTGTGTTCTGAGTGTGTAAATGATAATAGATTGTTCCTGGGACTGAACTAATGAAAAAGTAAAGGAATAGTGCTCAATATGCCCTGGAGTAAGTAGATCACCCTGAGTGTACAGGCAGAGGACTATGATTTGGGAATCAGATTCAAGTTCAAAAAGAAAGGGGAATGAATTTTATCCTAGAAACTAGGAGCTCTGCCTGAAAAAGAATGAACTTCCAAAGGTCCTATTTTGTTCTAGGCTCTCTATTTGGAGATTCTGAATCCTGGGTGGAGGGATTCCGTGGCAGGGGATGTAACTAGACTGGACTAGGCTGAATTAGTGTGCAGTGACTTAACAGTATCCTGACAGATAGCAGCAGCTCAGAGCTGAACTTCATAGGCCCAAAAAGACCACCTGTGGCAGAGCTGATGTTCGGTAGTGTGGACCTCTCTGGACTGAAGCAAACAGTCTGAGGAGAGCAAACCCCTCACACCTTCAGATGATCAATGAGTCTAATTCAACCTGTGAGTAGGCATTCGGGTGGGTGGTATTTGGTAACTACATTCTGGACCTCAATAAGCCAGATAATACATACTTTGAACTGTGCTGTAGCCATGCTTCTGATACACTGACTGGGGTTTCAACTTTTTGTGTGTATGTGTATGTGTATATATATATATATTAGAGGGTTATTGTTTCTCTTCTTTCCCCCCACTCCTTTTTGGTTCCATGTTCCCTGGGAATCCTGAGTGCTTATGATTAGGGAAGAACCACCTGTAGCGATGAGCAGAGAGGTTATATTTAAATTTCTCAGAGCTAAGGCAGGAATACAGCTCTGGATGGGGGCTCAAGCCATCATTCTATTTACATTAGAAAAGGATACCACACAGATTGCACCCAGCCTTTATTGCTGCCATTGGCATCTGGCAGGAGGGTTATGCTATTTATTTTGTATCTCTCTTTTAACCCACCCATGTATCCTGATTGCTTCTATAACTGCTGTGTTACGGGGCTTGATGAAGTAATTACTGTAGGAAGTTCTATAGCCAGTGTTATGTAGAGATTAGATTATTATAATTGTCTTTAAAATCTATGAATTTATGCTGGCCAGACATCTTAATTGAGCTATATACGGTTACTCTTCTATTTCTTCCTCATGCAAATGCAGAGCATATCAGCATGTGATAGACAATGGTGCACCAGTGTACGGGGTCACAAAAGCCCTGCAACGAATCGGGAGAATTCACCCATTTTAGGCACTCTGTAGGGCTACCGCCTCCTTATAAGCCCGGAGCTGGGGCCAGGAAGTGAGTTGGTGTAGCAAATGGCACTACAGGAATTCTGGAATGCTCAGAGCTATGGAGCAGCCCTTGGGCAACCCTCAGGAAGCTGCCATAAATTGGAACAGTTCCAGACTGACTCACAAGAGCCCTCTGCTGTCTGTGGAACCTAGGTATTGAATAAAGACCTACAGCATTGCGCCATTATAAAATGGGTTATGAGTGAGATCTGAATCAGGCTGTCTACAATATCAATCATATACATTACTTTAAAAAGCAACAGAGGGTCCTGTGGCACCTTTAAGACTAACAGATGTATTGGAGCATAAGCTTTCGTGGGTGAATGCCCACTT
>NW_020664409.1:52558275-52648215 GCF_002925995.2 Terrapene triunguis
ATTCACCCACGAAAGCTTATGCTCCAATACATCTGTTAGTCTTAAAGGTGCCACAGGACCCTCTGTTGCTTTTTACAGATCCAGACTAACACGGCTACCCCTCTGATACATTACTTTAAAAGTCTACCTAGGAGAACTATGAAAGCAGGCAGAACACAATGAAAATATACTTTGCACAAAGTTATAGATATATGCATAGAGTGGTCACACTCAAGATGTTTGTTCGTTTGTGCAAGATGTTACCAGCTCTAGGTATATTCCCCATTGCATTTATAAGAAATATATCTCAAACTGGTAAACTTCAATATTTGTAGAACTATTTTAAATGTAGGGTGTGTGTGAGAGAGAATAAGAGGTCAAATTCTGTTCTCAGTGTATGTATGTGGCTCCAAATAGCATATAGTCCTAAGAGCCTGCTTGAAGCCCTACTGAAGTCAATGGGAATCTCTCTACTGACTTCAATGGGCTTTGGATCAGGCCCTAAATTAGATGCCATTGTTCTTTGTCTTTAGAACTCTTAAATGTCACTGGCAGACAATTACAGTGGTCTTCAGGTTTGTGACCTTACCTGCATTAGGGTTTAGTAATGCATATTGCTTTGTTCTGAAGAGTTTTAGGATCCTGAAACAATATTGATAAAGTTAGCTTTAAAAACAAAAGTCTTACCATTGTATCATCAGATTTATGAGTCTGGCATTTCAGCAAGATATTATTTTACACATGCTCCACTTCACTGCTTTGGAGGGCTATGTGACTAATGTGCATTTGCAATCCAACTTGTTTTTTATGGGTACCTTCTTTTTCAGGCAGGCATATCATTAGAAGTAAAATTTAATGAGGATAATCAAATTCTTAAAATCAATGTTTATGTAATTTATCTGTCAAAATTATCCTTAGCTGTACTACCACACACTATTTGGGGGAGAAAGTAAAATAATTGGGTGAATAAATTATTCTATTTATTTAAGCTGTGCCTCCATATTAAATATAATACACTACAGCTTAAATCAAAGAGCTGGGCTCTCCAGCTGAGAGTTGTTATAGATCCATTGAACATAGAGTGGGACATAAAACATGCTCTCCCATGGCTGACATGGTTCCCCTCTAGAGAGGGAGCTCGTCTCAAGCATCTGAGGATCATAGCAGTTTGAATCCCAGAGAAGCCCCTGCTTATGTGATGGCTGCCATCTTGGTTGTCACCAGACACTACACCAGCAACTTCCAAAGCTAAAGGCATGAGTTGCTACAGTTTGAGCTAAAGATCTAGCCTCTATAACTAAGCTACAACAGACTCACACTTTCTCTGTGGAACAGGCATAGTGGGGGACATGTAAATCATACACTAATACGTGGGTTCCACTTGCATTTTTTAAAAATATGCTCCCTGTTGTGTTTTGAAGAGTCACAAAGCACCCACATGGATTTCGTTAACAAAATGGTTAACTTTGATTTAACACAGAAAGAAAAACTCAAGAATTAGAGAGCAATGTAGCAGAATAACCAGTATGAAAGACAGCATACTACTTTAGCATTTCTCAGGGAGGTCACTACACAGCTCTGGATCCAGAATAATTAAATATAGGTGCAGACTAGAACATTAGTTTCAACAAGATCCAAGATTTCTAGCAGCTCACTTGGCCTCTAGCATCTCAGCTGCATCTTATCAGGACTGGCCCTTGACAAATGGCACCCCAGGCAGACGAGGAATGTCTTCCGCCCCCACCCCCCTTTATTTGTTAAATTTTTGAATATTTTATTTCTTATTGCACTTGTAGCCCATTTCATGACGTTGGTGCATGATTTGCATGCATGATTTATCCCTGTCATATAAGATGATAAATTTGCATGCTAGACTCTGGCACCGCCCAAGTCTGGCACCTCAGGTAGACGCCTGGGCTACCTGCCTCTAAATCCAGCCCGGGTCTTATCCAATGCCCACTGAAGTTAGCCTATTAACTTTAATGGCCATTGGATCAGTATAATTGATCCTAGCTTACTCTATGTATGCTTACATTTCAGAACCTGTTAAAAGGACATGGTCCATTAAGGGTAGGTCCCAATCTTTAAAAAAAACAAAGAATCATAGAAGTGCTTCCCCTATTAACTTAAATTCCAATGGAATCATTTAACATAAACATTCACCTTTACTGCTGACAATCATGCCACTTTGTGCTAATATCCCAAAAAATCGCTGAATAGAAAGTTTCTAGAAACAAAAGTGAAACCGAGTAATCTGTTTTCATTGTCTAAACTGAGAGAGAAATAAATAATGTCACCATTCATATTCCAAGGTGTTATTTATAGTATAGGTAAAGACTTTGTTGTTTTAAAAAATATTTTAAACCTGACAATACCCCTTTATCAGTCTAGTTAGTAGCTTACATTATTGGTTCAGCACATATCTAAAGCTTCTGGTTAGTTACTGTACAATCTGAGCCAATTACTTGGTCTTGGATGGATAGTATGTTTTAAACTAATTATATCAAAAATCTCCAATAAATGTGCCTCTTGTCTTTACAGAGGAAAAAAAATGAATGTAAAGAACCCCAAACATTTAAATCATACAGTTTTATAGAACCATATCATTCTCTTCCCAAGCTTTTCCCACGAGGGTGACAGGAAACTTCATGAGTTTCTCCTTGCAGACATTTCTATGTAATATTCCAGTTGGGGTAGAGGAGGAAGACGGATCTGCCGCTTGGAGCCATAATAACAGAAGCTGGCTGCAGGTTCAGGAGCCAGAAAAACAGGGTTTTAGAATGCAGAAATGTGTCCAAGTTAATGCCAAACTTCTATGAGAATGTTTGTAAACTGGTGGGCTGTGTCACCAGCCCAGAAAGGGAAGCAAACACTAATCCCAAATTGTATTTTGCCTCAGAGCAGAATTTAGTGTTTTAATACAGAAGACATAAGCAAACTAAAGCAACTCCAATGACCATCACTAGCTGAAGTCTCTAAGGGATTCTCCTTGCCTCTAGACAGGGGAAAATAGGACACACCTTTCCCTTCTGCCCTCAGCTTTCTCCTTTTGATGTATCCCACCCAGCCATGATAGGTAGGGACCCTTTGCCCCTTTCCAGGCTGCTGTTTCTTGTTGACAGTGTTGTGGGGCAAGTTGTCTCCTCCTCCACAGGTGCCTTTCCTCCCTCAATCCATGGACAGACCTTCAAATCCTTTTACGACTTGTCTACACAGGAAAGTTATTCCAGAATAAGATAAGGTTTAAATTGCAAGTGCAATAGCTATTCTGAAATAATTACCCATGTTGACACTATTATTCCAGAGCAGAATTGTCTTTTTCTGGTTTAGCTTACTTCTGTTCTAAAATGGATTTAGGTAAATCAGAAAAAGGCTCTCTATTCTAGAATAAGTTTGTACACAATGGAAGCTATTCTGGTCAATTTCCCCATGTAAACAAGCCACAAGAGAATTGTGGCAGAGGCAGTGCTCCTACTCTCAGTCCTTCCAGACAGGTAGCCCTTTGCCTTGCATTGTTACCTGTTATTTTCCTCTGAAGAAAATAAAACTGAAGCTTTATTAGAGACTGTCATTTACTCTTGTTGATTTAACCCCCCCCCACCACCTTCTATTTTTAATATCCTTTGAGGCCCTAAAGAATAGATTTCTCTCCCCACTGATTTTGTCCCTTTTCCATTTGGCAAATATTTGTTTTGTTCCTTGCATTTTGGACTGGTGCTGAAACTAATAAGGCTTTTTACTTTGTGTTATGTGCACCATAATAATCAGGCATGAAGAGAGCAGTCTGGAAATATTATTTAATTGGTAGATATTGTGTACTGTAAAGCACTGTAATAATTTTAAGGTATATTATATTCCACAGAGCTCAGTGATGGATAATGGAATGATGAGTCTTTTGCTTTAAATAACTGATTGAATCCAGCCCAGGTCTGAATGTAGTCAGTGGAGTTCTTCTGACTGGTAAAAAGCCCTATGTGAAATGAGCTTGAATTCTGTACAGATGCCCCCACCATGGCCCATAGTGTCAGTCCTAGTAGAGAGTCCAAGGATCAAATGGGCATGGAGAATGCTCTACCTTTTCTCACCTTGAAGAGGCGTGATGATGGTAGCACTGTTGTTGCCCATGCTGTACTGTTTGTGTGGAAAAACATAAAAATCTAATTAGGCTGACAAAAGTCCTCCATCATTAATATCTAGATTGGTTAGTCTGGAACTTTTCACAAGGATTACCATATATTTTAAAAATCATATCTAATTCTGGGTCTAAAGTGCTTAAGTAGAATTAGGATTAGAGGGATAAAATATTAACACAATCCACATTCAGATTAATGTAAACCAGAACATTAAAAAGCTACAAAATGATGATTTAAAGTGCTCAACCTCAGACAATTTTTTAAATATTGTTTGTTAATAGAAGACATGCTCTTGCTACAGAATATGATATGCCTCATGCTCCTCATTAGTTAAATGCCTAACCAGTTATACACATACCAAGAGATCTCTGCTGTACTATTTTAATAATGTTCTATTTTTACAATACAAACTAGGGCCCTACTCCTAAGAGAGACTTACACAAGTCTTTAATTTTAGTGACAGGAGGTCTAAGATCCCAGTGGTGAAAGCACTCTGCATGCAGAACTCTCATTGACTCTAATGGCAGTGCCCCATGCCCAGTGTTTGCACGATTGGGCCATCAGATACTAATGTTTAGAATTTTAACTCAGTTTCACAGGTACATTCCTTATCATTCTCTGATAGTCATGCCATACATTCTAATGAAAACCAGCTCCTTCAGAAGGTTATAGAACCCAGCTCTTGATTAAAAGCAATCTAAGGACATGATTCTACAGCTCTTACTCATGCAAGCACTCCCACTGACAGTCAAGAGGATAACTCATAGGAGGAAGACTTTGCAGTATCAGCCCATTTCTCCCTCTGCTATAAATGGGCAACGAGGCAAAGGAATTTATTCAGTCAATATTCTTATTGCTCAGCAGAGGTCAGTAGAGAAGCATAGCAGAGAAAAACTGAACATTCTTTTAAGAACTCATAGTTCCATACATCAATGGAAAAGTCTGGAAAATTGTGATTTCCGGAAGTGGAATTTAAATAACCTTCTTTTAAGCAAAACTTTAAAGGAAAAATGCAATGGAATATAAAATAATTTCTAATAATTTGATCTGATATAAAATGTGGTTATCTCACCAGTAATCATTTAATATTAGAGATATAACTATACAAGTATTTGGATTTAAGACAACTCATTCCTAAACTGTAGGTGCTGTAAAAAAATTAAAACAAAGCCCACAACAATTAGATTACAAATAAAAAGGTTTATTAATAATCTTAATATGCCCATGAATAGAAAATTATTAAGCAGGAAGCCATATTGTCAGCCTGATGATATGTACCTATTAAGGAAGATCAGTTCTACAGCAAGAGGGATGGGGAGTAACAGATTTCTCTTTTAGAGTTTTATATGTTTTCTGGTTTTTGTTTTATGTGGATATTCAAATGTACAAAGTAGAGGGAAAGGGGAAAGAGATGTAGAAATCTCTTGCTGTCATCAGTACCTCAGGCTGCACCTCTAATCACCCTGTCTTAATACATGTCATCAAGCTGTATTTCCTTTTGGAAATATAATGGCCCTGATCCAAGGCTCATTGGAGTCAGTGGGACTCCATTGTCTTTTGTAGACTTTGGATCAGTACTGTAGTATATAGGAGCCCAAAGGATGAACATTCATGTCAGTGCAGATTTTGAAACAGTTTAACATACATTTTAAAATACTACTTTTTAATGTTCTTACCTAACCTAATTAAATTATTTTGTCTATAGTTATCTAAGGCCATAGAGAAGAATCACTACAGTTTTCCTTTCCATATTATTTCCTTTTCTTTAGGGACAGAATTATTAAAGTACTAAATCAAGTAAATTATCATGCAAAACTGGGTTACTGATCAACATATATAGATTTTTTTTAGGTTTTAATAATGTAAAATCAATAGGAACATTTAACACATTTTGGTACTTTCTGAATCTGATTTGAAACGTAGCTTCTCAGAACACTGTCTGTGTTGTAAACCATAATGTATTGCCAAAAGGTTGCTTTCTGAACAGGAAATGTATTTCCAGTGCTTGCACAGTTTAGCAGTCCTCCTTACCTTTGTGCTGTTACTGAGGTTCTAATTGAATGGATTTAAGGACTCTCTCTCCTCTCTGAAACAATAATTCAATGACACATTAATTTAGCACAATCATCTGTCTTTCTCTTGAGGAGGCTCAGAACTCAACTTCAGGTTAAAAAGATTTTAATTTAGAGTGAAACAAAGAAACTGTGCAGCCCATAACAATCCAAAAATCCACCCCATACCTGTTCCATCCCATTCCCTCAGCTGTGCTAGGGCCTGATCCAACTCCCATTAAAATCAATGAGTGTTTTTCTGCTGACTTCATTGGAAGGTGGAATGGGTCTTAGATATGGAGCACTTTGAATTCTGACACATATTATGGGCCTGATTCAAAGTCCATTGAAGTCAGTTAAAAGAGTCCCAATAATTAATTCAGTTGGCTTTCAATCACACAGCAAATGAACAGGTATAGATTATATATAGGCATGGGGAAGTGCTATAAAGCTGCTTCTAGTAAGGCTGTGTCTTCACTGTGGAAAAAGACGTGTTCTTAATTCAAGTTAGCTGTCTTTTTCCAATATAGCTTATACCAGGTCCCTGCCCCAGCCAACCCTTTCCCCCTCCCCTCCCAAAACCCCCATACCTATATCAGCATAACTGCATCTACGCTGGGACTTTCTTTGGTTAGGAATATGATTTTTATTGCACACTCCTAACTGACACAGCTATGCTGGCAAAACTTTTAAGTGTAGACCAGCGTTTAGTGACAATGAGTAATCTCTTTCTGTCCTTCCTTAATTAACATTTCAAAAACTACAACTTTTCCCTCCACAAAAAAAAAAAAAGACTAAGTATGCCCAAGAATTCCTGTGTTATGCTTTTGCAGTCAGCACTTTGACAAATAACACATCCATATTCTGCACTGAGCCACAGGCTCCTCTCACATCAACATTATACCCACATAAGTCCATTGAATTCAGAGGAGTTACTCCTGATTTACACCAGAACCAGTCCCACTGTCTCTAGCAGTGCACCGATACTAAGCATGGGCAGCTTTGATTTGCTGTGTGCAGTTACATCAATGCAACAAATAAATAAAATGGCTTATCTGGAAAAGTAATTGCTAATAAATGCCCCAATCAGGAGATGAATACGGCCCTTTTATCCTTTATCATCAAAGTACCTAGTCTTCAAGGATTAAAATGTTTGGCTAGTAGAAAGAATTAAAGACCTAGAAACCTTTCTGGTGATGCTAAACTGCAGTTACTAAATATTGGTCCAAAAGTTTTGAACTTTAAAGATGGTGTATGGCAGATCCTAAGTTAAAAGAAGTGCTTGGAGCATGATCTACATGCTGGAGAGTTGCAAATAGAGTGCGGAAGGAAGAATACATAATGAGGTTAGTGTTGAGGGTCTATTCTGCGAGCATTCCGAGATCAATGGGGTTGTGCATGCAGAACGGATTGGAACTTTGGGACAGTGAAAATATGAGCTCGGCTTGATCTACACTAAATGTTTTATAGCCACATCAGTCAACATAGCTATACCAAGAGTAGACATATTTAGATTTAGACATATACAGTGGGATGATGTGGTAGCAGCAGCAGTTCCTCCAGCTGATTCAGCGGCAGCAGCAGAAGTAGAATGACGACCGGGAAGAAGAGAAGGGCACTGAACAACTGATACTAGAGGAGCCATTTCTGGAGCAGCTTCACATCATGCTGGGCCGTTTCTGGGCTTGGGAAATCAGCATGGATTGGTGGGAAAGGATTGCTCTGCAGACCTGGGATGAGTAGCAGTGGCAAGAAAATTTCGGGATGGCGTAAGCAATCTTTTTTGTGATATGTGTTGAACTAACCCCAGAGCTACAGTGGTAGCATACTAATATGTGGTATCTCGTACCTGTGGAGAAGTGGGTTGGGAACCACTGCCAACTGGAAGCTGAGGGCAGGGGGGTTGGGAATTATGTTCCCTGTTTGGGTTTGCATTTTTGCTTATAAATTGTCGGAGGGGCTAATGGGGGGGGGGGATTCTGAGAGTGACCTGCATAGTAATCCCCTCTACATCCCATTAGGTTGTCCTGACTTTTGATGACATTACACCAAATTAAGTGATTAGGAGGCAGAGAACGACCTTATTCAAAAAGGCCAAGGGTAGGCCAGTGAGATATGTTGTGAAGTTATTCACCAAGATAGTACCCCCAGAAGTGCTGCAAGAGTGCAAGGGAGTTGCGAGCTATATGGATGGGGGAGGGGGGGCAGGGAAGACATGCAGTTATCCTCCATAATGTCTGGATCAAACTAGTGTTTCTTAGTGTTAGATTCTGCTTTATCACCCCTGCAGACATGGTGAAAGTGCAGAGAAAAATAGAGTTCTGCAATGATTGTCTGAAGCATTGTGTTCCCAGAGTTTCTCCATGTGAGCCTGTGAGAAGCCATTAAGAGCTTTGCTATCCATAAAGTAAAGTTCTTTTCCTGTAAGAAAGTGTGTTACAAGGCATTTATACCTCTGAAGGGAGCTGTAATATTTGTACCTTTAGGAGCATGCAATGCCCATGTCTACCTCATGTAAACAGAGAATACTGACCAAACTTCTTTTCCTGTAACCACTCTCTCCATAAACTGTTGAATTTTTGCACAAATGAATGTTTTCACCATTCGAATTTGCTGAGGGAGGGTGGGGTGCAGCTTCCACTTGCCCCATGATGCCAGCTGCCATTTTGAGGCTGCCATGTTGAACCAGGTTTGAGGCATGAGAGATTGACCAGGCAGGACAGGTGTGGGGCAAGGAGGCAGGAAAGAAGTAGATAGACATGTACCCTCTATGGTGTGGTCTTAAAAATAGTCAATAGTTGGGGCCTTAGCATGAGATGGAGACCAATTGCCCAGCTGGAGCAGCTGCTATTTTGAAAATGTGTACAGGGGGTCCATTAAGTTTGCTTTGCAGCACCACAGTAGTGCAAAGCAGACTTAAATTGATCTTAATTGGCCATTGGAAGATGCCCATTGTCTAGGGCTACTATAGGAGTGTGGCCAGGAAAAAGGTGGTATGGCCAAGGTGCTTCCACACCCTGCTCATCCATGCCTGTCAGAATAGCTAGGCTGGTCTGGTGACACATGGAATAAGACAGAACTGCCTTTAAACTGCTCAGTTTTGTGCAGGTCACTGCATTGGCACCAATTGGCCCCAGGATCATGAAGATGCCAAACAGGTCTAATGCCATTTTACTCTCCAAACTATTATTAGCACTATTTGCAGCTCAGCCAATTCAGAGGCTCTGGGCCTTAATTTGGAAATCATAGACAATAAACGTGGAACCCCACAGTCCCATTCAGAGTATAACACATTCTAAGTGACTAGAGAGGTCATTCCTAACAACAGCAATGAGGCAGCCTCTCCTTTCCGAGGCTGAGTGTACTGACTTGAGTTGTGCCCAGATGAAAACACCTGGAACAACCCCAAGGTTTGGAAAGCTCAAAGCAGGATCTAAACTTTGTGTTTGAGCCTATTTCTAATCCTGATACCTTGGGCAGTAAAAACCCGTGCTGGGACATGAATATATTCCACACATGCCCTCATTTTCCCACAGGTTCTGAGGGAACATTGTGGATCTAAAGCACAGAATCACTAATTTCTTGCACTGTCTTGATCTTAGGCAAATTCATTACATTGCTTTAAGACAGTTCTTTAAAACATTTTCCTGGCAAGACCCCATTTTCACATGTATTGTTTCCCATGACCCCAGACAGCATTGATGATGTCATTTAAAAGTGGCATTTTCCATGCAGCACTGTATTTTTTTTTTTTTTTACAAAATGGCATCCTCCTCATAGCATGACCTCACACACGAACGATGCATGTGAGGTCAAGCTGCATGGAGAGTGCCATTTTGCAGAGCATGTTGTGTGACCTTGTACATATGGTGTGTGTGAGGTCATGGTGTGTGTGGGGTGCCATTTTGCAAAATGGTGTCATCTGCACACTTGAGATTGCTACAACCCCATCTGCTGATGGAGAGACCCCACTTAAGGTCACGATCCACAGTTTGGGAACTGCTGCTTTAGGGGCACTTAGTCTTACACTGCTTAAAACATTCCTTCTTGTTCTCTTACTCTGTAAATAAAAGGGAACCGTATCTTTTTCTATAAAGCTGTCTTGCCTGGAGGTTTGTGAGAGCATTTTTCTGTAAGAATTTTCACTCATCAACATCAACATTGTGTCATTTGGACTTTCTTCCTCTTATTTCCTCATTCAGCCCAACTGTGGTGAAAAGATGCCAGGGTGACAGGGGCCTTCACTGCATACCAGTTACTTTAGGTCCCACTAGAAATCACTCTGGATTTCACGTCTGGTCTGTGACAAGTTCAGTGTACATGTGCTGTTGTTCTCTTAAGAAATGCTCCTGAGTGATGGTATTAGGGAGTAGGAGTGTAACGGGCTTAATTCTCCCCTGCCTTGTGCCTCATGTAGTTATTTACACATCTGCAAAGTGGGTTTAAAACATGTCAGTGAGTTGAGAATTCTGATTTGTTCATATTTTACACCCACACCGGGTTCACTTTTCATGGATGACTATGCAAGCTGCAAGCCAGTGGAGAATCAAGCCCAATGCACAACATGAATGGAAGGAGCCCAGAAAGTCCACTTAGGTACATCCTTGTTTGTAAAACTGTTAAATCCCCTTTTAGTACCACCATTTCATACACAGCATGAATAAAAAACCACTACACTCTAGCTTGGTTTCTTTTACTTCTCTAAGTTCTTGCATGAGTATTTTTCGAAGAGGCAGGGCCAAGTCCTCACAGGAGTGTTGTGAGCCTGAATAGTTTCATTTTTGTTAGGTGCCTTGGGATCCATGGATGGAAGATGCTATCGAATTGTGAAGTACTGATAATTACTAGAAATAACAATAATAATTATTTTCCAAATTTCAGGGTGTTTAGATTCTACCCATTATAGAGATTGGTTAAGAGCTATGAACTCTGATCTGGAGTTTTGATTTAGGCTCATCTCTAATATCAGAAATCAGAAATCAACCAAGAGGCAAGATTCAGCTGCAGAGTTAGACAACAGGATTCCAGTACTGACTCTGCAATTCTTCCAATGGGCAGTACTTACTTATATGGAGAGAGTCATTGACCCACAGAGTGACTGGCCCCTTTACAGGGAAATGGCACCAGCTCCACCTGTGCCATAATTAGCTGCCTCTTATCCTGAGGGAATGAGCTCAATGGGGCCAGGTGATAGCCCGATGAACACCTGGGCCTCATAAAAAGGGCTAAGAGAACTCAGGTATGGAGTTAAGGAACTATAGAAAGTAGATTAGGCTCCTATGGGAGGCTCTGAGGTAGGATCTGCATCAAGGTCCCAGGAGAAGCTGCTAGAGTCCCCAGGGAGGTGAGGCAGCAGGAACCTGATAGGAAAAAGGAATCCCCAGAAAGAAAGCCCTGGGAGGCTGTGCTGAGTTAAAAGAGCAAGGGGAAGCTCTACAGGACGTAGGAGGAAGGGGTGAAGAGCTGGGATATACAGGGAATAGGAGAGAGACTGCATGGAAAACAGCCTGGGAATCCCCATTCTATAACAAAGCTGGTAAAGACTTAAAGGTAGCCCAGAAGGGGGCTGAGAATTGAGTAGCCCAAGGGCTGAAATTGAAGAGTAACCCAAGGAGGGCAGAAGAACTATTTGTTTGACTTTTAGTTGGACTTTTGTTAGCACAGAAGGGGCCAGAACTTGAAAAGTGACCAGGTCAGACAGTTCGGCCATGGAAGCTGCCCCACTGCAGAACAAGAATAGCAGACAACAGTGGATATTAAAGAACCCCTGCAACACTCACAGCCGGGGGTGCTCCGGCAGTGAGTTCCCCCTATTACAGACTCACTCATATTGAGTAGCACTTATTCATGGGACAAATTTCACTAAAGTCAATGGAACTCTTCTCTGATTAAGGATTGCAGAATTGAGTCCTTATTAAGGATGAAGTACCATGAATCTAGTACGAGGCATAAGGAATCTGAAATTAATACCACCCATCAAACTGATAGCTGGTGTGAAGATGACGTATATCTATGAGTGTCCTGCTAAGGACACGATACTGATCACTTCCCCATAGTTTCAGCATATTTACAATTACTGATACGTGTCCATGTCCATGTCATTCATTTATTGTGTAATGCAACAACAATTAACTACAAAAACCTTAGGAAAGTGAATCTCCTACATCTGCCTGACTTGTGTAGTGCTGAAGCAGCTGGAGCCCCTTCACCAAATAATTCATCAAAAGGTCCCATTACCATTAGTCACACTAATGTTCAATCACACCATTAGCTTAGGCGAGCTCTTGAGCAGCATCCGTTTCATTTTTCTTTCATGAGTGACTGTTTCAGCATGCCCCTACCCCGCCATAAGTCGCAGGGGATGTCCCCCTCTCTTCCGCCAATTCATATTTGCATTATATTGTTAAGACACGCATTCTGTATATTCAGATCCATTTGAGAGGCAAGTTATACAATAGCAGGGGAAATCAATATCCACAAGAAAAAGGTTAAGATTCTAACTATTCAGTAAAAAGAGAGGGGCCAGATTGTGATCAGTCCTTGTGCAGTCAAGTACAGTTATAAGGGATAGTTAACATAGCCTTGTGTCATTGAGAGGGTATGAAGCCTTGGTAAATTCTTCCTCCTGCCCCCTCCAACGTATGGCTGATCCTCTCCTTAGCCATACTGTTCTTCAGAGTATCTTTGGAGAAACTTTGGCTGGCTTGGGGAAAGGGAGGGGGAAGGAAAGTCATTTCACAATGGCAAAATTGCCTTCTGCATGGAGACAAGTTCTGCTGGATCCTTCATTCCTGGATGGGATGATATGACCCATTACCATTAATAAGATTTAATATAACCTATCATCTCATTATGTATCCATACTCCTCTATCTTACCAGTATGTTTTACAGAAATGTATGACCATGAGGAGGGCTTTAAACTAGGTTCGACGGGGACAGGTGAGCAAAGCCCGCAGGTAAGTGGGGAACATGGAGACCTGGGAGATGGGTCGGAGACGAGAGGGAGTGTGGGCTATATTGGCAGAGAGAAAGGAGGGTCAGGACAAAACCGGGAGGAAAGATCAAACCAGTATCTTAGATGCCTATATACAAATGCGAGAAGTATGGGTAATAAGCAGGAAGAACTGGAAGTGCTAATAAATAAATACAACTATGACATTGTTGGCATCACTGAAACTTGGTGGGATAATACACATGATTGGAATGTTGGTGTGGATGGATACAGCTTGCTCAGGAAGGATAGACAGGGGAAAAAGGGAGGAGGTGTTGCCTTATATATTAAAAATGTACACACTTGGACTGAGGTAGAGATGGACATAGGAGACGGAAGTGTTGAGAGTCTCTGGGTTAGGCTAAAAGGGGTAAAAAACAAGGGTGATGTCATGCTAGGAGTCTACTACAGGCCACCTAACCAGGTGGAAGAGGTGGATGAGGCTTTTTTTAAACAACTAACAAAATCATCCAAAGCCCAAGATTTGGTGGTGATGGGGGACTTCAACTATCCGGATATATGTTGGGAAAATAACACAGCGGGGCACAGACTATCCAACAAATTCTTGGACTGCATTGCAGACAACTTTTTATTTCAGAAGATTGAAAAAGCTACTAGGGGGGAAGCTGTTCTAGACTTGATTTTAACAAATAGGGAGGAACTTGTTGAGAATTTGAAAGTAGAAGGCAACTTGGGTGAAAGTGATCATGAAATCATAGAGTTTGCAATTCTAAGGAAGGGTAAGGGAGAACAGCAAAATAGAGACAGTGGATTTCAGGAAGGCGGATTTTGGTAAGCTCAGAGAGCTGATAGGTAAGGTCCCATGGGAATCAAGACTGAGGGGAAAAACAACTGAGGAGAGTTGGCAGTTTTTCAAAGGGACACTATTAAGGGCCCAAAAGCAAGCTATTCCGCTGGTTAGGAAAGATAGAAAATGTGGCAAAAGACCACCTTGGCTTAACCACGAGATCTTGCATGATCTAAAAAATAAAAAGGAGTCATATAAAAAATGGAAACTAGGACAGATTACAAAGGATGAATATAGGCAAACAACACAGGAATGCAGGGGCAAGATTAGAAAGGCAAAGGCACAAAATGAGCTCAAACTAGCTAAGGGAATAAAGGGGAACAAGAAGACTTTTTATCAATACATTAGAAGCAAGAGGAAGACCAAAGACAGAGTAGGCCCACTGCTTAGTGAAGAGGGAGAAACAGTAACAGGAAACTTGGAAATGGCAGAGATGCTTAATGACTTCTTTGTTTCGGTCTTCACCGAGAAGTCTGAAGGAATGCCTAACATAGTGAATACTAATGGGAAGGGGGTAGGTTTAGCAGATAAAATAAAAAAAGAACAAGTTAAAAATCACTTAGAAAAGTTAGATGCCTGCAAGTCACCAGGGCCTGATGAAATGCATCCTAGAATACTCAAGGAGCTAATAGAGGAGGTATCTGAGCCTCTAGCTATTATCTTTGGAAAATCATGGGAGACGGGAGAGATTCCAGAAGACTGGAAAAGGGCAAATATAGTGCCCATCTATAAAAAGGGAAATAAAAACAACCCAGGAAACTACAGACCAGTTAGTTTAACTTCTGTGCCAGGGAAGATAATGGAGCAAGTAATTAAGGAAATCATCTGCAAACACTTGGAAGGTGGTAAGGTGATAGGGAACAGCCAGCATGGATTTGTAAAGAACAAATCATGTCAAACCAATCTGATAGCTTTCTTCGATAGGATAACAAGTCTTGTGGATAAGGGAGAAGCTGTGGATGTGGTATACCTAGACTTTAGTAAGTCATTTGATACGGTCTCGCACGATATTCTTATCGACAAACTAGGCAAATACAATTTAGATGGGGCTACTATAAGGTGGGTGCATAACTGGCTGGATAACCGTACTCAGAGAGTTGTTATTAATGGTTCCCAATCCTGCTGGAAAGGCATAACGAGTGGGGTTCCGCAGGGGTCTGTTTTGGGACCGGCTCTGTTCAATATCTTCATTAACGACTTAGATATTGGCATAGAAAGTACGCTTATTAAATTTGCGGATGATACCAAACTGGGAGGGATTGCAACTGCTTTGGAGGACAGGGTCATAATTCAAAATGATCTGGACAAATTGGAGAAATGGTCTGAGGTAAACAGGATGAAGTTTAACAAAGACAAATGCAAAGTGCTCCACTTAGGAAGAAAAAATCAGTTTCACACATACAGAATGGGAAGAGACTGTCTAGGAAGGAGTACGGCAGAAAGGGATCTAGGGGTTATAGTGGACCACAAGCTAAATATGAGTCAACAGTGTGATGCTGTTGCAAAAAAAGCAAACGTGATTCTGGGATGTATTAACAGGTGTGTTGTGAGCAAGACACGAGAAGTCATTCTTCCGCTCTACTCTGCTCTGGTTAGGCCTCAGCTGGAGTATTGTGTCCAGTTCTGGGCACCGCATTTCAAGAAAGATGTGGAGAAATTGGAAAGGGTCCAGAGAAGAGCAACAAGAATGATTAAAGGTCTTGAGAACATGACCTATGAAGCAAGGCTGAAAGAATTGGGTTTGTTTAGTTTGGAAAAGAGAAGACTGAGAGGGGACATGATAGCAGTTTTCAGGTATCTAAAAGGGTGTCATAAGGAGGAGGGAGAAAACTTGTTCACCTTAGCCTCTGAGGATAGAACAAGAAGCAATGGGCTTAAACTGCAGCAAGGGAGGTCTAGGTTGGACATTAGGAAAAAGTTCCTAACTGTCAGGGTGGTTAAACACTGGAATAAATTGCCTAGGGAGGTTGTGGAATCTCCATCTCTGGAGATATTTAAGAGTAGGTTAGATAAATGTCTATCAGGGATGGTCTAGACAGTATTTGGTCCTGCCATGCGGGCAGGGGACTGGACTCGATGACCTCTCGAGGTCCCTTCCAGTCCTAGAATCTATGAATCTATGAATCTATGAATATATAAAAAATATTTGCAAACTTCAGCTAGCAAAGAATGTGGCAACCACTAATCTGAGTAAAGAGCACGTTGTACCTTTGATCTGGGATCTGTGTTGGTTATTGATTGAGTTCTGTGAGAATTTTAAGGTGTCAATTCTGACCTTTAAAGTCCTAAATGATGGCTTCGGTCTGGCTATCTTAGACCTTTCCTCTCTCCTTGTGTGCTATAACAGCTGAGGAATTTATCTGGCACACTTGAACAAGCAGCCCCCCATGTTCTTATAAGTGGGAGGAGTTGGTGGCAGAGCATTCTTAGTAAGATATCCTCAGTTTTGGAACTCACCTTGCTAGTTGGTCTGCCAGAGCCCAGATTTGGTTAGCTGTAATGGACAGTTTATTGTGTTCACAGCATACACACAGGAAAGTTAGATAAAAATATTAAATACTTTTTTCTGGAAGATTGCTGTGTAACACAACTTTGTTTCTTAGAATTCAAAACCCTAAGACATGAGAACCTAGAACGCAGAAAGAGAAAGCAGGCTTCTCCTTGAGGCAGAGAGGTACAACTCACCCCACCTTACTCTAGGCTGGTTCTTTGCAGATTGACTACACAAGTCCCAGATCGCATGCTTCCCTACAGAGCACCCCAGTCTGAAAGCAGGACTAGGAAATATTTAAATCACTATATTTAAAGTGATAGCTTGTAATTTTAACAATACACCACAACAAATAATACCCATTACAAGTGTAGTTCCCTTTTTGGTTATTGAATCAACCAGGATATGCTACAAAATCCATTTTTTCCCAAACTCTTTTTAGAGTAGAGGGACTTGATTGCATGGCTAAGCAGAATCGTTCTGAAAAACAGTTAAATCCGACTTATGTAATGTAGACCATTTTGGCACGTACACCCATCTTCTGACAAATTTACTCAGGCTCCAATTCAGAACAATATTTAAGCATGAGTTGTAGTCCTGTTGAAGGCAATGGGCTTCTACTATATGCTTAAACTTCATATGTACTTTAAAGCTCTGATCCTGCACCACTAAAGTCATTGGAGCTTTGCCATAATATTAGTTAGTGTAAGGACTTTGTCCTGCTTCACTTGATGGGTTGGGAGGGAAGGGGGAAATGCTGGGCTTTCAGTTAAAACAAGTATAGTCACTCTTTAAAACAAATCACTAGGCAGGTAAGATAGATGGAAAACTTGCAAGTTAGAATTAATTTACCTTTCATAACCTTCACAACAAAGTTACAGAAAAAATATACCAACCCTTTTACAGTCTTGTTTTTCTGCTGTATGATTTCATTACTAGCAATAAAACCCTTTCAAATTCAAGAAGGCAACAGCTGACTGATTGCTCAATGATGCAGCAGAATAAATCTGTCTCAACCATAATTAAAGAGCGAATAAGTTCCACACTGCCCAGGCAATGAACATTGAATGTGTTACATACAGGAAGCAGACATCTTATTGATTACTTACAGTACCCTAATAAATTGAGGTAATTAATTTCTGCTGAGAAGCTCTCAGATGAACATAGCTTAAACTTTGTAAAAGTGCTTTTTGTATTCAGCAGAAATGGTTTTGTATTTAGCTTTCCCAGTGTTTCAAGTATTTAGATATGGAGGTCTGATTAAGCCCATATCTTAGTTAGAGTACCTTCCATTTAAAACAAGGTTGCAAATTCTACTCACCCATTCATCTGAGCAAGTTGTTTTTTGAGATCTGAATAAAATGTTTTGGGCCAGATCCCATTCTCCTGAAGTAAGACCTATGAGACGTTGACAGACCCCACACTAAACTAGGGCAAGGCATAGAGCAGTACTGGGGTAGGGAGACCCTGCCCATGGGCCAAGGACCCTGGTAGGTCAAGGAAAGGAGTTACAGGCTACACCAGGAAATGAGGCAGTGGCTGCAGCATTCTTAAGGCTATTCTGGAAGCAGTGATCTAGATTCCCCACCCCACTTTAGGAGCTGGAAACTGACAAGAGACAGTGAAGAATGGGCCATTGTCCCACTGACAGATAAGTGGCTATCCATGAGTCTGTGACCACACCCCAGACAGAGGAGCCATACAGTAGGAAGTGACCTGGGGGGAGGATAATTTGGGGTGGATCTGTGAGTGGCCCGGACTCTTTAATGCCCTTCTAGGGCCCTGGATTGAACCTGCTGGAGTGGGTGGGCCTACCTTGCTTCCCCATGCCTCTGCTGTGAGAGAACCCTAAGGGGAGTAGGAGAGACACTCAGGAAGGACTGATCTCTGCTGCATATGGCCTGTCCGGGACCCCCTCTGGAATGATCAGGCCAGAAAGAACAGTGGAGACACTGCCTGACTGCTAGGATAGCTGCTACAGTGCCCACATGGAAGAAAACTCAATGTAATTATCCTTTACAGAGGTTCCTGGTATTTTATTATTGAGGGGGGGAAATTTCACAGGAGGAACAAAGGTTCCAGCACTCAAGCCTCCAGGTCCTCTGACAGCTAGGAATCTTGGGGAATCCACCAGAGGCCATGATGATCTGTGCAACAGTTTCAGAGCATCCTGTGGCTCTCCACACCTTGGAAACATGATGGTCAGAGCCATGCTGCCAGAGCTGCCTCTGCTGCTGGAGCTTCTAGGAAGGGAAAGTTCAACTGCACATTGAGGAATAATGAAAAGGTGGTGCATTCTGAGGCTGTATTATCCTTTTGGTGGGGTTCATGCTGGCCACCACTAGTGGCTGGTGTGAGTATTGTTGGCCCTGCCCCTGTCTCGTTCCTCCCAACACCTGATCACAGGCAGACCCATAGAGGGTCAGGGGTAAGTGGCTGATCCCTGCTGGCCCTCAATGCGGGCGGGATGAGCTCAACACACAGTTCTGGGGAAATGACTTCACGCCACCTTTTTCGTTGACATATCATGGTGTAGGGGTAAGCTGGCAGTTGGATTTTATGCCCCCTCTAAGCCTTTTGGGTTTGTTCATTTTAATGTCAGGTTTGCCCCCTGTACATGTAATGCCCTCAAACTGATCTGTAAGGTCACACTCCTCCTCCTCCTTTAGCTCTCTCCTGAAGACCCACTTATGCCATAATGCCTATAAGAAACTAGCTAGCTAATAATAGCCTGGCCAAGGACAGTTTGGGATAATATATTTTTTAGAAGCCTATAATGAATACACTATACATATTTTGATAGCATGTTTTATCCCTCTCCTCCTCTCCTCATATACTTGTAGCCTCGTCTTGGGACTTGTTTACACACAGTTTGTACTAATTTAACTATCTCAGGTTAGAAACTGAGATAGTTAAAGCAGTACAACTCCCTACTATGAATGCATTTATACCAGTGTAAATGTGTTTATAGTCATAGAGTTTATTCCCATAAATGAGTTGGAGTGAGCTATATGTGTATAGCAGGGGTTCTCAAACTTCATTGTACCGTGACCCCCTTCTGGCAACAAAAATTACTACACAACCCCTAGGCGGGGTGGGGGGCAAAACCAAAGCCTGAGCCCCACAGTTCCTGGACAGGGGGATCAAAGCTGAAGCCTAGCAGCTTCAGCGGGGGGCCTGTAACCTGAGCCCCGCCACCCAGAGCTGAAGCCCTCGGGCTTTGGTTTCAGCCCCGGGCGGTGGGGCTTAGGCTTCGATTTCAGACCCTAGCGATGGCCCCGGGTAGTGGGGCTTGGGCTGGGGCTTCGTCCCCAGGCCAGCAAGTCTAACGCCAGCCCTGGTGACCCCATTAAAATAGGGTCATGACCCAGTTTGAGAACCGCTGGTGTATAGAAACTTTCCATAATGTTACATAGCTGTGCAGCTGATATACTCAAAGTTGTATATAGCCCTTACATTGAAACTCTTTTGGGGCAGAGCTATGTCTTCCTATGTGTTTGGACTGCCCTGGCACATCCAGGGCATTGCAAGACTACAAACACTAACAATAATGAAGACTGCTTTTAGATAGTTTTTGATCTTCAAGTATGAATATCAGTTAAGTAGGAGAACTGAAAGCCCAAGCAGAGTGAGTGAGTGAGATAAAGCTGAGAGCTGTCCGCTTAATGATGGTAGCAAATCATATATACAGAAAATGTGACACCACAAGTACCAAACTTTCATTAGGCATCAATTGAAATTACTGTTTAGAATTAATTGCTTTTTAAAATGGCTGACCAGAAAAAATGGTTCAGAGGTATTTTTTTCCCTTGGGATACTAATATTAGTTGTGCACAGAATCTGAGAACACCACATTCTGATGTATTCTCTCTCTTCTTCTACTATCTACCTCGATATCCTTATTTTGTTAAGTTACATGAAGGAGGTGTAAACTTAAAAGACAGTAGAGAACTAGAACTGGATACATAATAATCACAAGTAACACTTATTACATGAATTATTTCAACTGTACAGTTCAATTTTTGATGCCACAATGTGTTATTTATGAAGGTATTTGTTTAACATTAATATTGCAGCCTCAACCAATTTTGGACCGTTTTATTAATTATATTATTATTATTAATTAATTAATTTATATTTTGGTAGCACCTAAGAGCCCTACTCATGGACCAGGACCCCATTGTGCTAGGCGCCGTACAGACACAGAACAAAAAGATGATCTCTGGCCCAAAGAGCTTACAGTCTATGCATAAGACAACAGATGGATACTGGCAGATGGGGGAATACAAAGAAACAGTGAGAATATTGGTCAGTACGATAGGCCGCATTCTCAGCACACCAGTGGCCTAGCTGTTCTGCTAGATGCTGCCCAGACATAAATAAATTAGTCCTTGCCCCTAACAGCTTACAGCCGAAAAGATAAGGTGTAATAGGTGGATGAGACAAACAATGAGGCCTAGATATGGTGGGGAAGAAGATGGTGACAAATAAATGCCTGAAAAGTTGTATTTTTGTAGAACTATTTCACTTTTCCCCATTTCTGTATTTTTGATTTTATTTGATATCTAGTATGCTTTGTTGCCCTACAGTTTGGCTATTAAATAGCTTTACCATGTACTGTGTATAACAATTAAATAGCTGCTATTGTGTTTGACATGATTTCAAGTATTTGTAGCCTACACTAGATGTCACACTAAGCATGTTTCTATTTCCTTCCTATCTGAAGAGACTGCAATCTACAGACAGAGGGAGGAGTGGATACTACATTAGACTTTTTAAAATCTAATTTGAACCATTAATTATTTGAATGAGTAATTTAGTCTTTCATCACATACCAAACCATATTGATGAAAATAGGAACTTTATTCAAAAGAGTTCTGGAAGATTTTTTTAAAGCATTTTTTTACAGCATTTGCTCCTTCAGCCTGCTATGCTGAGAAAAAGATTTAAATCCAAACTATTTGTAATTCTCCAGCAACACACGATAGACTCAAGAAAGCACTATAAAACTTGTTTACGAGAGCTCAGAGTGAAAAATTGTTGAGTTTTAAATGGCGCAGGAGAAGTGGGAGCTTAGGGCCTGATTCTCCACTGCCTTGCAGCTTGTGTAGTCATTGACACGTGTAAATCACTGCCAAGTCAGAATGGTTTATGCTCACTGGGCACATGTGTCAGTGACAACACAAGCTGCCGGGCAATGGAAAATACTTTGTCATGAGCGCTCACACACTTCTTCCTAGATTTTGCAATCTTTATATATCATAATGAAGATAAATGGGTGTGTGTCTACACTAGCTCTTTTCCCATTGCTGGTTTAGCACCAATGAAGCTCAGAGGTGGTACCAGCAGAGGGAGTAGGTTAGATCAGGCAAAGGTATTTTTACCATCATGTCATCTACCCCTGCTCTTCGGGGGGGTGAATGCAGACTCCATGACTCCCCTGAAACCGTGCAGACTCCATGACTCCCCTGAAGCTGCAGAGCCTTGATAGGGATTTGTTCACTTCCAGACATCTTTGATAGGGAGGGAATCTCTATAATTATCTTGCACAAACTCTCCATTGTTAACAAGCTCAACAGGAGACATGAACAGCAGGGTGGATGACCTCTGGGAGCCATTTGTAGTTGTTGATTTGTGTAAGAAATGAAAAAGTTATTGGTGAAAGGAGCTTAACTACATGTTGAAGTTTGTGTGTGAGGGAAGTTAATGCAGGTTTCCCACATACAGCAGATGGAGCCAAAATGTTTTTGAACAGCTTTCTAAAACTGTTCTCCAGCCTGCATACGAACCAGTTGGCCCTGTTTGAAAACAGTTTAGGTGGGACTTTGTTTAAACTGAGCTCACAGTTTAGATTTACAAGCTTGAGATATAAAACACCAAATTAATCCCTGGTATAACTGGACAATAGGGTTGGCCTAACTCTTCTCCCATTGATGTCAATGGTAAAACTCCCATTGACGTCAATGGAAGAAGAGTTAGGCCATTGACTGCTTCTGAAAATCCCACCCTAAATTCCTTGAAGTCTCTTCAGCCCTAGTATATATGGGCATAAATATGGCCTATGAATCATGTTGATGCTGGCACAGAGAGTGAGAGAGCGCAAAGGTAGTAGCAAACAAAGCACAGATAGGCCACCCAGCCCCTTGGAGTGATCTAAGATTATAGTATGTGGTCAGGCAGTTTAGGCCAATTTTTACACAGACACAATCTACAAAAACAGATACAAAATGTTAATTCAAAGGTGTTCATGCTGTTCAAAACAAAATGTCTGTAAAACGTTTTACTTAGATATAAACACTGTTTTACTGTGTTTGCACCTCCTCCATTGCAGCATGGTTCTAGAGCATGAGAACCAGAATCACTGTAAGCAAAACAAAAACAAAAACAAAAACCTAACCGAAACCAAAAAACAAACAGCAAAACCCATAGGTACCAAGTTTTGTGCTGCTTTATGTGTGACATTTAATGAAAATTATTTAATGAGGGAATTTGTAAATGTACATAGATCCATAAACTGCATTTGATGGTTAACACACCCTGCCTCAAGCAATGGAGGGAGTAGGGCATGGAGCTGCACAAAACTTGGCAGTTGTGAATGGAAGGGAGGGGGACTACTGGAGGATGTGGGGCGGGTGTTGAGAGAGAGCAAGGCCAGAACTGGGGCCCACACTTCAGTTTCTGCTGCCACTTCTGCCTCATCCACTTGCTGCTGCTGGTGTGACCACCTGCTCCTCCTGGCTATTCCTTTCCAGCCTAGATCTAGCAGCGGCAAGATGAGAGGCAGAGAAGACACCTGGCAACAGATGACCCAGAGGCACTGGGCGCAGATCAGCAGTTGACCCAGAGGCACCTAGGCGCAGATCCTCAAAGGTTTCAATGGAGAGTTAGATGCCTAAATACCTTTGAGGATCTAGGCCTGGCTAACCAGGAGCAGCAATTGCAGGCCATTCCTATAGGCCACTTGGATGTGTGGGATCTCAGCGGGGCTGCGGGAAGGTGTGATAGTGCTGTCAAATGCAGGAGTGTCACATCAGAGGTGTGACTCTTGGAAGCCATGGAAACTTACTACTCTATGTTCATTACCCTTTGGGAATGAGACAGAAGAAGAAAGGACACAGAATACATGAAATTAGATTTTTAAAATTGCATCTGTTTAAATACTTAGCCTTTACAGTAATTCATTTATAGTGATACAGAGAATGGGACATTTTAAATCTGTGGTTGATCTGATTCTCCACTCCGTTATATCACCTGCACGCAGGTGTGATTCCACTAACTTCATTGAGTTACCCTTTATTTCCCTTCATGTACATCAGAGGAGACTCCCACCCCAGTCTCTAGGCCTGTTGACTCCAGTAGAGTCACCCCCATGCGCGGCTGGTGTAATGGAGTGGAGAATCTGCTCTATTATTTGTAACATTACAGTTCCCTTTAATGAAGGAAGAACTGTTGTGCTTTATGTGTATTCAGGGTCTTTTTTCCTTGTCCAGACTGTGCTTGCACACATGAAAGGGAATGTGTAGCTGAGTGGGAAGCTTTACAAGACACAGAGCAGACTGCTTCCTTCTAAGCAGTTGTTTGGAGGCAAACACTTCTTAAACCACTGGGCCTGAACCAAACCTTGGAACAGTTTGGATCCAAAATGTTTAGCTTGGATCCATCTTTATGTTTCGCTCCAGTGTCTTACCTCTTCAATAGTAGAGAATTATTTGTAATCCTTTCTTTATGCTGCTTTTACTGACTCATATCACTTAATTGAGCTGTGCATAATTACCACATCAGTGCATAATTACCACAACTATTTAGTATTTAGGAGAGCCACAAGTAGGGCTGGTAAATGCAGTCAGCCTCTACATGCCTGATCTACCTCTACTGCTTCTAAACTGCATTCTGAAGTGTTAAATTTTCCTTATCCCTCGGATGGAGGTTACGAAAGAAAGTGCAATCTGAAGAGTGCTGCCCAAGAACAGTTCTGAGAACAATGTTTACCAATAGCTTAGTGCAGAGGGTGATAAAAAGCTAAACACAGCAAGCTTGCTCGGGGTCTCATTCTGACCCAGAGCTGGGTTTTTCTGTTTATTTTTTAATCTACTCGCACAAGTCCAGCACCAATTATTTTGCTGGTGGCTGCTGCTGCAGAAGTTTGCTAGCTCCTTTTTGCACTTTTCAGAACTCTAAATATCATTGTAAAGCCATTAAGACGCATGAATGAGACCATCTCCATGGACTTCTTAGGAGGAATGCAGACAGTTCATGACATCTTGTGTAATAGAATTCTGTCTACCAGACTTCTTATCTTCCATCGGGTTTCTAGGTTATTTCCTTATGTTTTAAGGAAAGGATGTAATCTGATAGTAAGTTCAGTTCTTTTATGTTTGTTTCCTTGGGTGGGTGAACAGGACAAGTCTATAAATCTTACCTTACATGATTTCTGACCCTTCCATTCAAACTGTGTTGCATTGCCAACTTCAGGAGTTTTTGGCAAATGTTAACAGATCAGCATTATTCAGTCTGCTTCAAGTTCTCTAGGTCTTTTGGCAAGCCTTATACAACTTGTGGTGGTTTGCATAGTCACACATATACTATGATGACAAATGTGATGGAAGGACCTATAAGGAAGTGGGATACTGGATAGTAGTTTAGGCCCACTATTTATTAGAAAAAATGAGGGGAGGGTGAGAAAGGAGGATGATTTACAAAACATATTAAATACTCAATTCAATCTTAGTTCTGGAGCCATATCTGGTGCCTATTGTATAAAATTCACATTAGTACAGAGCATAGTTGCCAATATGAAAAATTTACCAGAAACAGTTTTTCATATAAGTAAGGGTTCGATGGCCATCAGGTTCCCAGCCACTGATATATGAGTATATGTTTGTTAGTTAATTTGGGGTTATTTTCTGATTAGAGTGCAAGGGGAAAAAAGCAGAGGAAATTGATTAATCATTTTTTTTTTTAGACGGCACCTAATTCCATCTCCTGGCTCCTCCCAATTTCCCAGACTATTTCAAAGACCTTCCCTTGAAACAATTTTGTTTTCCCCCTGCTTTTCTCTGTTCCCATGGTTCTTTTTCCCACCCATGACTCTTCTCTCTCTCCCCATGATTCTACTTCTGCCTCTCATGCCCACCATGATTTCCCCACACGGTACCATGTCCTCAGAAGGTTCTGCTCCATGCTCTGTAGAGATTCCCCTTTCTGCCCCACATCTAGCTGTTAAGCGCTATGTAGCCCATGCTTCAATATGGTTTGGTAAATCTATTTGTGGGCCCTGACTTGATTCTTAGCAGTTTCTAGACAGTACCTTGGAAATGTGGTTATCCTGAATCTTTATCTTCACCTGTGACATGAAATTCAATGTTGATAAATGCAAAGTAATGCATATTGGAAAACATAATCCGAACCATACATATAAAATGATGGGGGTCTAAATTAGCTGTTATCACTCAAGAAAAAGATCTTGGAGTCATTGTAGATAGTTCTCTGAAAACATCCACTCAATGTGCAGCAGCAGTCAAAAAAGCTCTGTTGGGAATCATTAAGAAAGAGATAGATAAGAAGACAGAAAATATCATATTGCCTCTATACAAATCCAGGGTGAACCCACGTTTTGAATACTGCATGCAGATCTGGTTGCCCCATCTCAAAAAAGATATGTTGGAATTGGAAAAGGTACAGAAAAGGGCAACAAAAATGATTAGAGATATGGAACAGCTTCCATATGAAGAGAGATTTATAAGGCTGGGACTAAGGGGGGATATGATAGAGGTCTATACAATCATGATGGGTGTGGAGAAAGTAAATAACACTTTCGTATTTACTCCTTCTCATAACACAATAACTAAAGGTCGTCAAATGAAATAAATAGGCTGCAGGTTTAAAACAAACAAAAGGAAGTATTTCTTCACACAACACATAGTCAACCAGTGGAACTCTTTGCCAGAGAATGTTGTGAAGGCCAAGACTATAACAGCGTTCAAAAAAGAACTAGATAAGTTCATGTAGGATAGGCCAATCAATGGCTATTAGCCAGGATGGGCAGGGATGCAAAACCATGATCTGAAGTGTCCTTAGCCTCTGTTTGCCAGAAACTGAGGATGGACAACAGGGGATGGATCACTTGATGATTTCTTGTTCTGTTCATTCCCCTGAAGCACCTGGCATTGGCCACTGTCAGGAGACAGGATACTGGGCTAGATGGACCTTTGATCTGACCCAGTATGGCCATTCTTATGACATGTATTAATATTCTCTCTTGACTTGGAGATTGGATTTATATGTGTAAATCTATCAATTATTAAAGAAGCCAACATACCAATTGGAGGCTACAGAGATCTATTTTGCCATCAGCTTTCTTCTGTGAATTGTCAGGGTTGTCATTGCTGAATCAGGAGTGTGGGAACAAGATGGCCTATTGCATCCCACTTTAGAGTCCCATGTTTATGTCCTACAGAAAACACATGCAGTCTTTTTTTATTTATCCTCCTCTTAGACATTCCTAATAAGAATGTTCCCAGTTTGGTCTTCTCCACAATCCTTTTAAAATTAAAAGGCTAAGTGCCCATAAAACTAAAACTCCAAATCACAGAGCATATGTACCCTGACTTCTGAATAACAAGCTGCCACCTCCCAGTCCCACTCCCCGCCCCCCCACTGACTGATCTTGGCACTTCCTTGGCTTGACTTAATTCTTACTCACCCCACAGGCAACAGCTGTATTTTATTTATGTTTTTGCAGGGTAAGTTTTCTCGGAGTACTATAATTCTTCAACAGGAGCTTCATTAGACTCTGTTTACTATCTGTGTCATATCAGCGTTTGGTGTCTTTTATTTATTGGTTGGCATAATGCAGTTCTGTTTCTTCACTGGTGATGTATACAATCTGTAGCTGTTCCATATCTTTGACCTTGAAGCTTGGCATTTCGGATGCTCACTTACGCTGCTGTGTGATAAATAGAAAACTATGAATGTCTCAACTGTTTCCAGTTCAATTCTACTAACACAAAATTTATGGAACCTGATTCCATTGCACAGGTTCAGCGACACAGGGATTTAAAAGAAAAAATATTATTCTGGATTAGGTGAGGTTCCAGTCTCTTTCTAAGCTATTGCTAAAAGTTTGAGGTGAGGGGTGGTGAAAGTTGCATCAATCCAGAGCTCTTCTGTCAAAACCCACACTTGTAATATCACCACTGTGCCTTAAAAGGGAGATTCACACTGGGAAAACGCATGTAACAGACTTATTTCAGTTTTATTAGCTTCTGGAAATAGGCCATTGAGCCACAAAATTCAGAAATAGATTCAAGCTTCCCCAAAGTTTAGGGATTGTCAGATCCAGGGTGTTGGTTCAGTCTGATTTCTTGTTTCCTTATATTCCTGCCACACTTGCTACCTATTGAAGATATTTTGTGCCTGATTCTTCACTACCTTGTACCTTGCATAGACATTTACATCCATGAAATGATAGAATTTCACACCCATGTTGCACTGGAGTAATATGACTACACAAAGTGCAGGCAGTAAAGAATCAGGTCTTTAAGCAGTCATGTGTTCTTTCCTAGCCTATCTTCTCCTGCTATTTGACCCTGCAGTGAAATCATAAAGCTGAGTTTGTGACATTATAAACTTTTAGGGTGAAATTCTGGCCCCAATAAAGAGAACAAGAGTTTTGCCATTGACTTAATAGGACCAGGATTTCATCACCTTATTTAAATCAATTGTGATATTGCAAACACAGAATTATGTCTTCATGGCAGGTTATAACAGGAAGACAGAGGGAGAAGGCTCATTCAAACCAGCCCCCTCAAATAACTAAAAACTGAATGGAAAAATGACTGAATACATTATTTTCTATGGATTTTTTCCCCCACTGCTAGTCTGGCCCTCTGTGGAAGACCTTCTTTAAATCCTTTGTACTATGTTGATTGTGAGTACTTTATAGATTCGTAGATTCTAGGACTGGAAGGGACCTCGAGAGGTCATCGAGTCCAGTCCCCTGCCCGCATGGCAGGACCAAATACTGTCTAGACCATCCCTGATAGACATTTATCTAACCTACTCTTAAATATCTCCAGAGATGGAGATTCCACAACCTCCCTAGGCAATTTATTCCAGTGTTTAACCACCCTGACAGTTAGGAACTTTTTCCTAATGTCCAACCTAGACCTCCGTTGCTGCAGTTTAAGCCCATTGCTTCTTGTTCTATCCTTAGAGGCTAAGGTGAACAAGTTTTCTCCCTCCTCCTTATGACACCCTTTTAGATACCTGAAAACTGCTATCATGTCCCCTCTCAGCCTTCTCTTTTCCAAACTAAACAAACCCAATTCTTTCAGTCTTCCTTCATAGGTCATGTTCTCAAGACCTTTAATCATTCTTGTTGCTCTTCTCTGAACCCTTTCCAATTTCTCCACATCTTTCTTGAAATGCGGTGCCCAAAACTGGACACAATACTCCAGCTGAGGCCTAACCAGAGCAGAGTAGAGCGGAAGAATGACTTCTCGTGCCTTGCTCACAACACACCTGTTAATACATCCCAGAATCATGTTTGCTTTTTTTGCAACAGCATCACACTGTTGACTCATATTTAGCTTGTGGTCCACTATAACCCCTAGATCCCTTTCTGCCGTACTCCTTCCTAGACAGTCTCTTCCCATTCTGTATGTGTGAAACTGATTTTTTCTTCCTAAGTGGAGCACTTTGCATTTGTCTTTGTTAAACTTCATCCTGTTTACCTCAGACCATTTCTCCAATTTGTCCAGATCATTTTGAATTATGACCCTGTCCTCCAAAGCAGTTGCAATCCCTCCCAGTTTGGTATCATCCGCAAATTTAATAAGCGTACTTTCTATGCCAATATCTAAGTCGTTAATGAAGATATTGAACAGAGCCGGTCCCAAAACAGACCCCTGCGGAACCCCACTCGTTATGCCTTTCCAGCAGGATTGGGAACCATTAATAACAACTCTCTGAGTATGGTTATCCAGCCAGTTATGCACCCACCTTATAGTAGCCCCATCTAAATTGTATTTGCCTAGTTTGTCGATAAGAATATCGTGCGAGACCGTATCAAATGACTTACTAAAGTCTAGGTATACCACATCCACAGCTTCTCCCTTATCCACAAGACTCGTTATCCTATCGAAGAAAGCTATCAGATTGGTTTGACATGATTTGTTCTTTACAAATCCATGCTGGCTGTTCCCTATCACCTTACCACCTTCCAAGTGTTTGCAGATGATTTCCTTAATTACTTGCTCCATTATCTTCCCTGGCACAGAAGTTAAACTAACTGGTCTGTAGTTTCCTGGGTTGTTTTTATTTCCCTTTTTATAGATGGGCACTATATTTGCCCTTTTCCAGTCTTCTGGAATCTCTCCCGTCTCCCATGATTTTCCAAAGATAATAGCTAGAGGCTCAGATACCTCCTCTATTAGCTCCTTGAGTATTCTAGGATGCATTTCATCAGGCCCTGGTGACTTGCAGGCATCTAACTTTTCTAAGTGATTTTTAACTTGTTCTTTTTTTATTTTATCTGCTAAACCTACCCCCTTCCCATTAGTATTCACTATGTTAGGCATTCCTTCAGACTTCTCGGTGAAGACCGAAACAAAGAAGTCATTAAGCATCTCTGCCATTTCCAAGTTTCCTGTTACTGTTTCTCCCTCTTCACTAAGCAGTGGGCCTACTCTGTCTTTGGTCTTCCTCTTGCTTCTAATGTATTGATAAAAAGTCTTCTTGTTCCCCTTTATTCCCTTAGCTAGTTTGAGCTCATTTTGTGCCTTTGCCTTTCTAATCTTGCCCCTGCATTCCTGTGTTGTTTGCCTATATTCATCCTTTGTAATCTGTCCTAGTTTCCATTTTTTATAGGACTCCTTTTTATTTTTTAGATCATGCAAGATCTCGTGGTTAAGCCAAGGTGGTCTTTTGCCACATTTTCTATATTTCCTAACCAGCGGAATAGCTTGCTTTTGGGCCCTTAATAGTGTCCCTTTGAAAAACTGCCAGCTCTCCTCAGTTGTTTTTCCCCTCAGTCTTGATTCCCATGGGACCTTACCTATCAGCTCTCTGAGCTTACCAAAATCCGCCTTCCTGAAATCCATTGTCTCTATTTTGCTGTTCTCCCTTCTACCCTTCCTTAGAATTGCAAACTCTATGATTTCATGATCACTTTCACCCAAGCTGCCTTCTACTTTCAAATTCTCAACGAGTTCCTCCCTATTTGTTAAAATCAAGTCTAGAACAGCTTCACCCCTAGTAGCTTTTTCAACCTTCTGAAATAAAAAGTTGTCTGCAATGCAGTCCAAGAATTTGTTGGATAGTCTGTGCCCCGCTGTGTTATTTTCCCAACATATATCTGGATAGTTGAAGTTCCCCATCACCACCAAATCTTGGGCTTTGGATGATTTTGTTAGTTGTTTAAAAAAAGCCTCATCCACCTCTTCCACCTGGTTAGGTGGCCTGTAGTAGACTCCTAGCATGACATCACCCTTGTTTTTTACCCCTTTTAGCCTAACCCAGAGACTCTCAACACTTCCGTCTCCTATGTCCATCTCTACCTCAGTCCAAGTGTGTACATTTTTAATATATAAGGCAACACCTCCTCCCTTTTCCCCCTGTCTATCCTTCCTGAGCAAACTGTATCCATCCACACCAACATTCCAATCATGTGTATTATCCCACCAAGTTTCAGTGATGCCAACAATGTCATAGTTGTATTTATTTATTAGCACTTCCAGTTCTTCCTGCTTATTACCCATACTTCTCGCATTTGTATATAGGCATCTAAGATACTGGTTTGATCTTTCCTCCCAGTTTTGTCCTGACCCTCCTTTCTCTCTGCCAATATAGCCCACACTCCCTCTCGTTTCCGACCCATCTCCCAGGTCTCCATGTTCCCCACTTACCTGCGGGCTTTGCTCACCTGTCCCCGTCGAACCTAGTTTAAAGCCCTCCTCACTAGGTTAGCCAGTCTGTGTCCAAATAGGGTCTTTCCCCTCCTCGAAAGGTGAACGCCATCTCTGCCTAGCAGTCCTTCCTCAAATAGCATCCCGTGGTCTAGGAAGCCAAAGCCCTCCTGGCGACACCATCTTCGCAGCCAGGCATTCACCTCCATGATACATCTGTCTCTGCCCGGGCCCCTTCCTTTGACAGGAAGAATCAAAGAGAATACCACCTGCGCTCCAAACTTCTTCACCCGTACTCCCAGAGCCCTGTAGTCACTCTTGATCCACTCAGTGTCACACCGCGCAGTATCATTTGTGCCCACATGGATGAGTAGCATGGGGTAGTAGTCAGAGGGCTGGATAATCCTCGACAATGTCTCCGTAACGTCTCGGATACGGGCTCCCGGCAGGCAGCATACCTCCCGAGATGAAATGTCAGGGCGACAGATGGGCGCCTCCATCCCCCTCAGCAGAGAGTCTCCGACCACCACTACCCTACGTTTCCTATTCACAGTGGTGGCAGCAGACCTCCCAGCCTTAGAGGTACGAGGCTTCTCCTCTTTTACTGTAGGGGGTGATGCCTTCTTTCCTGTATCAAGAAGAGCATAACGGTTACCTATTACCACAGCGGGAGGGTTCGGAGCAGGGGTGGAGCACTGCCTGCTGCCAGAAGTAACCAGCTGCCAGTGTCCACCCTGAGCCATCTCCTCCTCCACCAGTGGTGTATCAGCAGTCCTGTGTACTGGGACAGCTACCTCAGCTGTCTCCACATGGACACTGTCCAGGAATTGCTCGTGGATTCGGATGCTTCTCAACCTAGCCACCTCCTCCTGTAGCTCTCCCACCTGCTGCCTGAGAGATTCCACCAGCAGGCACCTTTCACATTGGATGGTCCCCCCAGCCTGGATATCAGTAAGTGGAAATTGCAAGTTACAGTCTCTGCAAAACCACACCAGGATCTGGGTAGAAGCATCCATGCTCAGGCGCTCTGTCTGGCTACAGGCGCAGGTGGAGGAGACAGAAGCAGTGCTGGCACAGGTGTTGCGGGTCTTCCTAACCATCGTAAGTCTCCCTCTGTCAAACTCCCATCTGCAGCCCCCTGTCCGCTGAAAGGGTTGTTTAAGCAAGAAGTTGTAGGTTTTAAGGGGAATAAAGGGAAAACAGATAGAACAGAAGGGACCCTCGCCCCTTCCCACTCCCCTTGCGAAACTCCCTGTTAGCAGCCCCTGTTTGCAAAAGCTCCCTGGTTGCTTGTGCGCTGCTTTATAAAGCCCTGGCCTGTATGAATGCCCCACCCACTGATTAAGGCTCAGCCAATTACCAGAGGCTTCTAGCTTTCAAACCTTCCTTTGAAGCTCACAGCTTCCAACTGCCAGCCACAGCACACGGTCCTTCAAACAACCAAACAAACAAACAAACAGACTGACAAACACAAGCTCAGCACACAGCAAGTAACCCCCAAACACAAACAAACACACACTACAGACAGTCACTTACCCCAAAAGGGTGCTGTATTGCTCCTCCTTCACCTGGAGAACTCCCTTGCGAAACTCCCTGCATGTACACTTGCATGTTCAAAGACCAACTGACACACTTTGTTTATTATTGTTTTCTGGCTTCTTGTTTTGTATCAGAGTGAGCATTTGGCATACATTTTTGCTTACTAAAAATAGCAATGTATTGAAACTAGTTTTGCACCTTTGCACTTATAATGGGTTGCCCCCCCTTCCAGGGTGCCACCTGATGTACTCAGGTACCACTGAGCCCACCTGTTCCACCAGCCTGGGCTCCCTCACCCTGTCCTGCTAAGCCAGGCCCTTAAACCTCCTCTAAGGGTATGTCTACACTACAAAATTAGGTCGGATTTATAGAAGCCGGTTTTATAGAAACCGGTTGTATGCAGCCGATTGTGTGTGTCCCCACATAAAATGCTCTAAGTGCATGAAGTCGGCGGACCGCGTCCACAGTACCGAGGCTAGCGTCGACTTCCGGCGCATTGCACTATGGTACCTATCCCACAGTTCCCGGAGTCTCCGGCGCCCATTGGAATTATGGGTTGAGATCGCAATGCCCGAATGATGCAAAGCAGTGCCGCGGGGGGTTCTGGGTACATTGCGTCAGGCCCCTCCCCCGCCATCACAGCAACGGCAGACAATAGATTCGCGCCTTTTTACCTGGGTTACCTGTGCAGACAACATACCATGCCAAGCATTGAGCCTGCTCAGCTCAGCTCACCGTCACCATATGTCTTCCGGGTGCCGGCAAACGTGGGACTGCATTGCTAAACAGCAGCAGCAGCTTACTGCCTTTTGGCGGTAGATGGTGCAGCATGACTGGTAGCCTTCATCGGCGATCGGGATGCTGGTAGCTGTGGGGCTGGCAGCCGTAGGGCTGCATTGCACCAGCCCCTTGCCTTTTGGCAGTAGATGGTTTATTACGACTGGTAACCGTCCTCGTCGGACATGTTGCCTACCGATCCTTCTGGCTACTATACAGCATATATTGCTACACAGCAGCAACCCCTTGCCTTTAACCGTCCTCGTTGGACGATGATGGCTACCAGTCGTAGTATACTATTTTCTGCCAAGTATTGTCTGCTAAGCACCCAGAAAAGGCCGAGGGCGATCTGGGTGCTGGCAGACATGTGGCTGGCACACGTAGGGTTACATTGCTACCAAGCACCCAGACAATGCCGAGGGCTATCAGTCATGCTGCACTGTCGTCTTAAGATGTAAAAAATAGATTTATTCTGTATTCATTTGCTTCCCCCCTCCCTCCTGCTAAACCCAGGCTTTTGAGTTCAATCTTTGGGGGGGGCCATTCTGTGTGACAGTTGTTTGTGTTTCTCCCTGATGCAAAGCCACCTTTCTTGATTTTAATTCCCTGTACCTGTACGCCATGTCGTCACTCGCCCCTCCCTCCCTCCCTCTCTCCCTCCCTCCCTTCTTCCCCTGGTCCGTCAGATACTACTTTCGCGCCTTTTTTCAGACCAGACGCCATAGCCAGCACTGGGATCATGGAGCCCGCTCAGATCACCGTGGCAATTATGGGCACTATGAACACCACGCGCATTGTCCTGGAGTATATGCAGAGCCTCCTGGACATGCCAAAGCAAAACCAGGACCAGCTGAGGAGGAGGCGATTGCAGCGCGGCGACGATAGTGATGAGGAAATTGACATGGACCTCTCACAAGGCACAGGCCCGAGCAATGTTGAAATCATGGTGTTACTGGGGCAGGTTCATGCCGTGGACCGCCAATTCTGGGCCCGGGAAACAAGCACAGAGTGGTGGGACCGCATCGTGTTGCAGGTCTGGGACGATGCCCAGTGGCTGCGAAACTTTCGCATGCGTAAGGGCACTTTCATGGAACTTTGTGACTTGCTTTCCCCTGCCCTGAAGCGCCAGAATACCAGGATGAGAGCAGCCCTCACAGTTGAGAAGCGAGTGGCGATAGCCCTGTGGAAGCTTGCAACGCCAGACAGCTACCGGTCAGTGGGGAATCAATTTGGAGTGGGCAAATCTACTGTGGGGGCTGCTGTGATCCAAGTTGCCAGGGCAATGAGAGACCTGGTGATATCAAGGGTAGTGACTCTGGGAAACGTGCAGACCATAGTGGATGGCTTTGCTGCAATGGGATTCCCAAACTGTGGTGGGGCGATAGACGGAACCCATATCCCTATCTTGGCACCGGCGCACCAAGCCACCGACTACATAAACCGCAAGGGGTATTTTTCAATGCTGCTGCAAGCCCTGGTGGATCACAAGGGACGTTTCACCGACATCAACGTGGGATGGCCGGGAAGGGTACATGATGCTCGCGTCTTCAGGCAGTCTCTTCTGTTTCGAAAGCTGGAGGAAGGGACTTTCTTCCCGGACCAGAAAATAACCATTGGGGATGTTGAAATGCCTATCGTGATCCTTGGGGACCCAGCCTACCCCTTAATGCCATGGCTCATGAAGCCGTACACAGGCAGCCTGGACAGTAGTCAGGACCTGTTCAACTACAGGCTGAGCAAGTACCGAATGGTGGTGGAATGTGCATTTGGCCGTTTAAAAGCGCGCTGGCGCAGCTTACTGACTCTCTCAGACCTTAGCGAAAAGAATCTCCCCATTGTTATTGCTGCTTGCTGTGCGCTCCACAATATCTGTGAAAGTAAGGGGGAGACATTTATGGCGGGGTGGGAGGTTGAGGCAAATCGCCTGGCCGCTGATTACGCGCAGCCAGACACCAGGGCGGTTAGAGGAGCACAGCAGGGCGCGGCGCGCATCAGAGAAGCGTTGAAAACCAGTTTTGTGACTGGCCAGGCTACGGAGTGAAACTTCTGTTTGTTTCTCCTTGGTGAATCCTCCGCCCCTCCCCTCCCCACCCGGTTAACTCTACTTCCCTGCAAACCAACCACCCCACCCTCCCCTACTACCCTCCCCCCTTCGAGCACCACTTGCAGAGGCAATAAAGTCATTGTTACTTCATATTCATGCATTCTTTATTAATTCAGCACACAACTAGGGGGATAATTGCAAAGGTAGGCCTGGATGGGTGGGGGAGGAGGGAAGGAAAAAGACACAGTGCACTTTAAAACTTTAAAACTTATTGCACTGGAAATCATCTAGGCTGGAGTGATTGGGTGGCCGGAGGCCCCCCCACCGTGTTCTTGGGCGTCTGGGTGAGGAGGCAATGGGACTTGGGGAGGAGGGCTGTTGGTTACAGAGGGGCTGTAGCGGCGGTCTCTGCTCCTGCTGCCTTTCCTGCAGCTCAACCATACGCAGGAGCATATCACTTTGATGCTCCAGCAGCCGGAGCATCGATTCTTGCTTTCTGAGTACAAGTTGACGCCACCTCTCCTCTTCAGCCCGCGTTTCAGCACGAAACTTCTCCTCTTGAGCACGCAACTTCTCCTCTTCAGCCCGCGATTCAGCACGCCACCTCTCCTCTCGCTCATATTGGGCTTTTTTAAAATCAGTCATTGACTGCCTCCACGCATTCTGCTGTGCTCTGTCAGCGTGGGAGGCAGTCTGTAGTTCAGTGAACATTTCGTCACGCGTCCTTCGCTTCCTTCTTCGAATATTCACTAGCCTCTGTGAAGGAGTAAGATTTGCAGCTGGTGGAGAAGGGAGAGGTGGTTAAAAAAGATACATTTTAGAGAACAATGAGTACACTCTTTCACGTTAGATTTTGCTGTTCACAACATCACACAGCACATGTGCTTTCGTTACAAGGTCGCATTTTTCCTCTTATATTGAGAGTCTCCTGGTTTGGTGTGAGAGATCACTCACGCAGTGCCAGGACACAGATTTCAGCTTGCAGGCAGCCATGGTAAGACATACAGTCTTTGGGCTTTTTTAACCTTCTTAACATGTGGGGATGGTTTCAAACAGTACTGCCCTCATTTCCCATACCAAGCACCCGTTTGGTTGGCCATTTAAAATGGGTTTGCAATGTAAAAGGAGGGGCTGCGATTTCAGGTTTAACATGCAGCACAAACCCAACTAACTCCTCTCCCCCACACACCCAATTCTCTGGGATGGTCACTTCACCCCTCCCCCCCACCGCGTGGATAACAGCGGGGAATATTTCTGTTCAGCAGAGCAGGAAGGGGCACCTCTGAATGTCCCCTTAATAAAATCGCCCCATTTCAACCAGGTGACCGTGAATGACATCACTCTCCTGAGGATAACAAAGAGCGATAAGGAATGGATGTTGTCTGCATGCCAGCAAACACCGGGACCATACGCTGCCATGCTTTGTTATGCAATGATTCCAGACTACGTGCTACTGGCCTGGCGTGGTAAAGTGTCCTACCATGGCGGACGGGATAAGGCAGCCCTCCCCAGAAACCTTTTGCAAAGGCTTTGGGAGTACATGAAGGAGAGCTTTCTGGAGATGTCCCTGGAGGATTTCCGCTCCATCCCCATACACGTTAACAGACTTTTCCAGTAGCTGTACTGGCCGCGATTGCCAGGGCAAATTAATCATTAATCATTAAACACGCTTGTTTTTAAACCATGTGTAATATTTACAAAGGTACACTCACCAGAGGTCCCCTGTGTGCCCTCAGGGTCTTGGGTGAGTTCGGGGGTTACTGGTTCCAGGTCCAGGGTGACAAACATATCCTGGCTGTTGGGGTAACTGGTTTCTCCGCTTCCTTGCTGCTGTGAGCTATCTATGTTCTCTCCATCCTCATCTTCCTCGTCCGCCGAACCCGCTTCCCTGTTTCCAGCGAGGGACTGATAGCACACGCTTGGGCTAGTGGTGGCTGCACCCCCTAGAATGGCATGCAGCTCCTCGTAGTAGCGGCATGTTTGCGGCTCAGCCCCGGACCTTCCGTTTGCGTCTCTGGCTTTGTGGTAGGCTTGCCTTAGCTCCTTAATTTTCACGCGGCACTGCTGTGTGTCCCTGTTATGGCCTCTGTCCTTCATGGCCTTGGAGATCTTTTCTAATGTTTTGCCGTTTCTTTTACTGCTTCGGAGTTCGGCGAGCACTGCTTCATCTCCCCAGATGGCGATCAGATCCCGTACCTCCCGTTCCGTCCAGGCTGGAGCTCTTCTGCGATCCTGGGACTGGGACTGGGACTCCATCATGGTTACCTGTGCTGATGGGCTCTGCATGGTCACCTGTGCTCTCCACGCTGAGCAAACAGGAAATGAAATTCAAACGTTCGCGGGGCTTTTCCTGTCTACCTGGCCAGTGCATCTGAGATGAGAGTGCTGTCCAGAGCGGTCACAATGAAGCACTGTGGGATAGCTCCCGGAGGCCAATAATGTCAAATTCCGTCCACACTACCCCAATTCCGACCCCCTAAGGCCGATTTTATCGCTAATCCCCTTGTCGAGGTGGTGTTAAGAAACCGGTTTAAAGGGCCCTTTAAGTCGAAAGAAAGGGCTTCGTAGTGTAAACGTGTCCAGGCTTAAGTCGATTTAACGCGGCTAAAGTCGACCTAAACTTGTAGTGTAGACCAGGCCTAACACACACGCAGGCAGGGACACACCCAGCTGCAGAAAGACACAAACACTGAAATCAGCTCTGCATGGGAAGGCTTTCAGCTAAGGAATTGCCCAGCACTCAAGTGCACTCCCCCTCTGGAGAGTAAACCCAAAATTGTATTGTCTTGCGCTGCACCAAGAACTGTACAGTGTAAGCTAATTGAAATTCGCCCTCTGCCTCAGTGTGGACAGAGATATGCACAGGTTTTCCCCCACCCCTCCCAGTTATGAATTACACAAACTGGTTTTAAAACAAAAACAAGTTTATTAAGTACAAGAGGTAGATTAAATAAACAAAAACCACAAACTGAGCTTAACACACTAGATAGGTAGGACATAAATTAGCAAATTCTCACCCTGAGGGATAAACAGGCTGGCAGACTCTTAAGGCACAAGTTGCTTTGGCTTTCCCAGGTTTTCATACACAGGCTAAAGATCCTTCTAGCCTGAGACCATCACTTCTCACAGTTCAGTCCTTGCCCCTCAGGTGTTTCGAGGTGTGTTGTTGCAGGGAGAGTGAGGTCCTCCCATGATATCATTGTCCACCTTTTATATCTTCTTCTCACTTGCTGGAATGCTCTTTTGCTGTGACCTGGGTCAAATAGTTCCCATTGGGTAGTGCTGTCTCTGAGAGTTTTCTATTGTACACAATTCTTGGGTAATCCTTGTGCTTGTGTGCATCTCCTCAATAAGCCATTAACATTGTTTGGCCTTTTTACTGTTGTACCTGAAAGGCTGTTTGTGAGCACTTTCAGCCTCACAACATGTTTCAATAACACATACATAGCCACACTTCATTACTACCCATACAACAATAGCACATACAATCCAACTAGATATTACTGTCTAGCAGATGAAGACTTTTAGAATGATACCTCACAAGGCATACTTTGTGCAAAACATATCCTAATTATATGACAGTGGTGAATATTGGGGTGTCGGTGTCACAGCACTGGCATACAGTTTTAAGAAAATCTTCAGCTCATACTGATTTTGATTATATATAATGTATATTCTTTTGGGGAGTTTAGTTCTTGACAGATACAGCCTTGGAGTCTGAAGTCCTGTATTTATCCAGAGAAGAGATATAGCATGAGCAGCAGTGTATGTTTACTAATGCCTGAAATGTTCCACGGCTGTAGGGGCCATTTCTTGACTTGATAGGCTGGCATCTCTGCATAGTCTATTAACAGATCACAATAAAACCAGCAATAGTGACAACACCCAGTAGTCACCCCTTTGTCTTCCTCTATTAATTTAAAGTTTTCCCAAGGTTTCCAGTACAATTTTGCTTGACCTTTTCTAGGCAAGTACTCTGGGCTGTTCCTTTAGGTGGTCACTAATGACAGTGTGTGTGTGTGTGTGTGTGTGTGTGTGTGTGTGCACATGCACATATATAACATACATGCAGTATACAGTCTCTGTATCAGGTTTTTCACATGGGATGATATAACTTTTTTAACGGTTTAAGCCTTGAATGAAAGCATTTCCTGTCACTAGGCATCTAAACTGTGGCACTCTTTCAAATGCTATTAGCGCACCCTTCGTTAAATATGTTCCTATTCTCCAGATATTTTAGCTTCAGTTAATCGTGTTGATTCTGGCTTTCAAGGCTGACAATATTTACATGGATGCAAAACCCCATAGGATGTGATTTGAAAATTAAGCAACAGTATAATCTTAATAAACCAACCTTAATGAGGATTTTAACAAGCAGATTCATGTACTGTATTTCTACATGCATGAATGAGCATAGAGTTCAGCTTATTTAAATATGGCTTGGACAAACTGCAAATCTGTGTTTTTCTTTTGCAGCATATATCGGCTTATAAATCTGTAGTAAATTATATTCAGATCATTGAATATCCAGGATTTCAGGACCATTTTGATCCAGGGTTTTAGCTAAGGTCCATCTCTAACCAAACATATTGAATTTTTGTATTTTTACAACTATAATTTATACTTCTGAACATTTAGTAGGTATGTTGCCTTGTAATTCTGTAGAATGTTGATTCATTCTTGTCTGATTCAGCAAGACCCTTAAACGGGTGCCTAATTTTAATCACATGTGTAGTCTTTTTCATTTCAATAGGGTTACTCATGTTGTTCAAGTTAGGCACCTGCTTAAGTGCCTTCCTGAACTGGAGCCTCTATAGTAACAGTACTTGTACCCCATAATCTCTTTGGCATGTCTGTCTTAGAATATTAAAGAAAACTATGGACACCGTCTTTGACATTTGCTCTTCTCCCAATCTAATGGAGGCTGAGACAAATAACAAAGATACTAGCATATTTGGCAATGATTCTAGATGAAGCTGCTAGATGGAGGCTCCATTTTGTCTCGTTGTACTAGTCATGGTATTAAGAATACAGCAGTTTGGCACTCACCTTTAGGCAGAATTGTTCTTGATCAATCTGGGGCCTTGTCAAAGAGGAAATAATCTGGATTTATAATTATTAATTTATTATTTCAACACCCTTACAGTCTACAAATCTTATAAACTGTTGTCCTGCTCCTTATGCATAAATCTTACTCATATGAGTTTTCCACTGGAATCGGTGAGTAATTTTGCACGTTAGGGACCATTTGGCTAATACCTAATCCTCTGTAAAACGTGCTTGACATTCAGAATCTCGACAGGATTTAAGGGAAAGGGGAAAAAACACCCACCCACCCACCCCCGAAAAAACGGACAATCTAGCCTCAGTAGATTAATATTATTGCCCATCTGCCAAGCAGTAACAGATGTCCAGGGCTTTGCAGGTTGGCTTCCCAGTGGAGGAGGAATCAGTGGTGCAGAGTCTGGATATATCTTATCTTATTCACACGTGTTGCACAGTCCTGGAACAGAGGTGGTCAAACAACATGTAAGACAATCCCTTCTTTCAGGAATCTCAGCTTAGCCCTTATACTTGGTTCCCAGGGAGCAGCTCTGCCTCAGAAATTTGGAATTGTATTTATTATGTATTTAACACAATAGAGTCCTTGTCTCTGACTAAGGTCTCTAGGCACTATTTCTATACAAATTATAAAGAAATTGATTCCAATCAGAAACCAAGGCAGAGGGCAAACTCCCTGCTGTTTTCATGGCTTCCGCCACCCAGAATCTTGCATAACTAAAACTAACACCAATTTTTTAAAAAAATTGGGCATGTTTAGTCTTGAGAAAATAAGCCCAATGGCGGGAGGGGGACCTGAGAAACATGTTAAGGGCTATTATAAAAGAGGATGGTGAGCAATTGTTCTCCATGTCCATTGAAGGAGGGACAAGAAGTAATCAGCTTAATCTGCAGCAAGGGAGATTTAAGTTAAATATTAGGAAAAACGTTTTAACTATATGGGTAGTTAAGCACTGGAATAGACTTTCAAGGGAGACTTGTGGAATCCCCATCCCTGGAGGTTTTTAAGAATAGGCTGGACAATCACTTGTCAGGGATGGTCTAGATTTACTTGGTCCTGCCTCAGCACAGAGGACTGGACTTGACTTCTTGAGGTTCCTTCCAGCCTTACAATCACAGAATCATAAAAATGAATCTTCCCATGACTGATCATTTGCTCAAATGCAAAGAAAAAGAACTTGGAAGATTGTGACAGTGCCACCTGGTGACAACTGCCAAAACAATATGATCACAGTGCCACTGGTCTTGCCCCCTCCCTTCCTGACCATCTGTGCTCTACTCTTGCAGTTCATCTTGAAAGTTAACGCGATAATGTACTGAAAATTCTCCTAGCCCTCCAAAATGAGAGTGATAACATTGTTAAAATCCTAATTCCTCAGTTGCATGATACCAACAACAAACCCAGAGGCTGACTTTATTGCAGTCACTGACATTCGTGTAATATAAATACATGCCAACATAAATCCTCTCTTTCTATTTTTGCACTTGTTTTTTTATTTTTTTGTCAGGCAGCAGGGGACAGTAGCAGACAATCCTCTTTGGTGTGAGACTAAACTTCTTGTCAATGGCAGGCGCCATTAAGTACTAGCCCTTCTATACCTGACCCATTTTTCTAAATGGGAAGAATTTTTCTCCCTCGTACATTTTCAAAGTCATCACATACTAGGATTCGGCCATCAAACATGGAACAGTAACTATCAGATAGCTACTCTAGTTTGTCATGATTATCAATGCTCCCATAATCTTCAAGCGTTTGCTCCCTGCTCAAGAGAAAATGTCTAGGCATTATTCAAGAGCAACACGAATAGGAATAGAACAAATAAATAGCAGGTGTTTAGGGAAGATGTTGGAAAAACAAAGGGGGGGTAGAATGTACTAAAATTTTTATTTGAGAATAAAAAAATATTGGTTTCTTTCTAAAATAAGGGCCATAAGAACCTAATTATTCAAAGATTACATTAATTAGACTATATAATGATCCAAATATGAGTCAACAATCTAACAAATTCTTGGACTGCATTGCAGACAACTTTTTATTTCAGAAGGTTGAAAAAGCTACTGGGGGGAAGCTGTTCTAGACTTGATTTTAACAAATAGGGAGGAACTCGTTGAGAATTTGAAAGTAGAAGGCAGCCTGGGTGAAAGTGATCATGAAATCATAGAGTTTGCAATTCTAAGGAAGGGTAGAAGGGAGAACAGCAAAACAGAGACAATGGATTTCAGGAAGGCAGATTTTGGTAAGCTCAGAGAGCTGATAGGTAAGGTCCCATGGGAATCAAGACTGAGGGGAAAAACAACTGAGGAGAGTTGGCAGTTTTTCAAAGGGACACTATTAAGGGCCCAAAAGCAAGCTATTCTGCTGGTTAGGAAAGATAGAAAATGTGGCAAAAGACCACCTTGGCTTAACCACGAGATCTTGCATGATCTAAAAAATAAAAAGGAGTCATATGAAAAATGGAAACTAGGACAGATTACAAAGGATGAATATAGGCAAACAACACAGGAATGCAGGGGCAAGATTAGAAAGGCAAAGGCACAAAATGAGCTCAAACTAGCTACGGGAATAAAGGGAAACAAGAAGACTTTTTATCAATACATTAGAAGCAAGAGGAAGACCAAAGACAGGGTAGGCCCACTGTTTAGTGAAGAGGGAGAAACAGTAACAGGAAACTTGGAAATGGCAGAGATGCTTAATGACTTCTTTGTTTCGGTCTTCACCGAGAAGTCTGAAGGAATGCCTATTCTAGTGAATGCTAATGGGAAGGGGGTAGGTTTAGCAGATAAAATAAAAAAAGAACAAGTTAAAAATCACTTAGAAAAGTTAGATGCCTGCAAGTCACCAGGGCCTGATGAAATGCATCCTAGAATACTCAAGGAGCTAATAGAGGAGGTATCTGAGCCTCTAGCTATTATCTTTGGAAAATCATGGGAGACGGAAGAGATTCCAGAAGACTGGAAAAGGGCAAATATAGTGCCCATCTATAAAAAGGGAAATAAAAACAACCCAGGAAACTACAGACCAGTTAGTTTAACTTCTGTGCCAGGGAAGATAATGGAGCAAGTAATTAAGGAAATCCTCTGCAAACACTTGGAAGGTGGTAAGGTGATAGGGAACAGCCAGCATGGATTTGTAAAGAACAAATCATGTCAAACCAATCTGATAGCTTTCTTCGATAGGATAACGAGTCTTGTGGATAAGGGAGAAGCTGTGGATGTGGTATACCTAGACTTTAGTAAGGCATTTGATACGGTCTCGCATGATATTCTTATCGATAAACTAGGCAAATACAATTTAGATGGGGCTACTATAAGGTGGGTGCATAACTGGCTGGATAACCATACTCAGAGAGTTGTTATTAATGGTTCCCAATCCTGCTGGAAAGGCATAACGAGTGGGGTTCCGCAGGGGTCTGTTTTGGGACCGGCTCTGTTCAATATCTTCATTAACGACTTAGATATTGGCATAGAAAGTACGCTTATTAAATTTGCGGATGATACCAAACTGGGAGGGATTGCAACTGCTTTGGAGGACAGGGTCATAATTCAAAATGATCTGGACAAATTGGAGAAATGGTCTGAGTTAAACAGGATGAAGTTTAACAAAGACAAATGCAAAGTGCTCCACTTAGGAAGAAAAAATCAGTTTCACACATACAGAATGGGAAGAGACTGTCTAGGAAGGAGTACAGCAGGAAGGGATCTAGGGGTTATAGTGGACCACAAGCTAAATATGAGTCAACAGTGTGATGCTGTTGAAAAAAAAGCAAACATGATTCTGGGATGTATTAACAGGTGTGTTGTGAGCAAGACACGAGAAGTCATTCTTCCGCTCTACTCTGCTCTGGTTAGGCCTCAGCTGGAGTATTGTGTCCAGTTCTGGGCACCGCATTTCAAGAAAGATGTGGAGAAATTGGAAAGGGTCCAGAGAAGAGCAACAAGAATGATTAAAGGTCTTGAGAACATGACCTATGAAGGAAGGCTGAAAGAATTGGGTTTGTTTAGTTTGGAAAAGAGAAGACTTTGGAAAAGAGAGGGGACATGATAGCAGTTTTCAGGTATCTAAAAGGGTGTCATAAGGAGGAGGGAGAAAACTTGTTCACCTTAGCCTCTAAGGATAGAACAAGAAGCAATGGGCTTAAACTGCAGCAAGGGAGGTCTAGGTTGGACATTAGGAAAAAGTTCCTAACTGTCAGGGTGGTTAAACACTGGAATAAATTGCCTAGGGAAGTTGTGGAATCTCCATCTCTGGAGATATTTAAGAGTAGGTTAGATAAATGTCTATCAGGGATGGTCTAGACAGTATTTGGTCCTCCCATGCGGGCAGGGGACTGGACTCGATGACCTCTCGAGGTCCCTTCCAGTCCTAGAATCTATGAATCTATGAATCTATGAATATAAAAATGATGTTCAAAGTTCATATAAAGGTGCCTTGAATACATTAGACTTATTTGACTTGGATCATTGCTGTAATTTAATAAATATGGACAAGTTTTCCCATTTCATTTTGGTATTCTTAGTTAAACCACTCATGCTGAAAAAGTTGACGACTACTTCTTTACGCTACGGGGCTAAAAATAGTGTAGACATTAAGGCTCAGGCTGGAGCTCAGGCTCTGAGACACAACCTCTGTTTCTAATCATAAGACTCTAGCTTCAAACAATTAAGCAGGCTGCTTGGTCTCCAGATTAGTGGTCTAGGGACAAACAATTATAACCAATACTTTCATAGGGAGGTTTGTCAGGGGAAAGCTCTGTAGACAGTGGCAGTCCTAGGATTGCCATGGGATGCTAATGAAAATTAATATTTGCTAATAGAAGCAAATTAATTGAAACATGTCAAAAAGAGATTGTCTCGAGCACAGATCAAAGGCAGAAGTGTTGGACAAACGTGTCAGGGATGGTCTAGATCAGAGGTTCTCAAACTGTGGTCTGTGGACCACCAGTGGTCCAGGAGCTCCATTCAGGTGGTCTGCGGATAGTTCCCTCTAAGGTGCGCGCCTGGGCAGCTGCACACAAGAGAATGAAGGGCCACTCACCTAATTAGTGGAGCCGTGCAGGCGTGGCTCCACTAATTAGGTGCCTGGATCCTGGAGAAGATGCACGTGTAAGGTGAGGTGGTGGCCTTTGGGGGGAATAGGGGGTAGGTGGGAGGGGACAGTGGGGTGAGAAGAGAGGGTGGGAGGAATTTGGGATGTACAGGGCTGCGGCGGCTAGAGAAAGAGGTGACTTTCCCCAGCTCCAGGGCTGCGGCTGCCGGGGAGAGACGGCCCTCCTTCCCAGCCTCAGCTCTGTGGCAGAGGAGAGACCCCCCCCTCCTTTCCAGCTCCAGCTCTGGGGCTGCTGCGGTGGGAGAGAGAGGGAGAGGCCCCCCACCCTCTTCCCAGCTCCAGCTCGGGGGCTGCTGCAGCGGGGGACAGAGGGCAAATCCATCACATTTGAAAGGTAAGACTACTGATATTAAAATGAGTTGTGTGCTTTTATTTGTAGAACAAAAAATGTTAATTATTATTAAGGGTTTTTTTATATAGCACTTTTATCCAAAGTACTTTACATAGTTAGCTAATAGTACAAACAACATTTGGAAAGATCATTAAGTGGTCCGCCAAGACTCTCAGCAATTTTCAAGTGGTCCATGAAAAAAAAAGTTTGAGAATCACTGGTCTAGATGCCTCAGCACAGGAGCCTGGACTAGATGACGTATTGAGGTCCCTTCCAGTCCTATATTTCTATGATTCTATTTTAAAATCCTTGTTTCCAACTCCAATACTTCATTTTCATTTTTTATAAATTGTAAATTTCAGCATGTTAGCAATGTGTTATTGAAGTATAATTTAAAAATACACCAAATCTAAAAGGAGCAAATTTACAAAAGCTTTAAAGATTTGAAAGTGTAAAAAGATTTAGGGGGTGGGAAACAGTAGATTTTTGTGAATTTGCTGAAAATCATTTTTTTTTAAAGTAAGCAAGGGAGTTCAAATGCAAGATAAAAATATACCTAGCTCTGAAACTTTTTTCCTTTGCAGCTGTGAAAATCAAAGGAAAGGGGAGAGAGAGTAGTGAAATAATTGGACACTTGTATTCTTTAAGCTAGAAAGTGAACACGGAGGTTATCATCTCAATATAGGCATTCAGCAGAACTAGGTTGGGTGCATGAAATCCATTGTTTCCTTCTGTGGCTTGGATGTTCTGCCTTACCATTCAGTATAGTGTGATGCTAGCGATGTGATAGTTATGGTTAAGAATTTGCTTCCACTATCCAGGTATGTGGGCAGAGGAGAAAAAGTAGATGGGCAGCTTCAGGGCTGTTTTAATTTGTGGAGATCTGTAAAAAGCCCAGACATCCTGGTTTGACTGGAAACCCCCAGTTTTTCATATAATATTAGTCTTCTGAGAACTTCTTTTGGGGCACATGAAATATGATGGTTTTTCAATTCTTCAGTATGCACTGGAACTGAAAGAGTTAAGGAGCAACTCTGGGCCCAGGCAACCCCACCCAGCCACACCTGCAGAGCATGCTCCAGTTGGAGGTAGAGCTTAAAAGGGAGCCAGACAGCTCAGAAAATGTCTGACAAGGCAGGGGGAGAGACCTATCCTGAGAGCCCCTGGAGAAGGGCGCTAAAGAAACTACCTTCCACAGAGAAAGAGCCTTCCTGCTGAGCCCAGTGGGGCTGAGGTTGAATTATAATCTTTTCTTTTACTACTTTGAGAGGCAAACTGTAAGACTTTGGCAAGAAAGGGGTGGTAGGAAGTGGCCCAGGGAGGCAGCTGTAAGGCACTCCTGGGTGCTAGACACTGATACCTTTTACAGGGCCCTGGGGCAGAGCCTGGTGGAGTGGGAGGGCCTGGGCTTCCCTCCAATGCTGCTTGTTAAGGAGGACACAAAAATCCTAATTTCTAGACTCTCTCTGAGGGCAGGAAGGAAAAGGTAAAGACCTTTGGAAATCCCCAGGTGGGACTGGACATCCAAAGGGGTCAGTAGATGGACCCCATATCTTCCTTGGAATCCCATCACACTGGTGAGAGAGATGAGTGATTGCTGACCTGACCAGAGGGTTGGGTCAACTCCCATTTAAAAAAAAAAAGACTGCCATGGGACATGACAGTGGCCCAGGGGGAAAGATTAGAGTCATGGAAAGCAGAAGCCTAAACCCCTAACTACTAGGTGATGCTACCAGTAAACACCGCCCGTTACAATCATTTAAAAGGTTTAGGTTTTTAATAATGCCAAAATATATTGTAAGATCTGTTTCATTGATCAACTAGCAACTGTATGTCTTGCATCAGCCATTGTTCAAGCCTGAAGTAAACCCATTGTTATTTATGTCTGAATACAAGTGTCATAGCAGAACTTTCTAAAGCCTTCATGATCCATCACTGACTTTGAGCACTCAGCAGCTGGCCTTCCAGTGATCCGCTGCACACCATCCATCTCCTCACTGGTCATGCCCTACTACAATGACCCTCCACCATTTCTTCCATAGTAACTGTGACGCTGACAGACCAGCCAACCTGTGTATGACCCATAACAACTTAACAGGAGGCATTACAATTGCAATCAAGGCAATACACTTGTATGTGAATTTCAAAGAGATGTACTAGACTAGCAATCAAACTCATTCGTTTGTAGTAACAGAAATCAAGGGTAGATGCAAAGTGTGTTTATTTGTGTTTACCTGTATCTTATTAGAAGTGTAACAATGTAACCAGATTAGTTTATAGATGCTAGTTCCCTTTCATGTCTTAATTGCGTTAATTATGTATGTGACTATGTCCAGTTAACCTTAAGATCAAAGATGTAAGATACTTCAGGAAACTAATAATATTATCTACATTGTCTTCAGCTTAACTATCTCTGTTATAATGCAGGACCAGTTAATTGCATAGGCGCTGACTCAGTGAGTGCTCCACTTGGCACTCACTGGCAGCCAGTTCCCCCCTCCCACCCAGCGCCTCCCATCCGCCGGCAGCCCTGCTGATCATCTCCTCCCTCTCCCTCCCAGTACCTACCACCCGCTGCAATCAGCTGTTTCGTGGTGTGCAGGAGGCTTTGGGAGGAAGGGGAGAAGCAGGAATGGTGCACGCTCGGGGAGGGGGCAGAACTGGACCGGAAGAGATGGGGAAGAGGCGGGGTGGGGACTTGGAGGAAAGGGTGGGAGCAGGGCCTGGGGCAGAGTGGGGGTGGGAAGAGGTAGGATGGAGGTAGAGGCTTGGGGGAAGGGGTTGGGTGGGAGCAGGCCCTCGGGCGGAGTGGGGGATTGAGCACCCCCCAAGCCCAGAGGAAGCTGGTGCCTATGGTTAATCACCTTACGTGAATGAGTGTAACTAGTTTATCTGTGTATGCATAGGAAATAGAAGATTAATTTACAAGCAAAGGTCCAAATTACCTATTCTTTTTCCAGGGCAGGCCCTGCTGTGACGATTGCTGTGTGGAGGCTTGTCAGCCTGCTAAAGAGCTATAAAAGTGAAACCTCAGAGCTGATCCTGCCATCTCTAATCTGCTTAAACTTTGAACAGGGAAAGTATAAGCAGTGGCGGACTAGCCACTGGGCCAACGGGGCCTGTGCCCAGGGGCCCTGGTTAATTGGGGGCCCTTGGAAAAATGGGCACCCTCACACCCTGACCTGCTCTGCCTGTGGGTGCTCTAGCCAGGGAGCTCTAGTCAGGGAATGAGGTTGGGGCGCAGGAGCTTGTCCCGCTCTGCCCACCCAGCACGGGGGGCCCCTGGCAGGCGGCTGGAGTGGGAAGGTGCCTCCACTTTCTCAGGCCCAGATGCCCCACAAAACCCTAATGCACCCCTGAGTATAAGTCATAAGATGAAGATCTTTCAAATTATTATTTAGAATAACCTGGAAAATGCACAAAAGACTATAACAAACGTTACATCTAAGCTGCCTTTGTATTGTGACCTGTTGAGATGATTCCAGAGAGACTTTTGCAAGCTAGCAGTTGATTCCATCACTGCTGTGATCCTGAACTATGAACACTGGATCCAGAGTGACACTGGAAGTCACTCATATGTATGTTGATCTTTAACCATTTGATGTTGATCTTTAACTATAACTCTCTTCTTTCTTTTTCCTTTTATTATGAAGCTTTTAGTTTTAGTTACTAAAGGATTGACATCAGTGTGCTTATTGGGTAAGCTCTGAGACTCATATTGACCTAGGGATAAGTGATTAGTCCTTTGGAATTGGTAAACCTCACATATGGTGAATCAGGTTTTCAGTACCCCCTCACTGTATTAGACTTGGCTGTCTAGTGGGAGTGAACGGCTGGAATGCTTTAAGAGGACCGTGTTTGGCTTCTTGTTAATGAGTGTGGTTTTACAGAAGCTGTTTTGTTACTGGCTTGGTGAATCTAATTATAGAATAAACCATCAGTTTGGGGCAGTTTGTCTGCCCTATTTCTTGCTATCTTCCCTGAGTGTGGCATTCTCAGCGTGGCCCATCCAGGCACACCGGTCACAGTAACTTTCTCACTGTTATTTCCATATCTATGCAGAATGTGAGCAAAGTACATAAGATTGCATCTGTTGATTCCTGACACCAAGATCTGCTTTTTTTTCTAATAATATTTCTAATACAGGCATTTGTCTTTTTTTCTGTCCAGCAGATACACAAGAGTCTTCACCATCACCATATTTCAAAAGCTTCAATTTTCTTCTTGTCAGCAGCATTAACTTTCCCCACTTCATATCCATAAATTGCTAAGGAGAAAGTTAGGCTTCTCACCAGTCACACCTCTGTACATTTTCAGATGTTTTTCTACACTTTAAGGGAGGCCACAGCTGAGCAAGCAACCCCTACTCATCTTCCAATTTCATTTGGAACAGCTCCTTGATTGGATTTATATGAGCCCAGAGAATTAAATTCATCTGCCTGATGGTATGACAAAGAACCATATTGACTATGTAATGATACAGCAACATTGGAGATCAAGTGTCCAATGGACAAAGACTTTCCTGAGTATCTGATCCACAATCTGCAATCAGCTGTTCACCTCAAACATCAAATTAAAATGTAAAAAGATGATGTTCGACAGGTCCACTACATTTGGACTTGTCCAGAATCAACAAAAGTTATATAATTTTTGTCCGGAATGGGGTTGAGTATTGGCACAGGTGAAAGAAGAGAATAACCCCAACAAACTTTAGAGTAAAATGAAAACTATAATGCTTGACGCTGCCAAAGCACACATTCCAAAAAGTCAGTGTCAGATTGCATCATGGTTTACTGAGAAGGTGTTTGAGCTGACAGAAAAATGAGGTAGAGTGACTGAGAATGACTTGGAGACAGAAGAATATAGGAGAGAATATATGGAACTGAGCAGACAGATTCAAAGGCAGATGAGACAAGATGAGCAAATATGTAAGGGCAGAACGCATGGAACTTGAGAACTATAAAGCGTAATAATACAAAAGATTTGTTCACAGTTGAGACTTCTCAACAAAAGGTTTTCCCTATAATCAAACATGAGCATAAGGGCAGAGCCCTCATTGAGGGTCGTGATATTAAACACAAGTGGAAAGATTACTGTGCCAGTCTGCCAGCCCCAGAGCCACGCATAATACAAGAAAATGGAAAAGAGAATCTGGAGCCAAAGCCATCAATCATGCAAAAGGATGTGGCTCTTGCTATCATAACAATGAGGCCTGGGAAAGCACCAAGGATAGATAACTTGCCCACAGATCAGTTAAAAGTGACTGGTGAATGTGGTTCTTATATTATGTGGGAAATTTGTAATGATATATGGATGACCAGAAATTGGCCAGCTGACTGGCCAAAGGGAATTTTTCTGCCCTTCCCAAAAAAGGGAGACATAACACAGTGAAGTAACTATCAAACCATCTCCCTAATATCACTCAGGAGCAAAGCTCTGATCAACGTATTTAGGATTGCATGAAACTAAAGACAGAAGCAGAACTAGCACCACAACAAGCCGGTTTCAGAGGGGACTGAGGCACACATGACCAAATCATGAATATCCGTCACATCATTGAAAAATGCAGAGAGTCCAGTCACCCACTGATCATGTGCTTCATTAACTATTAAAAAGCATTTGATCCTGTCCAGCACAATCATCTTTGGAGGATACTGGCTGATGTGGGGATTCCAGAGCATCTCATTAAACTCGTCACAAGTCTCTACCATACCAACAGACCACAGTATCAACAGCAGTAGGCAACAGTGAATGGCTTTCCACTGGGAAGGGTGTGAAACAAGGGTGTATTTTGCCCCAAAGTTTTTAAATGTATACACGGAATTTATTATGGGACAAGCCTTGGAAGGTTCTGACAAAGTGGAAAGCGCTGGGATTTCCTTTGGTAGACACTTCTTCACTGACCTCCAATAGACTGATGGCACACTACTCTTTGCTACAATTACCAGTGCAATGCAACAAATGTTGGAGTCTCTAAGAACAGTTAGAGAGGAATATGGACTTTTCCTGAATGCAACACAAACAAAATGCTTGTACATTGACACAACTAACAAAAACAGGAAGCAAGTGGACATCGAGATGAACAGACAAACTGTAAAGGCAGTAGCTGAATTTACTAATTAAGCCTACAGCTTGTCATAATCTGTCAAATCACAGCATTCCAATGAGTTAACCCAGTCTAGTCACTACAGCACTCTGCTCTGACCCCTTTCCCAGATCCTTGTTGTCGTCATCGTCTTCTTCCAGTCTGAGCTTCATACAGTCTATAGTGCAGCTCACTACTTTTAAATTAATCTCCCATTTCTTGACTGCATAGTGACCATTTTCCTCCTTCAAACCTACTTCTTCCAGGAATCTTTCTTTTCTTGTTCTCCTCAATTGTAATCTCTTTTCTCCCACCCACACACACTCTGTTTTATGTCTCATCTTTGACTGTAAAATTCATGGCAGAAAGGTGTCACTCTGTTTTATGTAGCTCCTCAAACACTTACTCCACTATATAAATGAATGTCATTATTGACCACTTACTGCACCTAAGATATACAATAAACTGGTGAAGGAGATGACCCCTATCTCCCTTCCATCTATAATTTATATTAATAAGCCCTAAAAATACACTGCTTTAGTCTTATTGCTTAATTTCACATTTTAGTGACTATCATATGTGGTATGTTCCATCTGGGTTATTTTAGAATGCAAGGGAATGGCTAAACAACTTCTACATTTAATTCACTTTTTTTCTTTTTCTGGCTGGAACACAATAAAGCAAATTAAAATCAATGATTGATTGTCTTTGGGAGCATTATCATCAAGGCTGAATACATAAACAGTGTACCAGATGAAGAACTATTTAATCACATTCTTTCCTGTGTCTCTCAGTTTTCAGTCAGTATATCATGAGCCAAGTAAATGACATTTACTTTTATTCAAAATAGGAAAAGTTCATTTATTCAGTTTGAACGTTCCTCCCATGTCAAAGACATGTTTTTCTTTTACTTGAAGTGTCTATATTTAGGAGAACATAACACTATTTGAACTGAAGTCATTTGGCATTATATATACGTGTATATACCTTTTTAGAAATGTCTCACAGAGGGGTTCTGTCATCATACTACAACATAGCATTCCACGTTCACTAGGGCTTTGTCTATTTCCATCAATATACACCTGTGTAAAATTGTGGAATCCTTCTAATAGATGTTCAACACTATTTCACGTTCTTCTTAGCTGGTGTTTCTTTGAATCATTCTCATGTATTGAACTACATTGTCTTTCTTTTCTTTTTTCTTTTTTTTAGTGTTATATTTCAGTTCTATTCTATTAGTTGTCTCATGGCCTGTGATGATGGGTGTCCTATAGATAATATTGAATGCTACTCTTCTGCACCCTGCCCTCATTTTGCATGACTACAGACGGTGCAAGGCAGTGGAGAATCAGGATCACTTGTCTTTTTTTTATTAATGTAAAACACCGCTAGTCTATGCATTTCTGACTTCTCTTATGAAATATTGGCAGACTTTTTTGTGCATTTCTTATAAATCAAACAATACATGGCTACATTACTAAAATGTACAGAAGATACATTTGTAATATAGTGATCTGAAAACAAAGAAATTTTAATAAATGTAATCATGTTGATCTTTAACTGTTTATTGAGGAAAAAAGTATTTTTCTCCAAACTGGCACCTATCAATTTATGGACCAATATTTTGTGCATTTCTCTTCTGCAGGATCTGTTGCTGAATCCTTTAGTAACTATGACCATGCCCCAAGATCCTTTTTATTTCTCCTCATCACTAGGTGCAGAGGGGCACTTTTATGCCAATCCTGTTTGGCATGGCAAGGAGGCCCTCAAAGAGCCTAACTGGGGTCCATGTATAAACCTGGCAGAATCTGGCCCTTAATTTTCATGTTTTCTCAGAGTGCATACAAGTGGGATTTGAATCTTATAATTTTATTTCCCCAAAATTCTTAGGGAAAGGAGGGAGGATTTTTTTTTTTGTAGCTTCCCCAGCACGAAGTCAATGACATTTATATGCTGAATTTCAAAAAATACTGACAAATTAAGCCTTTTTTTTCCAGCTGCAATCACATTACCTTTTGTGTGTGAGGGGTGGAGGGAAAGCTGGTTAAAATCTGTAAACACCACTACTTTTATCCCTTTCAGATCTGCTTTAAGGGTCACCTCCCCCATGATGCCAACAGAACACTGCCATCTGATAACAGCTAAGCAGGTGATGAGCAGCGATGACTGATATCGATCAGCTTATTACACCAATGTATTGTGCACACAGTTGGTCTATGCAAAACATACATGATTTACTATTGCCCTGTCCTGTCCTCCCATTCAACCCTCCACCCATTTGTCTTGTGTTTTGTCTTTAAGGTTGTGTGTTCTTTGAGGTAGGGATTATCTTTTGCTATATAGCTGTGCAGCACCTAGCACAATGTGCCCCCAACCTGGCCAGAGGCACTGCTTAAATACGTACAAACAATGACAACAGTAATTAATAATAAACTGACCCACTGACCTCTCTTAAACAGCACAAGGATTGTCTGGACAGTCCAGTTAAGGTGTCTGTCCATTTTAAACTGACAATCTATACAGAAACCTGTTTTATATGAAGAGACCTTAATTCATTTTAATCCCACTATCCACCATTTTCACCAGTATTCATCTTACCATGACCCACCCTAGTGGTTCTTCTCCATCCCCACATCCTCGCTGAATATCACCCTCCATGAAATCCACAGATCTGTGTAGGGAGACCATATGCCAGGACAGTCGCTTTTTTTAAGCTCTGTCCCAGCCATCCTGACTCCCCCCTTCCCTCCCCCCCCCCCAAAGGAGGCATTTGTTCTGTTTGCTCTTGCTGACTTGATCAGTTGGCAAGAGCAAACAGGACAAATGCCAATTTTGTCAAAAAAGTGGGGTGCAGTGTGGAGGAACGTGTGTGGGGGTGAGCAGAGATACCAGCCCGCCCGCAGTGAGGAGACAGAGCTGGGGAGGGGAGGCAGCGTTCCAGCATGAGGGGGGGGGCGGCAAGGTTCCAGAGACTGAGAAGTCAGAGGGTACAGTGCGTAGGAGAGATCAGCTATAAACAAATCTCTGGCCTAAAAAAGCAGGAAGTGTCTGTGCCTTTGATCAAAGCATTTGGGTTTTTGCATAGTTAACTGTCTTTTCTTTTTTTACAAATAAATACTGCTGCTCTTTTGGTACTAAAATGAACATGCTCTAAACTGGTTTCTGTTGAAGGCTCTGGCACTGCACTTGCTGTACCTTTAAGAATTTTCTCTAGTGAAGCTGGGAGACTTTGATTTCTTTCTACTGGGACATAGAGCAGCAAGTGTGTGTTCACTAGAGTGCACAAGACTTCACAGTTGGAGGGTGAAGCATAACCATTTAAGGGAAAAAAGGAGGTTGGTTTCAATGAGAGAACTTGTATGTAAAGGAGATAAGGCTGAAGTAGAGGGGAAGTAGGCATAATGGAGGCGTGCAGGTATTTCATCTCTCAGTGCCTCCTGTAAAGTGAGGCTTAGTGACGTGTCACACATCTCAAAGGAAGTCAGCATAAGAGTGGGACCAGAAATTAGAGGCCAGATCCTTGCTAAAGTCTCTTTGTGCCACTTGAGACATTACAACCCACTGTAAGTTACAGCAGCTCTAGACTGCTTTAACTTGTGGTGTGGAAAGATTTAGGGAGTGAGTGAGTCAGGAAAGTGGTTTAGAGGCACTTTTCTTTTGTCTTAGCTATGCTGGGCTCTGCTCTATCACAGCTGAAGATTCAGTCCTAAATGTGCTGACTCCTAGTACAGTGGATAAAAGGGATTTCAAAACATCCGTAATTATGCACTTTAGAAAATATTGTTTCCAGAGGGTAATATGGTCAGTTTTTTCAAGTAATGGAACACCCAACAGTCTAGTTCTTTTGTTTTTGAAAGCAAGAGCAGGAATGTTGAAGGAACAAATATATGTACGGAGAACCTATACACCTATCAGTATGGGTTAAACACTGAATGTTTTGGCAGAAGTGCAGATCCGGAGGCTTCCAGTAGTCTCACCTGTAAATAGAGATCTGTGGAAATTAAGAGGTAAGGCCTCTGAAAACATTCCAAACCTCTGTGATGCAGTAAGATCTGACTAAACTTGTCTTGGGCACATTTTTCTTCCTGAGAGTAGAATTTGGTTTTAAGGCTGGTACAATAGATGAACAGCAATTTTCCAGACCCTTGCAACCCTGCAGCAATGCTGATTGCAGTGACATAGACACAAACCTCCTTTACTTTTCATGTTTTAGCATCAGTAGGCTTAATCGGGGGGAGGGATAGCTCAGTGGTTTGAGCATTGGCCTGCTGAACCCAGGGTTTGTAAGCTCAATCCTTGAGAGGGCCACTTAGGCATCAGGAGCAAAATCAAAAATCAGTACTTGGTCCTGCTAGTGAAGGCAGGGGGCTGGACTCAATGACCTTTCAGGGTCCCTTCCAGTTCTAGGAGAGAGGATATCTCCATATATATTTAAAAAAAAAATGTGTAGCACATCCTATCCTTATCAGTTACTTTTTAAAATGAACAAATTAACAAGAACATTAGAAAATATAAAGGCTACTAACAAAACTAAAACTAAAAATATTCTTCTCAGGTTTATGGACCATTGATACATTCCATCCTTATGATCTACAAATTAGAGAGCTTGTATGCTTCCAGATATAAGAAGGAGTCTTCTCTTAACACTTGGAATCGAGTAAATATAAGTAATTACAACAAATCAGAGGCCATTGTATAGCTGGTATTTTTTATTGCATTTTATTTATAAAGCACAAGCAAGGAACTTTACAAATCACTACCAAACACAATCCAAAAATACAATACTAACAATCACAGAATTGAACGTATTACTTTTTGGTTAGAGAAATAAATGCTCCAGGAAATGAAGAATGGGACCTGATGAAGTCACAGTAGACCTGGTGAAAGACTTGGACAAGAAAGGCATAAAATGGATGATCAGAGTGGTTAAGGCCATATGGCTAGACAGACTTGCATCTGTCCTTCAGGAATTCTCCTAGCTTGGTTCCAATACATAAGAAAGGAAGCACCCATGAATGTGGAAACTATCAAGGGATAAAGCTATTGTTGCATAGGATGATGATACTGGAATGTATCCTGGATGCTAGGATAAGGAGAATGATGGAACCCCCTCCTCAAACAAGACCAGTTCAGCTTTAGGAAAGGATGAGGAACCATAGATGCCATGTTTATAATTTGGCAAGGGATAGAGAAGCAGCTGGAACACCAGCAGGATCGGTTAGAGGCTTTTAGAGACCTGGAAAAGGGATACAATAAAGTGGACCAAAGGATGTTCACACCAATGCTGAGGAAGTATGAAAGGTTTAATAATTATGGGAATGCCCTATTTAGATCACCTACAACTGTGCTCTATCTGAATGTGGTTTTTGGAACAACAAGTCTCTTTGAAGTGAAAGCTGGATCACACTAGGGGACAGCCCTAATTCTGCTGCTGTTTATCATATTGACAGACTGTGTCAGCAGGAGGATCCCACTGGGAAATGGTGAGAAGCTGTTATCTGCAGCTGACATAGCAATAAAAGGGCATTCTCAAAAGGACACCTAGAAATAGTAAACCAGTGGTATGACCAGCTAAACTGGCATGGGATGAAAATGAGCATGACTATGACTGAGGTCATGTGGGTCAGAAAAGGTGCCACAGGGAAACTGGACATAGAGATTAATGAAGTGAAACTAAACCAGCCTGACCAGTTCAAGTACGTTGGCAGATGGGTTTTGGAAGACTGCAAGATTGAAGATGAGATACAGTCCAGATTGGGGAATGCTGGAAGAGTGTGGAATAACATCTCAGGGGTTGTGTAAATCAAGCCAATGCCACTGAGTCTTAAAAGCCCAACTGTATAAAACAGTGCTGTGCAGTACAATGCTAGTTGTTGCAGAAGCATGGGAGATAAGGAGACAACAGGTTCAATGCCTACAGGTGTTTGAGATGAGATGTCTTTGTGCCATTAGAGGGGTTCTTTCATTTCAAAATCTGTCTTTGTATTAGGATGGAGGTCAAAGTTCATGGTGCGGCTGATAAAATACCTGGCTCAAACTACCTTTACTTTTCCTTGGGGCTAACAAAAATCTCTATCTGTATGAAGAATGAACCACAGGTGGGTCAAATTCATATCCAGAAGTTCACTGTAGTTTCACTGATATTGCAAAGCTCTTGTTCCTTACTGAAAAGATGACATTTGCTATTGAATGCTGACATTTAAAAATACAAAACTCGCATATTACATTTTTTTCTGAAATATTTGATATTTTAGCAAACAAATGACAGGCAAGGCTTTTTTGGTTTCATTAACTTTTGAGGAAACATTACACAAGTTATTTGTTCTGGAGTCTCAATCCTTCTCCACTGCAGTGGCAAATGGATGAAAAGCTGACCTTGAGTTGTTTAAGGCAAATTGCAATGTTATTTTATTTATCATGGAAGCATCCACAGACTTCAGTCCAGATTGGGATCCCTTTGGGGTAAGGTAGCAAATGCAACATAAAAGATGGTCTCTGCTTTAAAGTTTTTTATAACTATATCAAGACAAATTAGAAAACATCTTAAAGGGGAAGAGTTTACTCCTTTTATATCAGAAATGCAAGAGCTAACATGGTTCTTATTGCGGATTATGGAAGGTGTTAAATCAGCCCAATATTAAAATTAAAAAGTATAGGACCTAGATAGGTGCCACACAAAACAAAGTTGTGCCCTAGCATCAGTATCATGCACTATTGGAAGCATATATGCACAGCTTTACTTACTGCAACCAATGGAGCTGCACAGTGTAAAACCAATAGAGAATCTAGCTCAGTAAGCGTCATGGTTGTTTGATTCATTTAATGTTAGTAGGACGGCTTTTTTTCTTAACTATACACAGATGTGCAAACTATTGGAATAAGTTGGAATAATGATTATTAAGGGGCTGATCCAAAGCCCATTGAAGTCAATAGAATGGACTTTGGATTAGTTCCTATTTACATCTCCTATGATACTGTGCAATATTGAAGGACTGTCCAAATATCCTTTCATTTTGCAATGGACATACTAAGGTATTCAAAATCTGAATTAACTTATAAGATCAAAAATCATCCATAATCACAGCCTCATTCTGTCCAGTCGGAGAAAGCTCTCACCATTAGAGCTGGGAAAACTATTTGCAGCAGACAATTTATTTGTAGCCTTTTCGTTTGAGAATTATCTGCAAACAGATTGAATAATAAACCAATAAAATTCAAGTTATTCAATTAGTTGTTTAGGCAACTGTCTTTGAGCCTATGGACTACTTTTGAACTATTCACTCTGGCTATCTTTTGTGCTGGGTAATCAGTCAAATAAGTCAGGTAGTATTGTTTCTGCTCCCTGAATGGATGACTCCCGAAGCCCTGGAGGGCTGTCTACATTATGGCAGCCTGTCACTGATTACTGATGGGTGGCAGTGCTGCCTAGACTTTTTGTAGCTCTATGCACCATGGTTCCACCTGTTCCTATCCCTGACAGGTCCCTCTTACTCTAGCCAGGGTCCCCTGTGATAAGGTGTGTACCCTACAGAGGCCCTGAATAGGTTAATGTGGACCTGCACAGCCAAGTATGCTATCTGGCTGCATCTTGAGAATGGGCCAGACTTAAATGAACACTAGTCCCAGCTGCCAAAGGAACTGGTTGGTTACTATAAACAGGAAATTCAGAGCAGAAAGGGTTGGGTGCTGGGCTAGAGGGAGGTGGGGAATTTTCTTACCCCATATGAAGTCACCCTGGAAACTGAAAAAGAGTCTGTTAGAGAGGGACAATGGGGAAAAAAAGCACAGCTGAGGATGCTCTATGCTGACAGGAGAGAGCTCTCCCATTGGCATAGTTAATCCACCTCCGTTACAGGTAGTAGCTATGTTAGTGGGACAAGCTTTCCTGCTGACAGTGCTGTCTACACAGAAGTTTAGGTCAGTATAACTATGTTGTTTGGGGTGTGTGTGGATTTTTCACACCCCTGAGCGATGTAATTATACCAAAGTAATTCTGTAGGGTAGACCTGCCCTAAGGGTTCAGCTATTCAGAACCAAGCCATATAGCCCCCCTTCCTTAAGGGGTTATTAGTGCCAATGATATGGGCACGTGGCAACTGTTCATAAGGGATAGGGATAGCTCAGTGGTTTGAGCATTGGCCTGCTAAACCCAGGGTTGTGAGTTCAATCCTTGAGGGGGCTATCTGGGGCAAAATCAGTACTTGGTCCTGCTAGTGAAGGCAGGGTGCTGGACTTGATGACCTTTCAAAGTCCCTTCCAGTTCTAGGGGTTAGGATATCTCCATTTATTTATTTTATTTTTAAAGTGAAAATGAAATGCAGTAAATGTGAGGGAGAGCATTCATATGAAAATTATATAGAAGGGACAGAGGTCAAATGTAGTAACTGCGGTGGTAATCACAGTCCAGCATATAGAGGGTGTATTGGAGTAAGACAAGCTAAAGAGACACAAAAGACAAAAAATTGTTAATAACATATCTTTTGCACAAGCTGAAAGGAGCCTCTCAAAGCATCAAGTGGAAATGGAAGAGAAAATCAGCAAAAGAAAAGGGGAACAGCAGAGACAGCCTTATTCTGTAAAGAATATGATAAACACAGCAAAAGGAATAGGCAATGATATACTAGTAGTGACAAAATAAGGGTTTATTGCTTTTATGATAGAAGTGATAAATTGTACATCACAAACGGGAAAAATCAGAAAAAATGAAAATTATAGCAAGAGCAACAGAAAAATACTTGTATATTAGCAATTTGTCAATGGAAGGTATTCATGCAATTTTGAATGAGATTAATGGAGAAATATGACCAGTGGGGATCACAATCTTTTGCTGGACTGTGCACAGTTTGATAGCATATGGTCAAGAATGAAAAAACAAAATATACTGGAAATGAAAACTAAACCAGATATATGTATACAGGAAACATGGCTGGTTAAAAAGCTTGCTTTTAAAATTCCAGGGTATATTGACTTTAGGCAAAACCAAAAACTGGGACTGGAGCACCCACGGGAAAAAATAGTGGGTGCTCAGCACCCACTGGAAGCTCCACTAATCAGCTCCCTGCCCCCCAGCACCTCCTGCCCGCCGGCGGCCCTGCTGATCAGCGCCTCCCCCTCCCTCCCAGCACCTCCCACTCGCCACAGATCAGCTGTTCAGCAGCATGCAGGAGGCACTGTGGGGGAGGGAGGGCAGGATGCACTCGGGGAGGTAAGAGGTGGGGTGAGGGCAGGGTGGGAAGGGGCGGAGCAGGGGTGGGAAGGGGCAGGGTAGGGATGGAGTGGAGGCAGGGTCTGGGGCGGAGCTGGGGTCGAGCACCCTCCAGTAATGCAGGAACTCGATGCCTGTGGAGGGAAATTAGAAAACTCAAAGCTACAAGAAGTAGTGAAGAATGCTAAATCATATATTATATATGGTGACCTAAATAGTCATAACAAATTGTGGGGGAAGTAAAACAACTGATAAACATGGTGCATGTTTAGAAAAGTTCATTGATTAAAACAATTCAGTAGTTTTAAATGATGGCCCCACCACTAGAATTAATGCAGCAACTGGTAATGTTTTCTGTTTAGAACTGGTAAATATAACAGCAAATATGGCAAGTAAATGCAACTGGGAAATATATAAAGAAGAAAGAATGGGGTGTGATCATTTCCATATACTTATTACTTTTCAAGGGCAAGGTGAGTTTGAAGGTAATGGAAAATTATCCACTTGGAATTTTAAGAAAGCTAACTAGGAAATATTTACATGTAAATATACTGAATTTGGGAATAATCTTTGTGTGAGTGATGACATAGGCAACTGCAATGATAATGTAATAAAGGGATTAATAGCAGCAGCTACTGTAATCATACCTAAAATACTGAAGTTCCCAAAACTAAAAACTCACTTCCATGGTGGAATGAGGAGTGTAAAATGGCAATTAAAGAAAGGAACAACGCCTACAAAAAGTGAAAAGTACAATGAATAGCAAAGGTCTAATGAAGTATAAAAGAAGCAAGGCTATAGCACAAAGAATTATTAAATAAACATCAAAGAAAGAAAGTTGGAGGAAGCACTGTGGGCGGATAAATAAAGATACCAAGACATCAGAATTATACAGGCAAATTAGAAAAATTAATGGAATTCAGACTAATAGTCATATCCCAGGTCTGATTGCGACTGACAACATAACTAGAAGTTCTAATAATGAGAAAGCAGAAGTTTCGCAGAAACTTTCCCAGGGCTAAGTAATGATGAAAATCAAAGTGAAATTTTCCACTAGATTATGACAATTCATTGAAGAGTGAGTCCTGATCTATTATATAGTTGGGGTAAACATGAAGATACTGCACTGGCTAAAAGGTTTTGCATGTGGAAATTTGAGAAAGTTATTAATATCAGCAAGAATAAATCCCCAGATAAAAATAATATATGCAACGTAATGTTTAAATATCTCTCTGAAAGCAGTTTTAGGGTTCTCCTGGAATCACATAACCATATACGGGGGAAAAAGGACTGATACCGATAGGGTGGAAACACATAGTAGTAATTCCAATATGAAAACCAGGCAAACTATCCATAGAAGTGGATGCCTACAGCCCAATTGCCTTTACATACTTTCTGGATAAAATTATGGAGTGAATGGTGGATGCAAGATTGGTTGCCTATTTGGAAAACAGTGGCATTATAGGTAAGTGCAGAATGGTTTTAGGAGAAGAAAAGGGACCATTGTTCACATTATTAAATTAGAAACTGAAATACAAAAAAGTATGAGGCACAAAGGTTTCATGATAGCTGTCTTGTTAGATATTGAAAAGGCGTATGACATGCTGTGGAGGGAAGGCTAGTTGTATAAAATAGGTGCACTATGGATAAGGGGAAGAATGTATGGGTGGATTAGACAATTGAGTAAAAACACCATGCAGAGTTGGGGAAAGTTTAATGTTGAATATATATATTAAAAATGGTACACTGCAAGAAAGTGTTAACAGCCCAATCTTATTTAATATTATAATAAACGATCTCTCAAAACAAATAAGTGTGGGATAAGTATCACTTTATTTGCAGATGATTGTATTCTGGGGGTTAGGAGCAGGAATATTCAGGTGGCAGAAAAGAGAATCAACAAAGTGCTATGAGAGACCTCTGACTGGTGAAATGCATGGGGTTTCAAGTTCTCCATTGCTAAACCCAAAGGACTTTTCTTTACAAAAAGGAAATCAACAAAGGAATGTAACCTCTGTCTGTACAGAGAACAAACAGAAATAATTAAAAGGTTTAAAAAATTCTTAGGGGTAATATTTGATTACTAAATTACCTTGGAAAGATAATATAAACTATGTTAAAGATAAATGTACAGGAAGGATTAATCTGCTTAAAAATCTTCCTGGGACTAATTGGGGGGACAGTTAAAAAACACTGTTGATAGTATACAAAGCCTTAATTAGACCAGCTATTGATAAGGCTGCGAGTTTGTTACGGAGGTCATGGATTCCGTGACCTTCTGGGACCTCCGTGACTTCTGCAGCGGCCAGTGCGGCTGACCCCAAGGCCTCCCAAGCAGCTGGGGTGGTGCTGGGACCAGCCGCACAGGCCGCTGCTTGGGCAGTCTTGGGCCACCGCCCCCCTCCCCAGCAGCAGCAGGAGTTTGGTGTGGGAGGGGGCTGAGGGTTGGAGCTTGGGGCATGGGAGGGAGTAAGCGTTCTGGGTGGTGCTTATTTCAGGGGGCTCCCCGGAAGGGGTGACATCCCCCTCCCTCAGCTCCTAGGCGGAGGTGTGGCCAGGCACCTCTGCATGCTGCCTCTGCCTGCAGGTACCGTCCCTGGCCAATGGGAGCTGTGGAGCCAGCACTTGGGGTGGAGGCAGCATGCAGAGTTGCCTGGCCAAGCGTCCACCTAGGAACTGAGGGAGGGGGATGTCGCCGCTTCCAGGGAGGTGTGGAACCAGGTAGGGAGCCTGCCAGCCCGCTCAACTGCCCCACCCCAGCACCCGGGGCCCTCCTGGGCTGCCCTCGCCCCAAATTATAGTCAGGGGTATATAGTACAAGTCATGGACTGGTCATGGGACATGAATTTTTGTTTACTGCCCGTGAACTGTCCATGACTTTTACTAAAAATGCCCATGACTAAAATGTAGTCTTAGTTATTGACTATGGCTGACCCAAAACCTGGGCAGCCATAATCAAAATTAGAACTTAAAAGATTAGATTTAATACAAGCCCAGGCACTGCATATTGCGTGTGGTGCATTTTATTACAACACCTATATGTGTGCTACACAGTTTCTAGTGAAATGCCAGTTACTCTACACCTTAAACTACTGAACATAACTTTCTGGGCCTAAGTTAATGGGAACTGCAGTGATGAAAATACCAAATAAATATGAAGATTGTTTGGCATTTTATAGGCGAACCATAGCACACAGTGTTAGAACTCCAAATACCATCTGAGTTCAAGTGTAGATGCAGAAGCTGAAAGACAAGGAAAAGCTGAACAAAGTCAGAACTTTTAGTCCTGGGAAAATCACTTATAGGTGGAAAGCTGCATGTTTAAACATGGATTTATAATCTTTTTATAAACTTAAGGGGAAAAAAGAGATAAGTAGGTATTAAAAATGAAGTGTACCATTGTGTAGATGAAAAGTGGAATTAGTTTTGTCAGCTATATACAGATGGGTCCACAAAAGAAAAAAAAGAGTGGAGACAGCATATTGTATACCAAAACTGGGAATTAGTACATCTAAAAGAATATCCAATTATATAGCTGTCATGACAGCTGAACTAGTACCAATAATGCTAGCATTAAATTGGATCTGGGATGTATGCCCAGCAGCGGTGGTCATTTTTTTGGATTCAGTTTCAGGCCTTATGGTGAATAAAAAGGGTGTCAATTATATTTCTAATAACAGATAAGGATACATGTAGCATTAGCTTGAATCCAAGTGCATATTGGGATAACGGAATGAAGCAGCTAAAAACACTGTAAAAAAAATGGAAGGATTGAGACATAAATAGCCTTGAGTAAACAGGAATTAAAAAGCCTAGTACAGAAAAATTTAAAAGAGGAATGGCAAACAAATTGGATTAATGGAAAAAGAAGTGGAAGATTATTTTTTTGAATTGTGCCCTAGAGTTGAGGGTAACAACATACTTCAAGGCCTTGATAGGACTAAGGAAGTGCTTTTGTTTAGGGTACTAACTGGCCATTGTGGCTTAAACAAAAACCTATTTTTTTAATAAGTAGACACAAAGATGGACTATGCATGCTCTGTAAGGTGGAAGAAACAATTGATCGTCTCGTATGTAAGGATTTTGATAAAAGGGAAAAGCTCTCTAAGGAATTCAAATGACTTGAGGTAACAAATTAAAAATATTGGGGAACTGGGGTATTATTAAAAAGGCATTGTTATATTATCTGAAAAAGACAAGGCAGAGTGAGAGAATCTAAACTGTTAAATATTGAGGAATTATAGTTAGTGGTAGCCATAGATTATTCAATCAAATCTGCTTTGGTATGAAAAAAAGAAAGGGGCTGCAGATAGGAAGAAACTCTGCTGTCATGCTCTGAGAAGAGCCCCTGGATTGTGGGGTGGGTTGAAGCACAGGGCAGCGTAAAGCAGTGGAGGCATGGTGGTGACAAAATGGCAGCTAGGTGAGCCCAGCCAGGCAGAAGGTTTGGTTTTTGTATTGCTACTCTAGGACTTTGGTAAAGGTCTCTAGCTCAGGAAGAGGCTGGATTGTAAACTGGAGTAGGCCAAAGGACAGTGAGGGAACCTGAGACAAAGTTGCTGCAGCACTGTATCCAGACAGGAGGGGTCATGTTGGGCTAGTAACTTTGCCACATACCAACTTTATACTAAGTCTTGTGAGGGTGTCCTCAGAGGACAGCCTGGAGTGGTCTTCCTCCATTCCTATGCCAGGAGAGTTCTCAGTTTTAAAGTTCCCTTACACTATTCCAGACCCTTTATCTAATGTCCACGGGCCAGACTGGGGACGAGAATCTCTCCCAACATATCTAAATCTAAGGGTATGTCTACACTGCAAATCTAAGTTGACTTACAGCCACCACAGTAATTACTGCAGTGGTGCATGTCTACACTACCATCCTCGGGTTGGTGGTGTGCATCCTTATCAAGAACACTTCCACTGACCTAAGAAGGGCAGTGTGGGGAGCTGAGAGCCAGTCTCAGCTCCTCTAGCAGCTCCCTGCAGGGTGCCCAGCTGCCACGCAGGCTCCTGGGCTCCTGATAGCTGCCTCCTCGCCACTCCCTGTTCCCCGCCGGAAGCTGGAGCAAGCTTCTTGGGGCTTCTCACCCCAGATCCCAGCCATCAGTGGGGTCCAGGCCACCTAGCTCTGCAGGAGAGTGGGGGCAGGGGAACAGCCAAAAGCCGATGTAAGAAACACAGTGTCTACACAAACACTGCGTTGCTGTAACTACACCAAGAGAGCTTCATGCCTCTCATGGAGGTGGAGTTATTATGTCGGTGTAGTAGCGCTCTTACATCAATGCGAGGAAGGCTGCAGTGTAGACACTGAGGATATGTCTACACTTCAAAATTTGGTCAATTTTATTTAAGTCAACATTGAGCATCTGATTAAACAAGTCAATTTTGCATGTCCCCACTATGCTTATTGTGTTGGCGGAGCGCATCCTAACTAGCAGGGCTTGCATCGACTCACAGAGCGCTGCACTGTGGGTAGCTATCCCACAGTGCATGGAACCGAGTGGAATGTTGGGTTGGGCTTGCAATGCCTCATGGGACTAAAACATTTGCACGGGTGGTTATGGGAACATGGCATTGGTCTCCCATGATTCACTTACTTCACTCCCTCCCTGAAATCAACAGCAAACAAACCAAGCCTTTTTTGTGCCTTTTTTCCTAAGCCTGGGTTACCCATGCAGATGCCATAGCACGGCAAGCCTGGACCCCACTCAGCTGTACACTGTTAATGTGAGTATTACAAACACCTTATCCTGCAGTATTTGCTCAGCCGAAGCAGGAGTCACCGTGCAGAACAATGTGATGCCACGCAAGCAGCCCTGCTTGAAGCTATGGAGCAGAGCAATTTGCAGATGCTGGCAACAGTTGTGCATCACCTTGACAGGGTGGAGCGCTGCTTCTGGGCCCGGGAAACACGCACTGACTGGTGGGACTGCATAGTTATTCAGCTATGGGATGATGAGCAGTGGCTGCAGAACTTTCAGATGTGTAAGGCCATTTTCATGGACCTGTGTGAAGAGCTTTCCCCAGCACTGAAGCGCAGCAATACTAAAATGAGAGCTGCTCTGACAGTTGAGAAGAGAGTGGCAATAGCTCTTTGGAAGCTTGCAATGCCAGACTGCTACCAGTCAGTGGGGAATCAATTCAGAGTAGGTAAATCTTCCGTGGGGTCTCTTGTGATCTAAGTTGCCTGGGCAATCAATAGACTTCTGCTAAGAAGGGTAGTGACTCTGGGAAATGTGCAGGACATAGTGGATGGTTTTGCTGTGATAGGGTTCCCTAACTGTGGTGGGGCGATAGAAGGCATTTCCCTATCTTGGCACCAGACCACCATACCGAAGAGTACATAAACTAAAAGGGATACTTCTCAATGGTGTTGCAAGTGCTGGTGGATCACAGGGGCTGTTTCAATTACATCAACATGGGATGGTCGGGAAAGATGCATGCCACGTGCATCTTTAGGAACTCTGGTCTGTTCAGAAAGCGGCAATCAGGAACTTTCTTTCCAGACTGCAAAATAACCGTTGGTGATGTTGAAATGCTAATCGTGAGCCTGGGAGACCCAGCATATCCCTTGCTCCCATGGCTCATGAAATGGTACACAGGCAGCCTGGACAGCAGCAAGGAGTGGTTCAACCATAGGCTGAGCAAGTGCAGAATGGTGGTGGAATGTGCCTTTAGATGTTTAAAAGCCCACTGGCGTAGTTTGTTTGCTAGGTTAGACCTCAGTGAAAACAATATCCCCATTGTTGTTGCTGTGTGCTCCATAACCTGGTCCTTATGCTGCAATGCTGTGTGCTGCAATGATGCCAGCAGAGTTAATACTGGAGCGGTGCGGGTGTCTACCGTGGTGGACAAAGTAAGGTAGCCCTTCCCTGAAACCTTCTGCAAAGGATTGCAGAGTACCTCCCTGAAAGCTTCCGAGAGATCTCAAGGAAGGACTCCAGGGCCATCCCTGTGTACATAAACAGTCTTTTTTGGAGAGCACCTTCTGAGTAGCTGGAGTGGTCACCGATAATTATCTCAATTTTTAAATTCAGATTCAACATTAAAAATAATAGCATGTAACCCCTCCAGTTTCATTGAAAATGTGTACTCACCAGAGATGCCTTCCCCGGCATCACGCTCTGCTGACAATTGGTCCTGTGAGGGGATGGGCTCCAGAGTTAAAAAAAAGTTCTTGGCTGTCGGGGAGAATGGATGCTCCACTTGCCTGCCTTGCATTCTCCTCCTCCTCTTCCTCCTCCTCCTCATCATCAACAATGTCCTTCTCGTTGTTTCCCAAGGTCGCCCGGGGCTCCTGGGAGGTATCCACGAAATATTTTGGGGTAGCGGTGGGATCGCCGTGAAGAATCGCATGCAGCTCCTCATAGAAGCAGCACATCTGTGTCTCAGAACCAGAGCAACTGTTTGCCTCCTTTGTCTTCTGGTACGCTTGCCAAAGCTCCTTTATTTTCACGAGGCACTGCTGTGTGTCCCTGGTGTAGCCCTTCTCCCCCATGTCCCGCATGATTTTGGCATAGATGTTAACATTTCTTCTGCTGCATCGGAGCTCTGCCTGCACAGACTCTTCTCCCCACACAGCAATAATACCCACTATCTCCTGTGTGCGCCATGCTGGAGCATGTTTGTGGCTTTGAGCACCCATGATCAGACGAGCTCTCCACGCCAATCAAACAGGAAATGAAAATTCAGAAGTGCCTGGGGCTTTAAGAAGGGGGCGGCTGTTTCCTGTGTACCTGGCAGAAGTGCAGTGGAGTTGAAAGTGCTATCCAGAGAGGTCACAGCAGAGCACTGTGGGACACCTCCTGGAGGCCAATTCATTCAAATTACACAATGCAGTGTCTATGCTATCCCCATGTCGATGCGTGGATGTCAACTCAAGCACTACACCTCTCACGGTGGTAGAGTTCAGAAGTTGACTCTACAAGCCCTTTGGGTCAATGGAAGGGACTTGGTAGTGTAGACACATACATTATTAACTCGACCTAACACAGCATATATCAACCTAACTTTGTAGTGTAGACCAGGCCTGACATAATTAGGCTGAAGTAAACTGCCTTATGGTGACCTCACTGTGTAGTATAGACCAGCCCTCAGCTTCCAGAGAGCAATCCTTTTTGATGCTATCAGGGTTTGCCCTCCATGTAGGTATTCTACTAAGTAAGTCTAACAAAAGTGCCTGTCTGTAAAAGTCAGATATAACTGTGTATAGTAGAAAAAGTAGAGTAGTGCTTTTTTAGTAATTCAGATACACAGGCTAAATTAGGTTTCAGTGAACTCAGTTATGGAAATTGAAAACTGAAAAATGTATTTATTTCAGAGTGACACATAATTATGTGGTTCTAGTTTGCCCTGTCTGTTTTAAATTATTTTATGCAAATCTCATTTTCAAGGATTATGTATAGAGTATAAAATTAGGTAAACCCTTAAACAGCTAATATAATTGTGGAATTACTGTGTGCATGAGGGAGAGGGGTGTGTATACACACACTCATACATAAATGCCACTCTGTATAAGTTCCAAATAATAATTTGTAAATCTGGTTGGTTTAACTAGCAGAAATTGGTTTTGTTTTAGGAAAATTGGGAAGTCTAACTTTTCCCAGCAACTTAATGTTTGTATTGTGACCTCATTGAGGAGAAAGAAAAAATGATATGGAGCAAAAGAATTGTGTATGTGAAGATACATGTAACAGGGTGGCTTGCTTGTGGGCTACATAGCCTGGGAGTAAGCCAGCCTTGATTACAAGATGAGCCCTACCTGAGGGGAATCAGGTAATTCAAATGTAAAAGGTAGCACGAAGCTGTAGGGGGCAGCCAGACAGAGCAAGGAATCCTGAGATAGAAGGCTGGGTTTCTGCTGTGCAGCATAAGAGCTTTGTGGATGACAGGAGCATTGGTGATGGGTATGAACTACAGTATTTTTAGCATGCTAGCTTGATCACACTTCCAGTTGTAGTGTAGACAGACCCTAGGAGTTAGGGTAGCATCAATGACACATGATCTTTGATATTGCCATGAACTGAGAGACTCTTTGCAAGGTTAACTCCCTTCCCGGTGAAGAGAGCATGGCCTAGCCTCAGCAGCCTCAACACTAGGCAAGTCTGTATTGCTCTGACTGGGGAAATCCAAGCCTCCATACCATGGTGGCGGATGAACACGCCCTTGGGGGGAAGCTAGCCCCTGGCCCCTCCCCCTCTGCCTGAGGCCCCAACTCTTCTGCCCCTCTCCCCCCTAAAGTACAGAGCACCCCCCCACACACACACACAGTCACTGCACCTCCCCATGCACCCTCAGCCTCAGGCAAGCGGTGTGGCTGGAGCGCCCTAAGCCCCGGGGGTCTTGTGCACCCCACGGCCCCCAGCCTGCCTGCCCCAGCCTCTGGGCCACAAAAGGGAACAGCAGACAGGAGGGGGTCTGGGGTTGGAGCATGGGCGGCGCCACCCCAGGCTGTTTGGGGAAGCGCAACCTTCCTCTCTGTACGATACCTGCCACCCATGCTCCGCACACTCTTGTAATATTATGGCTAACCTTGCCATATGTTAACTGTAGGGTGGGACGGTGTTGTCACACTCTCTGGAGTGGCTCACAAGTGTGAGTGCCTACCTCAGGGCAGATTACCAGAAAACAAGGGCAGATATCCCAAACTGGTGGTATGTTCTATAATTAAATTTCACCAAGCCAGTAACAAATGTGAACTCCTGGATCACTATCCCAATCTTACCACGGAGTCACAGACAATTCCCTTAGACTAGAGAGGCTAACTTTTATATAAAAAGTTATATAAAGCACAAGTCACACCACCTCAGGTTTCTCCCAGTCCCAAAGGATCAGTCACTTACCCTCAGATCAATTGGTACTCTGGATCTCACACCAAAGACAATGCTGGCAGCCAATTCTATAGTAAACTAAGTATAGGTTTATTAGTTAAGAAAAAACAACAACATTACTGAGAAGTTAAAGCAGGTAAAATGTAATAACAGATGAGTCAAAGTTTGTAAATCCAAAATGGTAGAGATGTAGTAATCTGCCAGTTTCCCAAGAGTCTTTTCAGGGCTACCCAGAGTAACTCTTGGGATCTGTCTTTTTGTTCATTTATTCTATCCTGTTAGCATCCAAACAGTCCAGAGATAAAGGATCTTCCTTTGAATCAGTACTTATACCTTTTTCAGACAACAGTAAGTGTTTTTACTCACAGAATGGTTTCTTGCTTTGAAATTAGCATTTCACAAGATTTCTTGGAATAAATTAGTTACAGGGCTATACATAAATGCAAATGTTTGTAATAGCAAACAATCAGGGATTTCATTAGTTTTCATGAACACCTGAATACATTTTCATACTAACACACACTTTAATTCAGAGTTACCTAATTTCAGGGCTATTGTAATGGGGTGGCACTCACTTCTCACCAGCACTTCCGGTACGAGTGCATGTGCCTGAACTTTCTCTCTGGCTTGCAGTGGAGTCTTCAGTGACTCAGTCCTCTGCGGAGCCAAGCCTCATACGCAGTCTGTATGTGAAATAAAAATCAAACCCTTTCCCAGGTACAAGTACAAAAGGGGGCCTATACCAATGCCCTCTGTAACATCTCTTTATCTGGCCCTATCCCTGGACTTGATCCTCAGTCCAACAGGGCCTATCACAGGACCCTGGTATGAACTGTGTCTCAGCCCCTTCTAGGCTTTCTCAAATTGTCCCTGCTCTGATATGGAGCAGTGCCCCAGGACTCCCTCCCTGGAGGCCATGTTTTCACCCCCTCTGGGTCTTTCTGGCCCCAGGTCTCCTGCTGGGCCACTAAAAGAGTTAAGTTCCCCTTCTGGGGTACATCCAAGATAGCAGTCATCCACCATCTCCCTTTAAACCACATCACTGCTGCGATTCCCTAGGCCACTTCCTCATGACCCCAGCTCATTCTTTGCCCTTACCTCAGGGCTTTGTCCTGGTTGAGTCATCCCAGAACTCCTTCATGTTCCCCCCAGTCTTTGCCAGCACTGCTCTGTCTGAGGTCCTGTAGTTCCCTCAGCCAGACAGGCACACCACCAAGCAAGGAACTGATGTCTGCACTGCATGGCAGCAACTTTTATATGGACCTGCTGGGCCCAGATTGGCTGCTCCCTGCCGCCCCTTTCTGATTGGCTGTGTCCCATGATGCCGCTTTGGGCTGCTTGGAGGACTCTCTCTGTGATGGGTTGGATCACATAAACCCCCTTGGGACTGCCACCTGATGTGCTTTGACTACCTCTGAGTCTGTTTTCCCTGTCAGTTTAGGACTTCAGTGCCCTGCCTGGTTTGAGCCAGACACGCTTGCCTGCTGCAAACACAGCCCAGGTCTGAACCACGTCCCCCAACAGCTGCAGGCTTAACTCAAAACAGCTTAAGAAGTGTTCCTGTCTCTAACACTCAGATGCCCAGCTCCCAATGGGGTCTAAACCCAAATAAATCTGTTTACCCTGTATAAAGCTTATACAGGATAAACTCATAAATTGTTCACCCTCTATAACACTGATAGAGAGATATGCACAGCTGTTCCCCCCCCCCCCCAGGTATTAATACATACTTTCGGTTAATTAATAAGTAAAAAGTGATTTTATTAAATACAAAAAGTAGGATTTAAGTGGTTCCAAGTAATAACCGACAGAACAAAGTGAATTACCAAGCTAAATAAAATAAAACATGCAATTCTATGCCTAATACAGTAAGAAACTGAATACAGATAAAATCTCACCCTCAGAGATGTTCAAATAAGCCTCTATCACAGACTGGACGCCTTCCTAGTCTGGGCACAATCCTTTCCCCTGGTACAGCCCTTGTTCCAGCTCAGTTGGTAGCTAGGGGATTTCTCATGATTGCAGCCCCCTTTGTTCTGATCCACCCCCTTCTATAGCTTTGGCACAAGGCAGGAATCTTTTGTCCGTCTCTGGGTTCCCACCACTCCTTCTAAATGGAAAAGCACCAGGTTAAAGATGGATTCCAGTACCAGGTGACATGGCCACATGTCACTGTAAGACTCCAAGCCCTTATTCCTCCCAGCCTGACTCACAGGAAGGCCTGCAAGCAAACAGCCACCCAAAGTCAATTGTCCTGGTTGATGGGAGCCATCAAGATTCTAAACCACCATTAATGGCCCACACTTTGCATAATTACAATAGGACCTCAGAGTTATATTTCATATTTCTAGTTTCAGATACCGGAGTGATACATTTATGCAAATAGGATGACCACACTTAGTAGATTATAAACTTTGTAATGATACTTTACATGAGACCTTTTGCATGAAGCATATCCCAGTTACATTATATTCACACTCATTAGCATATTTTCATAAAATCATATAGAGTGCAATGTCACACTCTCCACTGCCCTTTTCTTTGGTGGGGTGTGGCAGGGCCATAAGGCCCCCAGCAGGGGCCCCAGGGCCTACTCCACCGCATCACAGGTATACATAATGTAAATGTCATTACAGGGCTATATGTAATGTAATAGTAGATAACTGGTTATAGATAAGTGATTACAATAACATTAGCATCTTTTTCTGATCTCTATTAGCATACAAGTGAATTAGTTTGAATACATATTAATATACTTAACATTTCTGTGATATTCACCCTCAAGTAAATTGCCCTATGGCTCTGGCCTGAGTTAGTGTGTCAGCGTCACGGGTCTGGGTTTTTTTTTGGTACTTTGAGCATCAGCATGTCAATCTCCTCCCCTGCCCCTTGCAGATCCCTACATTCCAGAGTCCTATCTAAATCCATTCTTGACTAGCCTCTTATTAGCCCTGATAGACATGACCCGTCCAATAGCCTTAACACACAGGTTGTAATGTCAAATTCTGAGACAGTTTACCCTGTCCTCAAGTGGAGTTGAGTAAATTCCTCCACATCCCCCATAAATACTTTGAACATTCTGGCATTAAGTGTTTTGCACAAAGACAAAATTTGTCAAAACCAAAGTTGCAGAGGTTTAGCTGTACCTGAATGGGCTCCTTGCTGGCCCCCTGCACCAATTCTCAAATTCTACACACTTCTTATTCTGAGTGACTTGCAAGAAAGGGGGTTCAGCCTGAAGGGACAGGGTTTATATACCCTCCCCCGGGTACACAGGACTGATGGTTTACCAGCTTAGCTGCCACTTACCAGTTTAGCTGATGCATCCCCTCCCTCCCTCTCAGATCCCTTCCCAGTCCCCTAAGTTTGGGGGATAATTAAAGGAGCCACTATCCTTTTTTCCACAAACCCAGTTAAAACATCCCCGCATCTTGAGATTGCAGGGGTTGCATTCTGCTTTGTGAGCCAGAATGCTTCCCCTTGTATTGGTGTAGCTCCTCACAACCTCATACTATGGGCTGTGCCTAGATAGCACAATCTAAACTTGTATGTTGCAGAAAACAGACACCTTAGTTAAAATGTTTAATACTACAGACATGTTTTTAAAAACAAATATAATAACTATAGTTTAGGTGGATTATGTTGTTTAGCATTAAATAGACAAGTCATCTTTGCCTTTTTTGCCATTACATATTGGTACACAATTGCAGGAAAGGAAGCGTGAATCACCCTGAAAAAACACTGAGTCTTCTTGATTAACAATAAGCCCCATGGCCATTTAAAGAATGGTTTTGACACCCGCTGTGTCCTGTATTAGTATTTGTTATTAAAAATTAATTAATATTAGAGTAGAACCAAGCAGAAGAGAAATTATAAAGAACACCTCAGAAATTTCCTACGTTTTGGATAATCTAAATTCACCTTCATGTATGCAGGGATTTCCCTCCAAAATGTTGTCGGAAGTTTCCAGTGTTCCAAATGCTTTTAAAGAATGAGTAGAACAGACTATTTGTTATCACCCTTCTGCAACTAGAAGATATTTTAAATTTTGTCATTTATTCACTACTGGAAAACATGCATTTTTAAAATGCATGCTTTTTTCTAAACTAGAATATTTCTGTATCTCCTAATCCAGGAAATACAAAGGTACTGGTATGCTGATTTCTAAAAATGTTCATGCAATTTCCTAATGATACTAGGTAACACTTTCAAAAACACCTACATTTAGGCTCCTGAGTCACTTAGGCACATTTGACAATGTTACCCATTTTCACAAGTCTTTGCTAAAATCAGGATACTGTTCATTACTATTGTTTTAGTGAATACAATAGGGTGGAATAAACACACCCTCGTGTATTGTGTCAATGATTTTTGCTTTGTGTACGTGGTAGTGTTTCCATTAATTTTTGTTTGTTTGCAGTCAGACTTTGGTACTGCACTTGTATTCAATTGTTTATTCTTGAAAGAAAGATAAATAAATAAGGACTGCAGCACTGTATTTGTTCACAGTGAATGTTTTCAAGTGAAACATTTATTGCCTAGCAAACAAAAAAAAGTGTCTGAGTACTTGTCATCTTAAGTGTTTCTATGGTTAACATAAACAAGAGAGTTACAAAGTGAAGATCTCTAGTGGTGTCTTAGGACAGGTCTACACTACCGCGGTAGTTCGACGGCTGGCAATCGAACTTCCGGGTTCGATTTATCGCGTCTGGTCTGGACGCGATAAGTCAAACCAGGAAGTGCTCGCCGTCGACTGCGGTACTCCACCTCAGCGAGAGGAGTACCGTGGAGTCGACGGGGAGCCTGCCTGCCGCATGTGGACCGCGTCTGAACCGCGGTAAATTCGAACTAAGGTATGTCGACTTCAGCTACGTTATTCACGTAGCTGAAGTTGCATACCTTAGATCGAATTGGGGTGTTAGTGTAGACCAGGCCCTAGTCTGACTAGGGGTGATTGTGCCATTGTAGCAAGCACTATGTATAAACAGGAGTGGTAAAGAAAAAGATAGAAAACAGAGGGAATATAGCTTGGCTGTACAAAATATTTTGTCAACATGCCAAGAAATGTTATATTTATACACCAAAGACAGGCTGAGGTTTGCAACCTTGGTTTCATATGTCATCTTGGGTTATAAATACAAATTAGCTTCTGGTCTCATTCTACTCTGTCAACATCCCTAGTCAACCTCTGAACAAGGGAACCAAGGACTGGAAAGCCAGGGTATTACAAATCAAAGTTAAGGAATATGGGCAGATCTTCAAGAGGAAAGTAGTACAACAGCTGCTCATGCTATTCCTTGCTCAGATATGTGCCATTGATTCACCCACAATATTATTTAAAACAGTATCTTTTAAATAAAAACTTCTTTCACTGATCACACAGGACTTAGTAAACTTTTCCATTCCATAAAGTCTTTACATTTTAAAGAGGAATACCATTTCCTAGCAGGAGGTGTTAAAATTGGAATGAAAAATTAGTTCATTATACTGCAGTTCTGCCTTCTGAAAGATAAATTGAAATTGGGATTTACTAACACCGATACTATCTTGAAATACTCATTTTTCTTTAAAAGTATATTAAATTCTATCTAGTTTCTAGGTTGTTTGCACTGCAGTACTTTAAGATGCTTGTGGAAAATATAGTAGAATATGTTTTCCTAAGCTATTACAATTCTGTATCTGACTAAAACTCAGCCTATTGTTAACTATAAGGAGAAGCAGTATGAATTCTGTAACTATAGAACACAAATATTTAAAAAAAATAACACAGACTTTGACCGTCTTCCATTATTTCTCCACCATAAGCAGAAGAATCAAAAACCTAAGGACCATGGGAAATTATTTTAAGATCCAATCCTGAAACTCTTAGATGAGTAGGCTTAATTTTCCATACTACATTTAGGACCACTCAGAGTAAATAAAGGTAGCCAGGGGTGTAAGTCTTTGCAGAATCAGGGCCTAAACTGTAAGAGCCAGATTCTGAGACTAGTCAGAATGAGTGAAGGGTACCTTACTCTGGGGAGTCTCATTGAAATCAATGGATTCCTTTCAAGTCAGGTATTATTCCAAATGTCAGACCACAAGAGAAGAGTCCATTCCCTATTTTGATAATTTGATAATTGGGCTATGCTGAACATATTTAACAAAACTACTTTCCTTAACTTCCTGATCAACCATATTTAATTAAGCACAGGCTCAGGCAGAGAATTAAATAAACATGTTACTAGCTTCTGTGAGTAACATGATCAATTAAAAAAGTTACAAGGAAATTTGGGGGGCAAGATCAGTTGAATATCATGAATTCTACTTACTTTTTGTTTGTTGACTTGAGCCTTTTAACCTGGTTGAAGTGATTCATAGAGTCCAAAGTATAGTATTTGTATATCTGTGATGGCCAAGGATGTAACCTATTAATCCCTGTACATATAGGATATAAACAGTCTCTCCTGCCTGATGCCAGAAGTACATATTGACCCAAATTGGAACTGCAAATTTGAATCACTCAAATTTTGGGAAAGTTTGGTGCAGACAGATCAAAACTTCATAGCTTGTACCTAATTCTATAATTGATTTAGCATATTAAACAATAATGTATTTAATGTAATATATATAATCATGCTGACCAATAGTCTCTACACACATTTTCAAGTTTAGTTTGAAAAACAGTTCAGAACTGGATTAAAGTATAGGGCATTATAGGCCCGTATCTACAGCCCCAGCTCCTCAAATCATGCCATTATATCGGAATATCAGCTTTTAAAAAAAATAACTTTCTAGCCCTACATATTTCCAAAGAAAAGCTTGAAAATGTGAACTGACTGTAAGCAAAGCAGCACTATCTGCCTCAGGCTGCAGCCAGCTTGAAACAATAGCTACGAGAGGTGTGGACTGCCCCATGCATCTCAACTGAGTATTTATTCCAAGAATCCAGCCAATGCCACCCCAGCAGAAGACTATGTGCGTAGCACATTGAGAAGAGTGCAGTGGGCCCAGCCCATCTACCCAGTTTTGCCAGGTATCCAGAAACTGGGATAAGAACTGGATGGGTCCTTGCTGCCATCCCTGCTGGTGGGGAGGGGAAGAGGTAGCTCTTACTGCTCCCAAGATGAGTACTACTAGTATGGGTGGGGGACATATTAAGGGAGCCTCAGGCTACAGACCCTGCCTCTTGACGTGCAGGTAGGGTTATGGTGCAAGGGTGAGGCCATAAGGGTGGAACCCCACGGGCAATGGAAGACCTGTGTCATGGTGGGCCTTGGGCACCAGATTGTCATAACTCCCCCTGAAAACAAAAGTTAAACTACAAGCATTTACAAAATGACATCGTTGTCAGAGCCTTTTCTTGGCACTGTGATGTTGCACTCCATATGATTTTATGAAAATATGCTAATGAGTGTGAATATAATGTAAGTGGAATATGCTTCATGCAAAAGGTCTCTTGTAAGGTATCATTACAAAGCTTACAATCTACTGAGTGTGGTCATCCTAATTGTATAAATGTATCATTCTTGTATCTGAAACTAGAAATATGAAATATAACTCTGAGGTCCTATTGTAATTATGCAAAGTGTGGGCCATTAATGGTGGTTTGGAATCTTGATGGTTCCCATCAACTAGGATAATTGGTTGTAAATGGCTCTGTTTACTTGCAAGCCTTCCTGTGAGTCAGGCCTGGAAGAATGAAGGCTTGGGTCTCACAGGACATGTGGCCATATCACCTGGTACTGGAATCCATCTTAAACCTGGTGCTTTTCCATTTAGAAGGAGGGTTTGGAACCCAGAGAGACAAAAGATTCCCGCCTTGTGCCAAAGCTATATAAGGGGGTGGAACAGAACAAAGGAGGTTCCAGTCATGAGAAATTCCCTAGTTACCACCAGCTGGAGCTAACAAGAACCGTACCAGGGAAAGGATTGGGCCCAGACTAGGAAGGAGTCCAGTCTGGGGAAGAAGCTTATTGGAACATCTCTGAGAGTGAGATTTTATCTGTAATCAGTTTCTTAATGAATTAGGCTTAGACTTGCGTGTTTTGTTTTATTTTGCTTGGTAACTTACTTTGTTCTATTGGTTAGGGAGGAGGGATAGCTCAGTGGTTTGAGCATTGGCCTGCTAAACCCAGGGTTGTGAGTTCAATCCTTTAAGGGGGGGCCTCCTAGGGATATGGGGCAAAATCAGTACTTGGTCCAGCTAGTGAAGGCAGGGGGCTCGACTCAATGACCTTTTGAGGTCCCTTCCAGATCTATGAGATAGGTATATCTCCATATATTCCTTATTACTTGGAACCACTTAAATCCTACTTTTTATACTTAATAAAATCACTTTAGCTTATTAATCAACCCAGAGTAAGTAATTAATACCTGGGGGAACAAACAGCTGTGCATATCTCTCTATCAGTGTTATAGAGGGCAGGGTAAAACAGATTTATTTGGGGTTTGGATCCCATTGGGAGCTGGGTGTCTGGGTTCTAGAGACAGGAACACTTGCTAAGCTGTTTTCAGTTAAGTCTGCAGTTCTGGGGCACGTGGTTCAGACCCTGGGTCTGTGTTGGAGCAGACTGGCGTGTCTGGCTCGACAAGGCAGAGTTCTGGAGGCCCAAACTGGCAGAGAAAACGGGCTCAGAGGTAGTCTCAGCGCATCAGGGACAGTCCCAAGGGGGTTTCTGTGACCCAACCCGTCACAGGTACTATCATTGTCATAGACCCACTCTCTCCAAGAAAAGCCCAGGAGAGTAGCTGGGCCTTGCCCACACACCCTGAGGACTCTGCTGGATTGAGTGTAAAAGTAAAATCCAAAATTGTTGACCCTTCACTGAGAATGCCCTGCTAGCTGCTTGCTCTTGTCTTAAATAGAAGGTTCCTAGCTTGAATGCCTCAGTTGATTTTTTACTGTAATGGAATCACACTAGGAGACAGGTGGTATCGGAGGTACCAAAGTCATTCAAAGATTTATGGTTGAAATATCAAGCAATACCTTAAACTTCATCTGGAAATCAGTCAGTATGTAGGCTAGTCCAGATCATGGAAGGCAGGTGTAATATACTCGCAATATGACACACTGCTTAAAATGTGAACACCACATGTGAGTGCTGCAATTTCTAAATGGTTTTAAGATTACAGTGATTCAATCTGGATATGATGAAGATATGAATGACTGTAACAGAATCTGCATCTGAAAAAAGGACTGCAACTTTCTTCTTATGTTGCAAATAAGAACGCTCTTGGTAACTGCTGCTACCTGAGCATCCAACAGCAATTGGGAATCCAGCAAGACCGCGAACTCAGGCATATCTCCTCAGAGAAGGAAATACTGATAACTCTTATTCCTTACAACTGCTTCTACTAACCTATGTGTATCACCTCACTCTTATCTGGGTTGAAACCTCAGCCAACTAGCCCCTTTATCCATACCTCAGTCTCTGTTAGACATTGAGTTAGTTGCTCAACTCCAAAGGGTTGGAAAAGAAGTAAATATAAAGACTTGGCCCTGGTCTACACTATGAGTTTAGGTCGAATTTAGCAGCGTTAGGTCGATTTAACCCTGCACCCATCCACATGACCAAGCCTGTTTTGTCGACTTAAAGGGCTCTTAAAATTGATTTCTGTACTCCTCCCCGGCGAGGGGTTTAGCGCTAAAATTGACCTCGCTGTGTCGACTTTGGGGTAGTGTGGACGCAATTCGACAGTATTGGCCTCTGGGAGCTATCCCAGAGTGCTCCATTGTGACCGCTTTTGTCATAACTATAAAGGGAAGGGTAACAGCTCTCCTGTGTACAGAGACTCCAAATCCTTTTACCTGTAAAGGGTTAAGAAGCTCGGGTAACCTGGCTGACACCTGACCCTAAGGACCAATAAGGGGACAAGATACTTTCAAATCTTGGGGGGGGGGAAAGGCTTTTGTGTGTGCTCTTTGTTTTAAGTTGTTGTTCGCTCTTGGGACTGAGAGGGACCAGACATCAATCCAGGTTCTCCCCATCTTTCTAAACAAGTCTCTCTTATTTCAAAATTGTAAGTAAAAGCCAGGCAAGGCGTCTTAGATTTACTTTGTTTTCTCAACTTGTAAATGTACCTTTTACCAGAGTGTTTATCTTTGTTTGCTGTACTTTGAACCTAAGACAGAGGGGGGTCCTCTGAGCTCTTTAAGTTTGATTACCCTGTAAAGTTATTTTCTATACTGATTTTACAGAGATGATTTTTACCTTTTTCTTTAATTAAAAGCCTTCTTTTTAAGAACCAGATTGATCTCTCCTTGTTTTAAGATCCAAGGGGGTTTGGATCTGTATTCACCAGGAGTTGGTGAAAGGAAGGAGGGGGGAAGGGTCAATTTCTCCTTGTTTAAGATCCAAGGAGTTTGGATCTGTATTCACCAGGGAATTGGTGAGAGGTTTCTCAAGGCTTCCCAGGGAGGGAATCCAGTGAGAATGGTGGCAGCGGGACCAGAGCTAAGCTGGTAGTTAAGCTTAGAAGTTTTCATGCAGGCCCCTACATTTGTACCCTAAAGTTCAAAGTGGGGATACAGCCTTGACAGCTTTGGACAGCACTCTCAACTCAGATGCACTGGCCAGGTAGACAGGAAAAGCCCCGAGAACTTTTGAATTTCATTTCCTGTTTGGCCAGCATGGCGAGCTGATCAGCACAGGTGACCATGCAGAGCTCATCAGCACAGGTGACCATGGAGTCCCAGAATCGCAAAAGAGCTCCAGCATGGACCGAACGGGAGGTACTGGATCTGATCGCTGTATGGGGAGAAGAATCTGTGCAGGCAGAATTCCGTTCCAAAAGACGAAATGCCAATATATTTGCCAAAATCTCCAAGGGCATGATGGACAGAGGCTACAACAGGGACACACAGCAGTGCCACATGAAAGTTAAGGAACTGAGGCAAGCCTACCAAAAAACAAAGGATGAAAACGGTCGCTCCAGGTCAGAGCCCCAGACATGCCGGTTCTATGATGAGCTGCATGCAATTCTAGGGGTGGCCCCTACCACTACCCAATCACTGTCCGTGGACACCTGCAATGGGGGAGTCTCACTCAACAGGGATGAGGAGTTTGAAGATGAGGAAGACGAGGAGGAGGAGGAGGAGGTTGAGGATAGCGCACAGCAGGCAAGCGGAGAATCCCTTCTCCCAGGCAGCCAGGAACTATTCATCACCCTGGAGCCAATAACCTTCCAACCTTCCCAAGGCGGGCTCCTGGACCATGAAGCCGGAGAAAGCACCTCTGCTGAGTGTACCTTTGTAAATATAATACAGGGTTTAAAAGCAAGCATGTTTAATGATTAATTTACCAAGCCAGTAATAAGTAGTCTGGAATCATTGCAGAACAAAACCTTGCAGCGAATGGGCCTGGGCTTTGGTGGCATTCAAGCAACATCCGTTCTTTATCTCTCTGTGTTAGCCTTAGAAGAGTGATATCATTCATAATCACCTGGTTGAAATATGGGAAATTTGTTTAAGGGGACATTCAGAGGTGCCCGTTCCTGCTGGGCTGTTTGCCTTTGGCTGAAAATAAATCATCCCCGCAGTTAGCCATGTGGTGGAAGAAGGCCTGTTCATGCTGAGCTGTTCGTGTATGGCTGACAGGGATCTTCCCTGATACTAGCCACGCGGTGGGTGGGTGGGAGGGTGGGTGAAGTGATCATCCCAGAGAATTGGGTGGTGGGGGGGGTTTGGATTGTGCTGCACATTCACCCTAAAACTGCAGCCCCTTCTTTTAAATGGCCAACCCAACAGGCTTTGCTTGGTATGGGAAAGGAGGGCGCTGCTGTTTGAAACCGTTCCCACATGTTATGAAGGTTGAAGAAGCCGAAACCTTTTGCCTTACCATGACTGCCTGCAAGCCGAATTCTGTTGCCCAGCTGAGCGTGTGTGATGTCTCACACCAAACCGGCAGGCACTCAATATAAGAGGCAAAATGTGACCTTGTACCAAAAGCACATGTGCTATGTAATGTGAATCGCTTGATTCAGTGTGAAATAGTCTTCCCTTTGTTCTCTAAAATGTATCTTTTTAAATACTACTCTCCCTTTTTTTCCTCCCGCAGCTGCAATTGTTTCTACGCTCCCCCTATCATCTCCGTCCCAGAGGCTAGCGCAGTTTAGAAGGCGAAAAAAACGCACTCATGACGAGATGTTCTCAGAACTCATGCAGTCCTCCTGCACTGAAAGAGCTCAGTAGAATGCATGGAGGCAAACAATGGCAGAGTCCAGGAAAGCGTTAAATGAACGCGATGAGAGGAGGGAGGAGCACGCTGAGAGGAGGCAGGATTCAATGCTGAGGCTAATGGGGAAGCAAACTGACATGCTCAGGCATCTGGTGGAGCTGCAGGAAAGGCATCAGGAGCACAGACTGCCACTGCAGCCCCTGTATAACCACCTGCCCTCCTCCCCAAGTTCCATATCCTCCTCACCTAGACGTCCAAGAATGCGGGGGGAGGGAGAAGGTTACGGGCACCAACCCACTGCACCCCAGAGGATTGCCCAAGCAACAGAAGGCTGGCATTCAATAAGTTTTGAACTGTAGTGTGGCCTTGTCCTTCCCTCCTCCCCTCATCCACCACCCCACCTGGTGCTTCCCTCCTCACCCACCCCTCCCGGCTACCTTGCAAGTTTTCCCCCATTTGTGTGATGAATTAATAAAGAATGTGTGATTTGGAAACAATAATGACTTTATTGCCTCTGAAACTGGTGATCAAAGAGGGGAGGTCGGTTGGCTTACAGGGAAGTAGAGTCAACCAAGGGGGTGGGTTTTCATCAAGGAGAAACAAAGAGAACTGTCACACCGTAGCCTGGCTAGTCATGAAACTGGTTTTCAAAGCTTCTCTGATGTGCAGAGCACCCAGCTGTGCCCTTCTAATCGCCCTGGTGTCTAGCTGCGTGTAATCGGCCGCCAGTCGATTTGCCTTAACCTCCCACCCCGCCATAAATGTCTCCCCCTTACTCGCACAGATATTGTGGAGCACACAGCAAGCAGCAATAACAATGGGAGTATTGGTTTCGCTGAGGTCTAACCTAGTCATTAAACTGTGCGAGTGAGCTTTTAAATGTCCAAATGCACATTTTACCACCATTCTGCATTTGCTCAGCCTACAGTTGAACTGCTCCTTACTACTGTCCAGGGTTCCTGTGTATGGCTTCATGAGCCATGGCATTAAGGGGGAGGCTGGGTCCCCAAGATAACTATAGGCATTTCAACATCTCCAACGGTAATTTTCTGGTCTGGGAAGTAAGTTCCTTCCTGCAGCTGTTCAAACAGACCAGAGTTCCTGAAGATGCGAGCATTATGCACCTTTCCCGGCCATCCCACATTGATGTTGGTGAAATGTCCCTTGTGATACACCAGTGCTTGCAGCACCACTGAAAAGTACCCCTTGCGGTTTATATACTGGCTGCAAAGGTGGTCCAGTCCCAAGATAGGGATATGCGTTCCCTCTATCACCCCACCACAGGGAACCCCATTGCAGCAAAGCCATCCATTATGACCTGCACATTTCCCAGAGTCACTACCCTTGATAGCAGCAGCTCAGTGATTGCGTTGGCTACTTGGATCACAGCAGCCCCCACAGTAGATTTACCCACTCCAAATTGATTCCCGACTGACCCTGTAGCTGTCTGGCGTTGCAAGCTTCCAGAGGGCTTTTGCCACTCACTTCTCAACTGTGAGGGCTGCTCTCATCTTGGTATTCTGGCGTGTCAGGGCAGGGGAAAGCAAGTCACAAAGTTTGATGAAAGTGCCCTTACGCATGCGAAAGTTTCGCAGCCACTAGGAATCATCCCAGACCTGCAACATTATGTTGTCCCACCAGTCTGTGCTTGTTTCCCAGGCCCAGAATCGGCATTCCATGGCATGAACCTGCCCCATTACCACCATGAGGTCCAAATTGCCAGGGTCCGTGCTTTGAGAGAATTCTGTATTCATGTCCTCATCACTATTGTGATTGTGCTGTCGTCGCCTCCTCACCTACTTTTGCAGGTTCTGCACATACTGCAGGATAATGCGTGAGGTGTTTACAATGCTCACAACAGCAGCGGTGAGCTCCATGCTTGCCGTGGTATGGCGTCTGAAGGAGAGCAGGAAAGCAGAGTTGCAGTGGAAGTGGTGGATGACAACGGATGCCACGAGAATAGATATTTATACAGAACGACGAGAGGACCTGTGAAGTGGATTCATGGCACCAGGAGAGCAGAGTTGCAGCAAAAGCGGTGGAGGACGACGGGTAGCACCGCGCACATTTCCCGAGGAAGAACACGCGTACCCGGGAGCCCATGACAGACAATATGGAGAAATTCACTATCGAGGCAATAGCAGCAGAGTAGGGTTGCAGCAGAAGCAATGTATGACGATGGTTAGCAGTCCTACTGCATTGTCTGCTAACAGCAGCACCCAGGACACAACAGCGGCGGTGTCGGTGAGCTGAGCTGAGCGTGCTGCGCACTTGCCGTGGTATGGCGTCTGCGCGGAAAAAAGGCGCAAAACGATGTCTGCCGCTTTCACGGAGGGAAGGGACACTGACGACATGTACCCAAAACCATCCGCGACAATGTTTTTGCCCCATCAGGCATTGGAAGCTTATCCCAGAATTCCAATGGGTGGTGGAGACTGCGGGAACTGTGGGATAGCTACCCACAGTGCACCGCTCCGTAAGTTGATGCTAGCCACAGTAGTGAGGACGCACTCCGCCAACTCAATGCACTTAGTGTGAACATATGCAATCGACTGTATAAAATCAATTTCTAAAAATCGACTTCTATAAAATCTACCTAATTTTGTAGTGTAGACATACCCTTGGTGTCACCCCTACATTGAAAGGAGAACCAGATGCTTATACTCCACCTATCACTATGGTATTTGAGCAATTTTCCTAAATACCGGGATCAAGATGGATCCTTTATTCTACGTACCCCTAAACTTTGGGAAAGTTTAGAGCCTGGTTTTAGTTTGTGTCTAAGACACTTGTGTAGTCAATATAAACCTCTGACACTTTTATTCAGTATGTGCCTTGAGGATGTTGCACAATGGGGTTAAATTTTGCTTTCCTTAATCACATGACCAATTGATTACTTATTTGAGTAACGTGAGCATTACATGGCTCTCACTTTTTTCTTTATTTTGTTCCTTCATTAATATAAAACTATCCTTAGCACTTTATTTAAAAAAAAACCATAAAATTTTAATAAATTTAAAGCAGCATTTCAAACCATGGTAAACATGTCACAGTCCCATAATTAATTTTCTGGTAATCTTAATTATTTTATGATTATTATAAACATTTAATCCATCAATAAAGTAATAATTCAGATGTTGGTAACAAATGTTAAATAAGTCACTATTATCTCTTTGAGGAATTAAAAGCCTGTCTGTAAAATGTATTTTAATTCTTGGGTATACGAAAGTACTATATATTTCAACAGGGAGTATTAATCAGGTATTTTTCCAACCTCACAGAAATGTAGGTTTCTCCCGAAGCAAGGCTCAACAATCATTGGTAATAGTTAGTAGACAACAATGGCAACAGTAGACCAAAGGATGTTGGTGATTAGTGACTGGAACATGCCAAATCTGCTATAACTATCAGGAAAGAGATCTTGGAGTCATCATGGATAGTTCTCTGAAGACGTCCACGCAGTGTGCAGCGGCAGTCAAAAAAGCAAACAGGATGTTAGGAATCATTCAAAAAGGGATGGAGAATAAGATGGAGAATATCTTATGGCCCTTATATAAATCCATGGTATGCCCACATCTTGAATACTGCATACAGATGTGGTCTCCTCATCTCAAAAAAGACATACTGGCATTAGAAAAGGTTCAGAGAAGGGCAACTAAAATGATTAGGGGTTTGGAACGGGTCCCATATGAGGATGATTAAAGAAGCTAGGACTTTTCAGCTTGGAAAAGAGGAGACTAAGGGGGGATATGATAGAGGTATATAAAATCATGAGTGGTGTGGGGAAAGTGAATAAGGAAAATTATTTACTTGTTCCCATAATATAAGAACTAGGGGTCACCAAATGAAATTAATGGGCAGCAGGTTTAAAACAAATAAAAGGAAGTTCTTCACACAGTGTACAGTCAACCTGTGGAACTCCTTGCCTGAGGAGGCTGTGAAGGCTAGGACTATAACAGGATTTAAAAGAGAACTAGACAAATTCATGGAGATTAAGTCCATTAATAGCTATTAGCCAGGATGAGTAAGGAATGGTGTTCCTAGCCTCTGTTTGTCAGAGGGTGGAGATGGATGGCAGGAGAGAGATCACTTGATCATTACCTGTAAAAAGCAAGAGAGAGTCCTGTGGCACCTTTAAGACTAACAGATGTATTGGAGCATAAGCTTTCATGGGTGACGCATGCGTCTGACGAAGTGGGTATTCACCCACGAAAGCTTATGCTCCAATACATCTGTTAGTCTTAAAGGTGCCACAGGACTCTCTCTTGCTTTTTACAGATCCAGACTAACACGGCTACCTCTCTGATACTTGATCATTACCTGTTAGGTTCACTCCCTCTGGGGCACCTGGCATTGGCCACTGTCGGTAGACAGGATACTGGGCTGGATGGACCTTTGGTCTGACCCAGTATGGCTGTTCTTATGTAGATCTTTCAGCATGGTGCAGAAGTATGGACCTTTACACTGTAGGGAATCCATTCATCCTGCATCCCTTACATCCCCATAGCAAGACTTTCCCAGAGGAATGGTTATTCATCCTTGTCGTTTCATGGAGGCATCTCCTTTTTTGCAGCACTCTGATTCCCTTTACCAAGTGAAACTATTCATGTGGCCAAGCCTTTCTCCTAGGGGTCTTTCCCAGCTCCTACCGGGGAACCTGTGACTGTATAATCCGCCTGGCTGGAGCGGGCACACATGAGGTTGCCATGGAAGGAACCGTGATTCCGCAAATAGCCCGTGGGTTAATTGGCCAAGGAGCAGATTAAAGAATTTGAGCTCCCGTGCAGGGCACCCAGGTGCCTTGCCCTTCAACTACCACCTCCGCTATCCCTGGCTGCACTCTAGTGCTGGGGGGGGGGGGGGGGGGGGGGGGGGGGGGGGAGGTGAGGAGAGTTGGAATCGCTGATGTTCCTGCAATCCCCAGCATAACTCCATAGCGATATGACTACCTTCAACTAACCCTGTTCACCCAACCTTTGAGGGAGTCCTGCAGGAACAAGACTCTGGACCAAATTCTGCCCTCAATTACACCTAGGCAGCAACCCAGGGTGTTCGTTGGAACAGGAGGTTATTTAGACCAATATCCGAGCTCAGTTACACCTCTGCAGCTTTCCCCCCCAATCCGACAAGGTATGAGGCTCAAGTTAAATTTCCCTTCCTTAGTGAGAATGGCGGTGGGATGCATTTCAGAGCAGGGTTTTACTAACCCGGGCTGCTGAGATGCTTGCACGCTCCTTCTTTTCCGAGGGATAGAAACAGCTGCGAGATGATTGTGCTCTTTAAAATCCGAAGCAGCCAGAGGCACCCGCCGAACCGTGTGATCGGTGCCTGAGTGCCAGCCCACGGCAGCCCGATCAAGTCCTGCTAGCCCCTTCTGGTATCCACGCATTCTGCCCACGCGTCTCCCTTTGCCCTCCCAGCACACGTGCTTTCGGGCAGCATTGGCGCCCTTCCCCACTGCCCCCGGGGTCTCCCAGTGCTAGTACGGACCAGTGAACAATGGAGCCAGGCTCCCCCCAGCCTATCCTTTCTCTCCCCGGCCTCAGCTGTGAAAACGGGGGAAGGGGTGTGGGTGTGGTCGAGTGCAAGCCCCACCCAGCAGCAAAGCGTCATCGTCTCTCCCCCCCACACACTCTTCTCTCCAGCCAGCCCCCCTCGCCGAGCCACCCAAGTCCCTTGAACTTTCCCTGGGAGACTCTCGCACCAAGCACTAGCGCCCGGAAAGCGGCACCCCGGAGCCTGCTCAGCAGCAGCTTCCCGCCCACGCTCCCTCAGCCATTCACCCCCCACGCCCTCTTTCCAGACAGTCACACAGCCCACGGCGTCCCGCCATCTCACTACAGCCCCCCCCCCCCAGCCGCCCCCTCAGCCCTCCTCTCCCCGCCCGCTTCCCCCCCCCCAGCACTCTCCCCTCACCATTATCCCAGCCCCCAAACACACCCCCGCCTGCTTCCCCCAGCGCAAACTCCCTCTGCCCGCCCCCAGCCACACCGCTCCCCGACCCGCGACCACCGAGAGCCGCAGCAGCTCGGGGCTGGCCGGAGCCCGCCCGCCGCCGGATGCTCCGCTTGCCCGGCTGGCGCTGAGCTCTGCCGGCTCCTGCCCGCCACAAAGGAGGGAAGAATCCCGAGGAAGCGACGCGCCTCCCGCGGGGAAGGAGCCGGGCAGCGGGTCTGTCCGGATGCGGTGAGCGCCGCGTCGCCTCCGGTGCTGCCTTAGCGGAAGGAAGGAGAGAGAGAGAGAAGCAGGGATCGGGCACCGCCAGCCACCACCATGGGCTGCTGCACCGGGCGCTGCACGCTGATCTTCCTCTGCGCGCTGCAGCTGGTGAGTGACTGACCCGCGCTCTGCACCCTCGGGCACTGCCAGCGTGGGGCTGATGGTCCCGTGCACGCTGCAGCTGGCGGGATTCCCCTCCCCAGCACTCCCAGGGCACTGCCAGCTCC
>NW_020664409.1:52648225-52666428 GCF_002925995.2 Terrapene triunguis
GCTGGCGGGATGACCAAGCCGTTCCTCTCTCGGGCGCCCTGCATGCAGGTCTCACCCATCCGGCACTGCCAGCTGCTCTAGGCTGTTGCGGTGCAGGGACTCATTGCGCTTTCCTCTGCACGGCTCTGGTGAGTGCTGACTAACCGGGCACCTCTGAGTGAGTGACCCATCCCCACCTAATCACCCGCTCTCACCCGGGGAGCACAGCTAACTCTTGCGCCCTGGGGTTAAGTTTTGTATTTTTCTGTTAAAACAAATTCGTCTGGTTCGAAATCTGTTCGTTTTGGGGGGATCTGCTCCCATCCCAGGACCAGGCTCTGTTTAACGTTGCCCAGTTTCTCTTTCGGGTCTCTAGGGGGTTGCCCCAGCTTTTCTATGCCTGCCAAGTCTCATGTGTCTGAAGGGATTCTGAATTCATTTCGAGTCTCTCTCTTCCTCAACCCCCCGTTTCCCAACCTCCCCAACCAATCTGTTTGAACTAGATTTTAAGATTCTCACTCAGATTTCTTTGGAAATCACACCCATGCACATTATCTCAGGTTGACAGCCTTGTGTTAAAATCACTTCATGATCAGTACAAGATCAGGGTGTTCAGGCGGCATTGGGGTCCGATGATGACAATATGTGTGTGCGATATGAGGTCAAAGCGACTGAGAGACTAAGTTGTATATGATAGCCTAGCACAAGAATGACACTTTTAGGACATGTTTGTTGGGACCTGTCATTCGACTCTGCTATTTATTTTCTAGTCACTTCCTTGAGGTCAGGAGCCACCAATCTTCTTTTGTGTCAGATCCATTGTGGAATGTGCAAAAATCTCTTTCTGTTTAAAAAGGCAAAATCTGCACATCCTTCTGGGTATTTTCTCCGAAGTGTTTTATTTCAGTTACATACACCTGGATATATAATTGATACAATTGAAAATGTATCTTGTTTTCTTTGTGTATTAAAGTTGGCATATTTGTTTCAAAGAAGTGTTGTCAGAACAGAACTATACTGAGCAATAACAATTCCTTGTATGGCTCATTAGCTGAGTGATAAAATAATGCTCTTCCTTTAACAGTCAGTCTCTAATCCCATGAGAATTTAAAAAGATTTTTTTTCTTTTCTACTGATTCAGTGTAATCTTTTTTGCCACATGAGCTTTCTTTTGATGAGTGTGGGTTCTTCAGTCTGTGGATGTGCAAGTGTATGTGTAAAGTAAAACTATCCGGTGATTACAGAATATGATCATTTGGCAGTCTTCCTCGCTTCCTGCTAAACCTCTAGAAAAGGCTTCTGTTTCATGAGAAATATTAATGTACTGTTAAACACAACATATTCAATACTTCACTTTAAGAACATCATTCATTTTCAAAGTATTAGTCAAATCCTCAGCTGGTGCAAATTGGTTCATTAGTACTGTCTCCTATTCAGATATTCTTAAATACCATGGGGAGGGTGCAGTGTTAAAACCTGAATAAAATAGACTAACAAAAGAGGAAAGGATTTAATGTATTCATATTCTGTACTTTTAATATTAACAAATCTTTGTTTATAAAGCTGTGGACTTGATCCCCTGCACTTGTTTTACACTGCTGTAACCTATTGACTACAATGGAGTTATTTTTGATTTACACTGATGTGTGTGAGAGGAGAATCGGGTGCTTCATCTTTAAAAATATAACACTAACACAGTTATGAAGGTTATAGTAACAGTATTTACTATTCTGTAAGATTACTTGGAGGCTATAAAAACTGAAGAAGTAAAGTATGAATAGCCATCATAATATGTAGAGTACTGCAGATAAAAGCTTTCAGAAAAGGTATCATGTTTTATAACAGACCCATCAAATGATCTAACAACTTTCAAACTGTAGACTTTTAATATGTAGATTTTTCTACTGTACTTGCCTGTTTTATAAAAATGCATACATTAGATACAGTCTAGTATAACATCCATAGGTTTTAGTGACTGATCAATCCATGTCTAGCCAAATGCTTTTAGTGTAATTTATTTTCATTAAAAACAAAAAATAAAAACTGCAGTATAAATATGTGTTAGACCTAAAATTTAATCTAGTAGACATAAACTCAAGCCAAGGTACTCACAATGATGTCAGTGGTGGTGGTGTTGAATTTATGTTTGTAGGAATTGTCACCACAGGGGATTTTAGATCTGTTTCTAACATCACAGAGGTCATGAGTATAAAGCATGCCCAACAAAACTGCATCCCCAGACATTACTATCATTAAGAGAGATTTATTTTACCTTGAATCCATTTATGGAGAGGTGAAAGACATATTACTGACTGTGGACTATGTTTAGATTAAGTGCTACAGAAGCCAAAGTACTTGTCTTGCTAATTTGTAGCAATGCAAAAATACACATGATTTCTACGGGTTGAGAAAACTTTAGAAAAATAGAAAGATGGCAATGCTTTAAAAAATAAAGTAGTGAATTTCCACACAAGAAACAGTTCACCCTCTCAATAACAGTCTTGTCAGACCACACCAAAGGAAACAAAAATAGGTCAATAGAAAGGGATTATGTGAACAATTTAAGCCTTTATTTGATTAAGAACTGTATAGACACCACCTGAAAAGTCAGTCAAAAATCTTCATGAAAATACTTAACTTGCAATTCTCTTTGTTTGTTTGTGATGTGGATTGTGCCACTCACATCTCCTTGGTGATTGCCAATAAAACTCATATTTCAGAAATATTTGATACCCAACACAGCAGTGGTTCTCAACCAGGGGTCCAGGGCTCCCTGGGGGCCCATGAGCAGGTTTCAGGGGGTCCGTCAAACAGGGCTAGCATTAGACTTATTTGGGTCAAAGGCAGAAAGCCGAAGCCCCACCACATGGGGCTGAAGCCTGGTGACCGAAGCCCCGCCTCCCGGGGCTGAAGTCTTTATTGCATGTTGGGTTTGCCTCAGAAAGAAAAAGGTTGAGAAACCCTGCAACACAAGACATTTCTATTATTGTGTAGATGTACTGATGTTTGGAATTGGAAGTCTTTCTATACAAATGATATTATCATTATCCCTAAGTGGAATGTCCATCACACTCTCACAATACTTGGCCATGGAGGGTCTCATATTTGATTTTAGTTAGTTGCTCAAAATTAGACCTTTGGACTAGAGCCTGATTTTTCCACTGTGTTACACAAATTTGATACCAGGGGGATTTCATTAAAGTAAATGGAGTCACGCCAGTGTAAAACTGGTGTAAGATAGTGGAGAATCAGGCCCACAATCTCTTTTAGGATTCCATTCTAACTGCCTCTAAAAATGCTGGCCACATTTGTGATGTGTGCTGGCTTCTCAGCACAGTTTTACTGGTTCCCTCACAACTTTTCCCCTTCATATCTATTTTACCCTCTTACTTTTGCTCATTATGCTTGTATATATAAAAATGCTGTTGGGAAGAGAACCACAGTCATTGAATGACTGTGGTGGTGGTGGGGGGTCTATACGCCATCCTTTCTCTAATGGTAAAATACTATAATAGAATCACAGAATATCAGGGTTGGAAGGGACCCCCTGCTCAAAGCAGGACCAATCCCCAACTAAATCATCCCAGCCAGGGCTTTGTCAAGCTTGAGCTTAAAAACCTCTAAGGAAGGAAATTCCACCACCTCCCTAGGTAACCCATTCCAGTGCTTCACCACCCTCCTAGTAAAAAAGGTTTTCCTAATATCCAACCTAAACCTCCCCCACTGCAACTTGAGACCATTACTCCTTGTTCTGTCACCTGGTGCCACTGAGAACAGTCTAGATCCATCCTCTTTGGAACCCCCTTTCAGGTAGTTGAAAGCAGCTATCAAATCCCCCCTCATTCTTCTCTTCTGCATACTAAATAATCCCAGTTCCCACAGCCTCTTCTCATAAGTCATGTGCTCCAGCCCCCTAATCATTTTTGTTGCCCTCCACTGGACTCTTTTCCAATTTTTCCACATCCTTCTTGTAGTGTGGGGCCCAAAACTGGACACAGTACTCTAGATCAGACCTCACCAATGCCAAATAGAGGCAATGATCCTACTTATACAGTCCAAAATGCCATTAGGCTTCTTGGCAACAAGGGCACACTGTTGACTCATATCCAGCTTCTCGTCCACTGTAACCCCCAGGCCCTTTTCTGCAGAACTGCTGCCTAGCCACTCGGTCCCTAGTCTGTAGCAGTGCATGGGATTCTTCCGTCCTAAGTGCAGGACTCTGCAGTTGTCCTTGTTGAACCTCATCAGATTTCTTTTGGCCCAATCCTCTCATTTGTCTAGGTCCCTCTGTATCCTATCCCTACCCTCCAGCGTATCTACCACTCCTCCCAGTTTAGTGTCATCTGCAAACTTGCTGAGGGTGCAATCCACACCATCCTCCAGATCATTAATGAAGATATTGAACAAAACCGGCCACAGGACCGACCCTTGGGGCACTCCGCTTGATACCGGCTGCCAACTAGACATGGAGCCATTGATCACTACCCGTTGAGCCCGATGATCTAGCCAGCTTTCTATCCACCTTATAGTCCATTCATCCAGCCCATACTTCTTTAACTTGCTGGCAAGAATACTGCAGGAGACCATATCAAAAGCATTGCTAAAGTCAAGGAATAACACGTCCACTGCTTTCCCCTCATCCACAGAGCCAGCTATCTTGTCATAGAAGGCAATTAGGTTAGTCAGGCATGACTTACCCTTGGTGAATCCATGCTGACTGTCCCTGATCACTTTCCTCTCCTCTAAGTGCTTCAGAATTGATTCCTTGAGGACCTGCTCCATTATTTTTCCAGGGACTTAGGTGAGGCTGACTGGCCTGTAGTTCCCCAGATCCTCCTCCTTCAGTTTTTTAAAGATGGGCACTACATTAGCCTTTTTCCAGTCATCTGGGACCTCCCCCGATTGCCATGAGTTTTCAAAGATAATGGCCAATGGCTCTGCAATCACATCCGCCAACTCCTTTAGCTCGTCCAGCTTTTCTAAATAGTCCTGAACCACTTTTTTCTCCACAAAGGGCTAATCACTTTTTTCTCCACAAAGGGCTAATCACCAGCTCCCCATACTATGCTGCCCAGTGCAGTAGTCTGGGAGCTGACCTTGTTCGTGAAGACAGAGGCAAAAAAAGCATTGAGTACATTAGCTTTTTCCACATCCTCTGTCACTAGGTTGCCTCCCTCATTCAGTAAGGGGCCCACACTTTCCTTGACCTTCTTCTTGTTGCTAACATACCTGAAGAAACCCTTCTTGTTACTCTTAACATCCCTTGCTAGCTGCAACTCGAAGTCTCATTTGGCCTTCCTGATTTCACTCCTGCATGCCTGAGCAATATTTTTATACTCCTCCCTTGTCATTTGTCAATCTTCCACTTCTTGTAAGTTTCTTTTTTGTGTTTAAGATTAGCAAGGATTTCACTGTTAAACCAAGCTGGTCGCCTGCCATATTTACTATTCTTTGTGCACATCAGGATGGTTTGTTCCTGCAACCTCAATAATGATTTTTTAAAATACAGCCAGCTCTCCTGGACTCCTTTCCCCTTCATGTTATTCTCCCAGGGGATCCTGCCCATCGGTTCCCTGAGGGAGTCAAAGTCTGCTTTTCTGAAGTCCAGGGTCCATATTCTGCTGCTCTCCTTTCTTCCTTGTGTCAGGATCCTGAACTCAACCATCTCATGGTCACTGCCTTCCAGGTTCTCATCCACTTTTGCTTCTCCTACTAATTCTTCCCTGTTTTTGAGCAGCAGGTCAAGAAGAGCTCTGCCCCTAGTTGGTTCCTCCAGCACTTGCACCAGGAAATTGTCCCCTACACTTTCCAAAAACTTCCTGGATTGTCTGTACACTGCTGTATTGCTCTCCCAGCAGATATCGGGGTGATTGAAGTCCTCCATGAGAGCCAAGGCCTGTGATCTAGTAACTTCTATTAGTTGCTGGAAGAAAGCCTCGTCCACCTCATCCCCCTGGTCTGGTGGTCTATAGCCGTCTCCCACCATGACATCACCCTTGTTGCTCATACTTCTAAACTTAATCCAGAGACTATGGCTTACTATCTTCAAGAAGAATTGTTTCAAACATGGAGTGATGTGTGTATGTGAGATTTCAGTAGAAAATATTTTTAAAATGTCATATTATTTTCATTTCTACATTTTGATCTACAAAAATGTATACACCAAACTGCCCACATAACCTTACAGATTTGGTACTGAATATAGTTCAGTCTTAAGTGCAATAGACTCTCAATTCAATGCACACTCGTGAACACTCCAAAGGCATGCCATGTCTTATATGGTTTCATATAAATGTACATTTCTTAAAATGTAAATCTGCATAAATATATATAATACAAGGTGTCACAGGGCAAGTGCACCCCGTCTCTTCTTGAGACAAAGTGTGGGTAATGATGGCCCCGCGGCTGAGTGTATACAACCATCCCTTGTCTTGGGATAGCTTGGCCTGGGGATAAAAGTCAATATGGCTGCCCTCTCTCAGGGCTGTGTGGCCTAGCGGTCAGTCAATAGGGCTGCCTGGTTCAGCAGGGCAGCATGGCCCAATGGCCAGAGTCAGTCCAACTGCCCTCTCTCAGGGCTGCGAGGCCCAAGGCCAGGGTCAACATAATGGCCCTCTTCAGTAGGGTTGTTTGGTCTGGTGGCCAGTCAGGGGAGTGGGCCACCACCTTGGGTGGGGGTGGGGGGTGTGGCAACTGGGTAGGGGGACCCGGGTCCTCCCTGCTCCTCCAGGTCCCAGCTCAGGGCCCTGACAGTGGCAAATATGCTTGCCACTGGGTCAGCAGGGAATCCTCCTGAAACACGCTGACACCACTCGGTACAATGCCTAGTCCCCCTGAGCTACTTCCTACCCTTTCCCTTGTGTAGTGGTCCTGGTGTCGCAGAAGTCCATAGTCTCCTTGGCCTCTGCAGCTCTTGCAGCTCTGATACTCCTGGGGCATCTGCAGGAGCTGGGGCATTTGCCTGGGTCTCAGCATCTCTGGCTACGCTACCGCCATCTGTTGCTTCAGCAGCTCCCGGGCTGGAGCTTGCAGCGTGCGTCCTCCCTCTTCAGTGGTCAGCCCTAAATGAGCTGAGCTGCACCCTTCTATACCCCAGCTGGAGCATGCCCATCAGGGCCGAGGGGGCATGGTCAGTGTGGGGCAAGTGTGCCCCATCACACAAGGGTTCTGGAAATAACCTCAAATTAAATAGGGCATTATTAGGCCCTGATTCAGGAAGGCACTTAAGCACAAGCTTTCCTGAATTGGGTCATCTTACAGTCTTGGAGGCTGCCCCAGTATTTGCTGAAGCAAAACTCTCTTTGAAGAACCTGGAGTAAGGAGAGCAATTTCGAGGACTTGACTTTACACTGTGATCTTATTAACTCTAGCATTGTAATATGTCATTTCAGAAGATGTCATACTGGGAGCTCTAAGATGTATATATCCTCCTAATGTGTGCATAGCAGGAGTTATGTACATGTATCAAGAGAATATATCATAATGATATATTAATCTTTGAGTATGTGCTGTAACTCTCATTAGCATCATAAGGAATCACATATGTTGACCTTTTCTATACAAGATAAGTCAATAGCCTTATTACAGAAACTGCCAGCAATGTTGTAAATGCTAGTGTAGCCAACAGGTTATGAAACACTGCAAAATGAAAATGTTCAGAAAATAAAGCAAATCAAAAAATACTAATAAATTCTGGAAGGGGTAAATTGGCAAACAATTATATAGAGTTAGCTGTGTGAATCCAATTGTAGTTAATGTGTTACAGCTAAAGCCCTATGCGGCCTTGAAAATGTATCTCTAAGAAATTTACATTTAATTTTGTTTTAAAGTTTACATTAGGTGTGTGTGCCGGTCGGGCAGGGATGTTAGTAGGCAAGAATTATATAGCTATGTAAACACAACAAAAGTGTTAATAATAAGTCATGGCTCAGATTTTCAAAGCAGTGCAGAGAAGATTAATGGAAGGTGTATGGCTAACACCGCATCACAGTTTTGAAAATCTCAGCCTATGATTTAATCTATAGGTGTTGGTGCTCTGTGTTCATTTAAAGCCCTTGATTTAAAAGTACAACATTATATGGTGCAGCTGGTATAAAATAGTTATTTTCTACTTACCATATTACTCTCAAATCAATTTCAGTGTTAGTTTAGAACAAGTTTAGATAATTGTAATGAAAATGTGACTATGTATTAATATTTGCCAACTAAGTGATTATTTGGTAAGTGCATTTGGTCATCTTAAAATAATTCTTCTCTTGATATGCAGGAGATTTATGCTTGTAAGTCCCATTAATGCTAATTGGAGTAACGTGTGTAAATCCTTGCACTTTGAGATGAGACTGTATCCATTAGACTAAAAGATAATACTTCACCATTGATTAGTATGCATAATACCATTTCGATAGCGGTGCTGGCAAATGATACATAACACATGGTGTAATAATTTACATTTTTTCATCTCATTTGAGTATACTTTACAAAGCAGGAAATTATAACTGCTGTTAAAACACACTTTTTGTAACCTTGGCTCTATGCACTCTTATGTTAGAACAGACATATAACATTTATATAACAGCATAAGGACTTGAGTGATGTGATGAATTAAAGAAAGTAAACCCTTTGAACCGATAAATTGCTGCACCATTTGATGCTGGTAAAAGAATCACCAGTCCATTGATCTGGAGATGAAGCATCTGTCCATGGGTAAAGCAGGAGGTTGAGAATGTATGTTTTATATTAGTGGGGCAGGGAAGGGCGTGGTTCTTAGCACTGACAAATGTACTAACTGCAAGAACCAGAAGGTATGTTGTTTTTAGTAAGGGAAGAAGGTGTAAGGTAACATTGGTAAATTTTCTCTGGCATCTCATATGGGTTCTACAAAATGAAGTCCTACTCTTTTGGCTGTTCCTGACTGACTGACTCTTTTTTAAGGCCCTGATCCTGTAAAGATTTATATACATGCTTAAAAGAGCTGGGTGGGAACTGGTTTTTTGTTTAGCAGGAAAAGCTGTGATTTCAATTTATTTTTAAATTCCAAAACAGAATAAAACCAACATTTTTTGAAATTTCCTGTGAAATTAAATTCTGAAAAAAATATTGTTTCGGGTTGAGTGAAATGTTTCGTTTAGATAAAATCAAAATGTTTTTCTCTGAGTCTGACTTATTAAAAAATGTATATTATGTAACATTAAAATTAAAAGTAATTTCAAAATGGAAAATCAAAGCTTTAAGTTCTGAAAAGTTGTTTTGACCTTATCAAAGTGCTTTTTTCCCAATTTTTCCTTTAAATGAAATTTTGTCAATCAACACGTTTCTACAAAACATTTAGCTTTCAAGAAATTAAAATCTTCCAATGGAAAAATATTTTGTCAAATTTCTGACTAGATCTTATGCTTAACTTCAAGCATGTGAGCAATCCTATTTAGTTCAGAGAGGTACTCGTGCTCAAAGTTATGCGTACATATAAATCTTTACAGGTGGGGGCCCAAATCATCAGTTAGAATCATGCTTCTGTAACTTGTCAGTCATCAGGGACATAAATATTCCTCCCTCCTAAAAATAATGTGTAACATTTGCATTTTGAGTGTATTGTACATACATTCAATAATCACAACATCCCTGTGAGATATTAATATACATATTTCCAAATGTCCTACTATGTTAGTTTCTGAGCACACTACAAAATAATAATAATAAATTAACCTCCAGAATGAAAAGTACTTTTATTTAAATCTAATTTATTTCAGATACCAGTGGTTGGTGGTTGATTTTCAGGAGATTTGTCTTGAGTATCATATGATGTAGTTGTTTGGGGAAACATGAGCCGAAAGAGCTGTAACATCCTCTGGAGCAGGATGGTTTTAGTGTCAGGCTGACGTTGGGTGAAAGTGAGTTCCATAAGCAAATGCCCTTTTACAGATGACAAAAATGAGGCAGCATACCAGGAACTAAGCCTTAGAGTAGCTACAGCTAGCAAGGTGGTAAGAACTGTGGGATATGGCCCCAGAAACCACAGCACCAGACACACATCAACACAAAGCCAGGATGGATGCACCTGCCTGTATATGGAATGGAAATGAAGTGTGCACACCAAAGTTGTGTGTATGCTTACAGTTGAGCTTGAAAAGAGCAAGCTCACATGTAAGTACATGGACCCAGATACAAATTCAGTATACACATACCCTTAGAGTGGGTAGGGACTAAATTTTCAAATATGCTCATGTTTGGGGGGATGCCTTCTCAAACTGAGAGAGAGCTCTCTTACAAAATTGTCTCTATGTGACTTTCCAAAAGTCACACAGCAAGTCAGGGTACATAGTGACAAAGCAGGGAAGGCCAAGCTCCCAGTCTCAGGTTCAGTCCACCATAGCACGCTACTCCTTTCCTTTTCATTATAGGTTCATGATGCACAGAGGCTGCTGTGTAGAATCATGATTATTTTTACATCTATGAGATGAAAGAGTTAAGATTTAAACATCTAGTCTAGATTGTGGGTGGAAGCAGAAATTAATTAATTGAAAGTGAGTTATGTAGGTATCTCTAATGGCCATATGATCTAGCATTTTCTGGGAATATAACAATAGGATACCAGTACCTGCTGCACATCTGCTGCTGTCCCAAACAACAGATTCTTGAGATTGAGATACTATGGTTTACAGAGGTTCCCCTCATAAAAATCATTGAAATTCAAAACAGGAATTATGTTGTTACATCTAAATTAGAGTCTGGCTCAGGATGCAGAACTTGGATGTGGATATGTGTATTAGGATCAGGACAGGCTTTGTGTTCTCCACTCTGATCAGGGCAGGGATTGACGAGATGATGTCCAATTGCTGATTTTGTGAGGTAACGGTACAAAATAGAAAAAAACCCAACCTTTGAGATTAGGTGTCAGAAATCTTTAAATATCATCTTGCAAAGAGATTTCAGCCACATCTGCACCAGAACCAGCTCATAGGTTCCTTTTTACTTTTGGGTCTGACCTGGTACCAAACTGTAGTGGCAGGTTCAGATATGAGATTTGAAATCAGAAGTCTACTACCTTTACATTTTTAATCTGCACTTTGGGTTTTGGCTCATCTCTAATCTACATATTACTTCCTTACATAAATAAGTTAAACTTTAATTGATTACATATGTAAATAAGGAATGGAACAGGTCACAAAGTTCTTATAACCTGATCTTGCACTGTAGAAGACCATATCAGTTTTGCAACTGACTTTAATAGGAGCAGGATCAAGCATTGGTGCAGATATTGGTAGGCATCTTGCTCAGGTGCAATATAAACAGCCATGGATTCTTCATTAAGAGGTGTGACTGGGTCTGCCAGATCTTCTCTGCTTGCTGAGGAGGCATCAGCACACTGACATTCCCTGCCTAAGGAAAATCCACTCAGGCTAGGTGAGCATCAAGAAAGTCCGCCAGAGGCCTAGAAGGGTCAGGAGGAAATACTGAACCAGCAGGCCAGTTAGGAAGGTTTGCCTGCTTTTGCTTAGGGGCAGGGCCAGGTGAGACTGGGACAGGGGAGGTGTTTCTCAGTGCTAAGCTCTTGCATTTCCAGGGTTTTTCCTCTTTGTTTAAAGTAGTGGCTCTCAAACTTTTGTATTGGTGACCCTTTTCACACAGCAAGCTTCTGCGTGTGCCCCCCCTTATAAACTAAAAACATACTTTTTATATTTAACACTATTATAAATGCTGGAGGCGAAGTGGGGTTTAGGGGTGGACGCTGACAGCTTGCGACCTCCACGTAATAATCTCGTGATCCCCTGAGGGGGCATGACCCCCAGTTTGAAAACCCCTGGTTTAAAAGCACAGACAGCTGAATACTGAATTGCTGTTTTATTACGTGATTGTTTAGAGCAGTGGTCTCCAAACTTTTTATGTTGCACCCCCCCTTACCTGTAACATAATCTATCTGTGCCTCCCCTGGGAGCGGGGCTGGGAGCCAGGAGCAGAGCAAGGACTGGGGCTGGGGCCAGGAGTGGAGTCATGGCCGGGAGTAGGGCTGCAAGCCAGGCAACATTTGGGGACTGAGGCTGTGGCTGGGCTGTGGTCAGGGCTGGGAGCCAAAGCCGGGGCCTTGGCTGGAGGGCTGGGGCCGGAGCCAGAGCAGAGCTGGGGGCAGAGCGGAACTCGATGGCGTTCCTTCCCTGCCCCTTGTGAGGGCTGGCCTGGGCCCTACTGCACTCCCCCCACCCGAACATTCCTCCCCACAGTTTGGGGACCACTGGTTTAGATTGGTCTGTGCCAATCTTATGGCACAGACTGCCCTGCCCCAAGAAGATATCCAAACTTTACAAACTAAGGTGGGGAGGGCCTGTAGTACCATGTGTGGCCGTAAAGAGGGCGATATTGGGCAGCCCTGCCTCCCACAGGAGGACATTTAAAGAATTCAGTAATTTAGATTACATTGAGGGTGTAATAAGTCCTTAGAATCTTTTAAAAACTGCTAGTTTCATGCTGTGGAAATGAATCTGAAATGGGAATGGTAATTTTCGGCCTTCAGACATCTCTCTCTCTATCAAATTTCACTGCTAAATTTACAAAAGAATAGCAATTATCTGGGGGTAATTTTGCCTTCTTGTTTTTATTCCACGAACACTATGCCAAATCTTGTATAGGTGCATTTGTATTAAAACCAGCTAAAGTTAATTCACTCAATTTTACACTGATTTACTAAACTAGACTGCAACCACTTTGGGGCAGGGAATCTGTCTTTATCTGTATTGCAAAATGTGATGCACATCTATGGCTCTAGATAAGTAATATATAGTAATAACAATACGGGGCTTCATGGTTCAGGAGACTAGTAATAGGATGAAGAATCTTTCATCTTTAGGTCACTAATTGAAATTCAGTGCAGGTTATTTGCTGCTGAAAGTCATTTTGGCCTCTCTGCAATGAGTGTTTCAATACAATGTCCATATTAAAAAAAAAAACAGTTCCATATTAGCACTAATTGGCAGCCTGGCTGATGTGGTAGTACTAGTCTCAGCAACAGGCCATGGTGTCATGAAGACCAAAGCACTCTTTTATCCTAGTGATTCCCACAGGCCGTTGTTCAGGAATATCAGCAGGGTGCTGTGATGAAGTTTGCATTACTTTGCCTGTGTTGTACCTGGTTTGTAATAGAGAACTTTATTTTCTAGGGCTCTCAATCTGGCATCTTTCATAAGCAGTACATTAAGTTTAACACCCACCTACCCCAAAACAAACAAGCAAGCAAACAAACCAAACACACACAAACACAAAATAAACGGCATGGATTATTACCTAGATTTCAGTTTTGTTAAGGAAGAGCCCCTTCCCTTCCCTACCCTTGTCCCCCACTTTTTATTTGAAAGACTTTGACTTGGAAACCGAATTCAGGCAACAGGAAATGTTCAGCACTTGGGAAATACTTACTTTAGAATCTTGAAAGTTTTTCTGAATCACATCACATAAAACTGTCTCCCTTCATCTATCAAGTGAGACTAACGCATACCTTTCCAAAGGTTTAGGTTTATGTGATGCTACTTTCAGTGTGGACTGCACTTCCCTGACAAATCAGTACCAGTGGCACTATCACAATCTTTAGTGTGATTATGGTCTTTTTTTCCTTTGTGTGATCAATGAAATCTTTGTGATTGCACTATAAATCTGTGCCTTTTGGCAGGTTTGTAAGCTGGGATAAATCTTTGATCTCTGGAACGTACAGAGTGCTTAAGACCATGGTAACAAAAAGGTAGTAAAAGATTTTATTTTGACTTTTCATTTTTTATTATATTCCCCTATTGTCTTCTTCCTGCACATGGATCCATACCTTGTGCATTACCTTTCCTTGGCTCAATGGGCTGGTAGACTGGTATTTTTAATGGTGTATCTGGTGATTTTGGACCTGATTTTATGAGTTGCTGAATGCTCTAAACTCCCACTGAAGTCCCAGAAAGTCATTCTTATGGGTCTAGCGCTTTTACAATGATAGGCCCAAGGAAAAAGAACAATAAAACCTTTCTAAACAGTAAAGGCACACAAACATAATATTCAGAAAAGTTGGTTTTCTGCTTGGATTTGAAACAAACAGTGACTACCAGACAAATGTCCCCGATAGAAAGTTCCAATAAAAAAAAGTAAAATGTGAAAAATTGTGAAATGCAAAAGAATGAGGAAAGGAAACCAACTAGTTGTGCTTAAGGGTGTTATTCTTTTTAAAAAGATCATACTAGAGGATTCACATGAAGGAAGTTGAGACAAAGGCACAACTTTATTTGATCAAGAGAATCAGAAATTGTGAACATAGAGGAGTTCTTATAGGCATGAAAATATATGTACAATTAAGTGTCATCATTGTAGAAGGTAGCTGATAGTAATCAGGAAGGAAGACTAGATAGAAAAGAACATAGACCTGAGAACTGGACCTTGTGAAACTTTTCAGTGGAGAGTTTTGACACACACAGGAGAAGCCACCACTACAGATGCCAGCCACAACCAGGCCCATATTTTTAAATGGATTTTTATTCAGAATGAAGCTGTGGAATATATCGGCTTTTATATTATGCCTCATTTTCTAAAAATGGGATTCTGTTAACATTTAGTGTAAATATCACACTTTTGCACCTTCCCAGGAAGGCATGCATAGAAAATTAAAGTTAAAAAATGCAATTTTTGCTGCTCCAAGAAAACCCCTAAAGCCGGGCAATAACATAAAGTATACTACAGAAATAATATCACAGAAATGTACAGGCTTTATCAAGGCTTGGTAGAATTAAATTTGTATTTTTAAAAAATAAGTTGAATGGATAGTATCAACATTTATTTTTAAACACAGATATTTTTATGTATTTAAATTTTTATAGTAGTGGAAAACTGTGTGTGTGTGGGGAGTTCAGACAATTATTTAATAGCAATGGATACTCAGATTCAAAAAGTTAGTTTTATAAATGTTAAAGCACAAATTGTCAACATCGCATGTCAAAATATACAGAATAGATATCCTTCAGTCAATAAATCACACCTGTTTTTATTATTCATTTGTTAGTCCATTTGTAACAAGCTTACTACAAAAGTCTAAATCACTGGATTTTGATTCTAATAAGTTCTCAGGCATCATTTTTCTTATTTTGCCTATCTCCAAATTTCAGTTATCATCAATGGAAATATTTTGTCATGGGTTTGTGTGTATGCAGTGAAATTGACATTTACTGATATTTATTGATGACAATGTAATCCATCCAAGCCTAGCTTTATCCTACCCACCCTCTCCATGCAACCTAAATAGCCTTTTTTTGTGGGGGAGGAGGGCTATTTATTCTTACTGCTAAAAGCTTCCTGCACCTTTTTCCTGCACAGTGAACTGAAAAGTTTTATTATTTAATATTTATTCTTTTTCCTGAATTAGGTAGACACTGTCAAGGTAGGAGTGTTTAGAGAATTTTAACTGTGTCAGAAGCCTTGCTACTCCCACAGACTATCTGAATTATTTACATCATGGAAATCTCCAAAGTGTTCTAACCCAGACTAACCCACTTTACTCTCAGAACACTGAGGAGTAGAGTCCTCATTCAAGTCCACTGAACTACTGAAGACTAATTGACTTCTCTGTGACCATCTATTCATTTTTAGGGTGCCCTTCACTATAATATGCACATCCAATAACAAGTGCATAGATTCTTCCCCATTCCCCATAAATGGCCCAAATCTCAGTCTACCCTGCTGCTTAAACTTCCTGCTATCTCCCAATTGACTATCTTGTTGGAAAACCTCCCTGACTACTGCCCTCACTCACTCTTCCTTTCCTCCCATAGCAAATTCCTGGCTCCAGATATTAACTCCCATGAGATACTGGACTCTGTGCCATTCTAGCCTAGAAAGCTTCTCTTTTCCCTGAGACTAGTGCTTGGCTCTGAATGCTCCTCTCACCTACCCCTTGTCAAGTTCCAGGCCCTGTTCTCTTTCCCTCCCTTTGGCTTCAGACCCTTTCCACAGCTCTCAAGACAAGATTATTGGTTGCTACTAACAGCTGCTAATCACCCAGCTGATCAGCGGCTCTCCCCATTCCCCCTGCTATTCCTGCTCACAGTTCCCTTATTCCAGCTGAGGAGCTGTCCCATCATCACACCGTTTTCTTCTGCAAGTGTCTCCTACTTGAAAATTATGTAGCATACTAAGGGTTAATGTAGGGCTTGATGATAATGATAAAGGAATTGGTAGGTACATGCAGTAGAACAATGAATACCGTGTATAGCTTTAACATACGTTTTAATTACACAAATGAAGATTAAAATTCCTGTGGCTTTAAAAAAAACCCCAAAACCCAACAATCCAAAAACTGAGAATGGAGCACTACATCCTGGTTGAGAACCAGGATAGGTTTTCAGAATGTCAGGCCTAGGATTCCACTTGTGAATTTCCCTATCTTCTCTTCTATAAAGTAAAGCACAGGTACATAGGAAACCCCTTTAATAATGCTGCAATACACATCAAATAATGTTTCTTGGTCTCTGGGTAAAAAAAGAGGGTGTGTAGCACTGGGTTGCAATTTGCTATGGTTTACATCTGCTATAATCCCACGGAAGTTAGTGGTATTGTGCGCAGTCTAACTTAAGGCTGAATTTGGCTCCTCATATATTGTAGGCACCAGCACACTAAAAAGGGGGAGTGACTGATAGGATTTTGTTTCAGAAAAACTAGAACATAAATATGATAGATAATGACTAATGCTGGATGAACGAACTAATAATGTCACTTTCTATAATGCCATTCTCACAGTTGCTCTTTCAACAGAGTAGTGAAATGGAATTGAAAGAGTTTCTTTGTCAAAAACTGCATTTGTGATGAGACTTTGTAAATAAAAATGAAAGTATTCTAAATTTAAATTTCATCGTCACAAATGACTTGAAGTGTATTGAAGTATTTTAAATTTAGTCATGGATGTCTTGAATGGCTTTAAGTTGTATTATTAATGTATAATTTAATCATAGTGATTTGATGAAAGCTGGAGCTGATTCTCTTGTGTTAGAAGTAACCACAAAGTGCCAAACTCAGTTTAAATTGGATTAATATGATCAAACCCTTAGACATCAAGGCATCCAACATCTCCAGTTATTTCATAACATAGCTCTGCACATCTGTGGATCAAAGTCTGATTCTGTGTTTCCCTAGCCTACTGAGCTTGGATGACCCGCATCATGGACACGAGTGTTCCATGGCACGAGAGTTCTAGTGACCGTAACTTTTCTTGGTTGCTTAAGTGAATTAAAGATCAAATGGAAGAATCAGGGGAAAGCTGAGGTGAAATAATTTCATCTCATTTTTGTATCACTGAAAGTTTCTACGAACAGGATACAGTCTTTTTATGCACAGGCTGTATATGATGTTCACTTACATTAAAAGTTGAAGACCTGTTTTCTGCAGGCTTTGGGGACTCTAAAACTGTCAAGGTTAATCTCAGATTTTATTTAAAACCAAAGTTTCTAGGCCTTTTCTCTGTGTAGATAACCATGCAAATGAAAATTGATCCGTATGGTTGAAAGCTTGTCACTGATCTTATCTATAGATTCACAGTTCCTCTAAGTTTCATAAAGTTCCTGTGTGACCAGTGAAACCCAGGGCCACCAGTCCCTCAGTTTTTGAGAGAATTAAAGACCAAGTTGAAAAAGCTGAAGGACGTGCCACACATGCACTGTGAGGGCCACCACAGGTTTCCTCCAAGATGATTCATCTGCTGCGCAGCCAGTGTAACTTCTGATCACAAGAGAGTGTTGTTTACTTTTTAAAAATCATTTGCATTATAGTACAACTAAGAGTGCTTTTGTGCTAGGCTCTGTACATACATATGGTAAGAGACAGACTCTGCCCCAAAGAGCTTACAGTCTAACACAGGACACGCAAGGTGGGTCAGAGGAAGCACATAGACATTAAGTAACTTGCTTGAGTTCACATGCAAAGTCTGGGAGCTGAACTCAAGTCTCTCTAGTGCAAGCAGTTAGCCTCAGAGCCATTTTTCTTCTCTGTGTGCTTATATTTGTGTGTTCAACTACCGTAAATTGGGGGTCTGACCCACATGTGAGTATAGGTGCCTATCTATGGGCAAACAGTTGATTTTTGTGTGTGTACTCATGGTACTTGGGAGTGCAAATGTACATATGCAAAAATATGCATGGGTTTTTAATTACTTAATGTTTGTAAGGTGATATACATACACACACACACACACACACACACACACACACACACACACACACACA
>NW_020664409.1:52666438-52696402 GCF_002925995.2 Terrapene triunguis
CACACACACACACACACACACACACACACACACACACACACACACACGTCTGTTAATATTTCACTGCAATGTGTAACAAAGCCCTAGCATGAGGTCAATTTTAGTGGCCTCCACACACCCAATGTATTTCGAAAATTGCCCTCTTATAAACTTTTCCACATGTTGACAGATCTGAGTAGACCCCAGCACAAGCTGCTGTACTCCACTTCTCCTGCAGCAGGAGGCTGGTGCTGACCGAAACATCCTCCTCACCCCCTTGCTAAAGACTGATTTTGTCTGAGGATGCCCATGCCACAAAGAATCTTCATGCCAGACGTGTTCATGGGGGAGAGTCCTCACAGAAGACAGGAGTCGGTTATTTTTTGTGGGTCATGATGTGTGGATGAATGAAAAGTTTTCACTGCAAAAATGCTAAAGTTGACTCTCCACAATGTAGAGTGGGGACCATTTAAAGAGAATGAAGAATTTCTCCTCTCCCCCACCCCCCAATGGATGGATTTGTATAATCCATCTTTGACTGTATAAAAAGAACTTGGATCTTCACGGTACAGTTTGGTATATTACCTCCTTCAGCCTATCTGATTGCTTTAGTTTTTGATAACTGGAATTAAGATGTTACAGACCTCTTATTGCAATAACCGAAAGAAATTCTACCCTCTTGGCAGATGGGCCTTTGATTTTTGCATGTGCTCTTTTTCCAAGCGACAAAAGCACATCTGAAAGTGAATCCGAGATTGGTAATATCCAAGGCAGACCATTCATAAGCAATAGTTTTCCCTCTCAGAGACAAAGCCATAAATTATTTTTATTGTCTAAGGGGATAGTCTCCCTTGGCCTTAGAGTGTATGAAATATCAGGGACCTAAATGCCTGATTCTGCAAGGTGCTAAGCACCTCCTTAAAAGTACTGAGTAGCCTCAGCTCCCATTGAGAACAGCGGGAATTAAGGGTACATACTACCTTCCAGGAGGCCCTCAATACCTTGTTAGATCACGCTGTAACTGCTGTAGCCGTGCCTTTGAATGGGCTTTGTAAGTGCTAGCACTATTAGAGGGGACCATTAGATGAAGTCATTGAACCATTAGGAAGCCTTCAAAAAATTAGTACTCTTTTTCTGATCTAAAAAAGTGTTGTGGTTGAGAATATGCACATAGAGCCATCCTCAAGGGAAGATTTCTTTTACACATACTGACTCCATCAATGCTACCACCTAGCAGTTCACGAATATGAGACTTACGCTTTGTAACGTTTCACAGATACCTACATCATGCTGAGTAGAGCTGGTCATCTATTATTAACATGCTGGCATTTTTTCTAGACTAAAAGTGTCTTCATATTATCCATATTCCTATTAACCCTTCCATGATAAAAGACACTTGCAAGCCCTATTCTGTGGCTACTTTATCGCTTCAGAACAAAGGCATTTCAAATCTCAAAAAGTATACATGCTCCCTTTAGAGCATACAGAAAAAGATACATATTGATTTTCTTAGAAATACCTCAGATGTTTAAACACAATGTCTGTAAAATACTTTTTCTTTTTTTAAACTATATTTCAGTGCATGTCTCTGAACATTATTATAGTGTTGCATTAGAAATACTAGAATGATGGTTGAGACAGCATGTTTTGCACTTATACAGAGACTTACATCTACAGCAACTGTTAAGGAATTACTGCCCTTAAGAGGTAAGGAAGTATTTTAATTCCAGTTTTGCAGATGCGGATACTGAAGAGGCCTTGCCCAAGGTCACAAAGGAAGTCTGTGCCTGAGCCAGGAATAGACCCTCACTCTTGTGACTCTGAGTCTCACATCTAAACCACAAGACCATCACTCCTCTTTTATGAGCCTTTCCTGTTTAGTGCTTTCAAGTTTTCAGAAAAATTAGCCTTTGTGCTAGGAAAAAGCATGAAAACTGCATCACAAAGATGGATTTTCTTGTGGAAGGTTTGGTAATGTTGCACTTGGTGGTTTGAGCTGACTGAGCATGCAATAACTGGACAGTTAAGAGCTTTATCAAATGCTTTTTCTGTGCCTGGATAACTCAGACCTCATTTTGGGCTCGCTCCCCAGCTGATGCAAATAGATTGACTTCAATGGAGCTGATTTACACCAGCTGAGGATTTGGCCTGTTATTTTAAAAACTTCAGATTTGGATCTGTCCCTCAGTGATCAGCGTCATTCACATTTTTTGAAGAAACTTGGTTTAGAAATGAATGTAGGTGTCCAAAAATCACATCTTGTAAGCTTGCCACCGAATTTTTAATCGAATACTAGATGGTGTGGCAGGAGTATAGTGGGGCCACTGTGGATTGAAACAAATAAAGTTGCATTGATTTCAATGATTACTCATTCAAACACATTCATGTAGGGACTAATCTCTCTTCCCTTTCTACCTCCTCTCATCTGATTGCACACCTGGGAGTGCAGAGGCCCAAGATGCAACAGAATTGCCATGGTTCTGTTTCTGTAGTCATGGCTTTCTGCAAAAAGGCCACGTAGAGTAACCAAGCAATGCCTGCATCCCGTAGAGCAGTTCTCCATGGCAGCTCTCTATACAGCACAGAGGGATGATGGTAAAGGAATGGGAGGCATTGCCAGTGGAATCACAGATACATTCATCAAATCTGTGTGTGGGGTGTATTTTTTGAGCAATAGCCATGGCCACTGTTTCAGCCCACAGGCAATCGTATCGGCAGCAGATCAGGTGAGCATTCATTTCCCACATCTCTTGTGGAAATGTTCAGTGTGAGGCCGATTTACTCAGGTGTTACATAGAGGTCCACAATTTAACCTGGTGTGCAAAGTGTATTTATTGGATTGTGTGATCATTCATTTTCAAATTTGTAGTTTTTACACAGATTTTATTCTTGAAATAAAAGAGGAATTACGTGCAATGTTTCCGTTACCATTTAAAACATGCCTGACACATTTCCTGGATCCCAGTCCAGAGCTTTAACTACAGGACCCATCCTTTCTCTTCCCATCTTATTCTCTATACATCATCCAACTTCCACAGTGAATAAAGCAGGGGTCCTTAAGACAACAGCCTCATTCATTACACAACTTTATTCATTCCCAGAGCATGGCACCCTGTGCACTCAGTGTGACAGGATACTTAGCAAAAATAACGAGGAGTACTTGTGGCACCTTAGAGACAAATTTATTTGGGCATAAGCTTTTGTGGGGTAAAACCCACTTCATCAGATGCAGGGAGTGGAAAATACAGTAGGAAGATATATATATACTTGAAAAGATGGGAGTTGCCTTACCAAGTGGGGGGTCAGTTCTAATGAGACAATTCTGTATTTTCCACTCCATGCATCTGATGAAGTGGCTTTTACCCCACGAAAGCTTATGCCCACATAAATTTGTTAGTCTCTAAGGTGCCACAAGTACTCGTTTTTGGTGATACAGTCTAACACGGCTACCACCCTGAAACCTGTTAGCAAAAATAGTATATGATCATGTGATTAAAGATTGCATCATAATACTATACACAATGTGGGCAAATTCTAGGATTACCAAATGTTTCAGTGCTTCACTTTGAAACATTACCAGTGTTCTTTCAGGGTCCCATCCAAAACCCATTGACGTGAAAAGACTCCCATTAACTTCAGTAGGTTTTAGATCTGAAGTTCTAAATGTAGGGTTTTGGTTTTTTAATGTATAAATGGACTGTGTTAAAGTTGCTGCGAGAGACATATTTTGCATTCCCTAATGCTAGCCTGTTTAAAATCTCAACTATAACTCTGTATTAACATAATTCTTTGCATTTAACACTCTTATACAGAAGGCTAGAAACCTGCAGGTATATGGAATCATTATCTGAAGACCTTTCCAGAAGTGTCAGGAGAAATATTATATATGCATTCTTAACCTTTCAGCAGGAAGCAAGAGCACTGGAAGCCAAATCTGCAATTCAGAGTTGGAAACAATAAATCCTACAGCGATAGGATAAAACAACAGAAGAAATTGCAAAGAGGCACTGTAGCGGGTTTTGTACCTCGTCAACCCCTTGAGTCGGGGGGGCAAGTGGTAATCCCGTCTCTCTATGCCTACATCTGCTTTTACCATCCTCCTTCCCCCCTCAGTAGTCAGCACAGTGTGGCCCAGAGGCCAGGGTCCGTATACTGCCTCTCCCCAAGTGGGATAGTGCGGCTTAGCATCCTGAGTCCATGCAATATGCCCAATGGCTGGAGTCCGCCTAATTCCCCCTCACTTAGTGGGATAGCATGGCCTAGCGGCCGGAGTCCATGCAATATGCCCGTAGGGCAGTGCTGCCCAATGGCTGGGGTCCACCTAATTCCCCCTCCCTTAGTGGGATAGCGTGGCCTAGCGGCCGAAGTCCATGCAATATGCCTCTAGAGCAATGCAGCCCAATGGCCAGAGTCCGTCTAATTTCCCCTCCCCTAGTGGTATAGCACAGCCTAGCAGCCGGAGTCCATATTGCTCCCTTTGGAGGCAAAAGAGGGATCAGGTAACTGGGACCATTGCAAGGGGCAGTGACCCCTTGTAGGGGGGCCGGGCCCACCCAACTCCACCAGGCCCCGACCCAGGACCCTGCCAGTGGCGGAGCGGTCCGCTACGGGGTCAGCGGGGAATCCTACCGAAACATGCTGACCTCATAATGGTGGGAGGTATCACTCCCTTACCTTCCCTGGGTCACTTCCTACCAGTTCTCTGACAGCCATAGTCCATATGTTATTGGAGTCTCCAGGTTCCCCAGCACCAGACACTCCCTGGGGTTCCTATAGCTGCAAGCCTCTGGCCCAGGTTTCTGGCTCTTCAGCTCCGGGATCTCCAGGCTCCTCAGCACCCGACACTCCCTGGGCTTCTGATAGCATCAGGCCTCTGGTCCAAGTTTCTGGCTCTTCAGCTCTCGTAGGTAAGGGCTGTAGCAGCTCCTGGGCTGGAGCCTCTGCCGATCATCCTTCCTCCTCAGCAGCCAGCCCTGACTGAGCAGCTCTGCTGGCTTTTATACCTGACTTCCAGTTGGAGCATGCCCAGCAGAGCCTCAGGGACTTCCTTTGCGAGGCGGGAAGGGTTAACCCTCTCGGTACCAGTGTGGGGCCGATCTGCCCCATCACAGACACCTTAATTCCCTGCCTCCCACATTCTTGTTGACTGCGGGAGTATCAGCAAATAAAATAAAACTCACTCATTTTATTGGTGTTTTCAAATGCAAATGACACATTTTTTATATAAATGAAGAAAAATGCATTTTTACTTTGGGTCTTAGTGAAGTCAATCAGAAAACTCCCATCAACTTCAGTGGAAGCAGGATTAAGCCATCAATGTGGACAGTATGCATTACAGAGATGCCAGACTTGTGTAGCCTTGTTCAGGAATTCATGGTTTCTTGAGTCTTTTTCTACATGCAAGTTATAAACTATGTGGGCCAAATTGGGAGAAGAATTTCATCTGCTGTTTTTGCTGCTTTCACAAAAATAATTCTCTGCTTGAATAGCATGAAAGGTTCTTTACAGAAGTGCTTTGATCAGCAGTGTGTGTGTGTATATATATATATATATATAGTAAAAATTTTCAGACACAAGATGTGCATAGCTTGAAAAACTAATCACTCTCTGTGTGGTTTCTTTGTAGGTGTCTCTTCCTGTTCTTTACCCTGTGAAAGGTGGACTTGATTATTGAATCGTTCACTTACTTGTATTTGTAGATGGCTCTACATTATTTCCCATGCTCCATCAGATATTGATCAATGTGTAAATTAGTCTGATGAAACATGGAGAAAAATAAATCATCCATCTGGGAATCCAGTTGTGAATTTCCACAAAGATATTAAGGGTCAAATGCTTCCTTCAGACACATATGGACAAATCCCATGGACTCTAAGAGTTGCTTACACAAAACTGCTGATGGCAGAATTTGGCTCCAAGTACATCACTAAAGAGTCTTGTTTGTACTGGTACATCATGAAAAACAGACCAGAAATAAAAGGCTCTGTTAGTGGGAAAGGAAGTGTTGTCCAGTGATTAGAGCACTACTCTGGGACTTAAAAGACCTGGATTAAGCTTTCTGATCTACCACAGACTCACATGTGACCTTGGACAAGTCACCCTCACACTGTGCCCCATCTGTTAAAATGTTAATACTAAAATACTTCCTTACCTCATAGCGGTGTTGGGAGGATAGATACATTAACAATTGTGAGATGGTCAGATATTAAATACCTTCGATTCCTAGATAGGCTCTGTTCCATATTCATTGCTACTTCTCCCAGCATATGAATGAGCAAAAGCTACCCTTTAAAAGGGGTCTGTAATACTCCCTTTTAATCATGATGGGCATGCTTTTCTACTGTTGTCCACCAGTTATACAGCAAACCCTATTTTATTTTAAATGAAATTGTATTATGTTTTGAAGAATGTAAGCCTAATGAAATGCAGGCAGGAAGTAAGTGCAAACCGTGCAAACATTAACTATTGGATAGGTCTAAAATTAATTATATATTATAAAGATAAGTTTATTATGGCCCCGTATTACATTGCTTTGGGAAGTAATTATGAAATGCTTGAATGATAACAGAAAATTAACACACTAAAGGCAGGAAAGAAAGAAGAAAGGGCAGAATATAGAAAGATAAGAGGAGAGATGAGACGATGTGTTTAGACGTGAAAGGCTCTCTTACTTAAATATTTTGTGCCAGATTCTGTTAGTCTTACTCAATTTGAGTAATACCTTACTTCTCAGGGAGTCCCAATGATTCCAGTGTGACTCCTTGTAGCACAGGGTAATAGCTACTGTGAATAAGGGTAGCAGGATCAGACCCTTTAAAACTTTGGTTATTTTACTTAGGATAAATTCAGTATTTTCTCTCCAGCATGATAAAAAGCTTATTTTTGCTGGATGTCTGACAATGACTTGAGCCCTTCATCCCCATCATCTTCTATCTCTCTCTGACCCACTCTGCTCTGTTCTTCCTCATCACACTCCTTAGTCCATCCTTCTCGATACTCTTCTGTCCTCCAACATCTCAGTTTGGTCTGTTAAGGCAAAAAATATAATTAGGAGCCTAATCTAGCTTCCTACAGTCAGGGTCCACTTCACTGTACCACCATGAATTCCAAATACAGTCCACAGTGCACTGCTGAGTGATGAGTGCAGGGGAAAGCAGCAGTTTCTGTTTGAAGTACTACTGCAGCAGGAGAAATTGTCACCCACTGGAGACATGCAGCAAGACACTAATAATGTACACTTTTATTGCTTTATGGGCAGCTGCTGCAAGCTAACTGAACTTGCAGTACCTCTACATGCAAAACTATATGCAGTACCTGCACTGATTTCACAGAAGGATTCCAGAGTCCAGCCCAGGGATTGTAGATAAGCACTCTAATGAGTGATCCCATGTGCAAGTGGCACATCTGGAGCTGTTAAAGACGACAGGGGTAGGTGAAACAATTCAGATTAATGGAGGAAATAGCAGAATTTCATGGTCCTGAGCCTTTAAACACTTCCTCATGTGAGTAGTGCCACCAAGGTGCCACTGGATAATTCACATGAGTAAAAACTATTTTCACAAATAAGAATAGCAGGGTTTTGAGCCAATATTTTTGCTTGCTTTTACAAAAAAGAGAAAAATGTGTCGTTTTCACCCATATTTTTGGTTATGGTGAAGGGCAGTTTATTACAAATAAATATTTAAGAATGTTTAAATATTTAATGTTTTAATATTTAAGGGGGCAGTTCTGAACAACTGTGCCACACACACCCACATTCCACAGAAAATCCAGCACATGAGGATGGTAAAGGGTATTTCCACTCAGCAGGAAAGGGGTTAATACACACATTGCCAGCGGAAGAATCACTATATGTGTTAGAAAATTATTAATGTCAGAATTTAGACTTGAATATCTCCAGTGTCATTCATTTCTTTCCTTTGTATTCAATAATAGGCTGGTTAACTAAACATTTTTGAAACCACAGGATTAATAATGAATGTTTTTATATTGGTGGTAATTGGAAAGTCTGTTAAGGAAACCCTCAAAGAGCTATTTTCTAAAATAATTTTGAGATGATAGTTTCCCTTGAATGGCACTTAGCCAGAATCAGTGGCTGTGATACAACTTCTTAGTAAGGGGAACATTTGATAAAACTTGTCTACACCTATTCTGGGCATGTAGGGTGAAACCTTGGCCTCACTGAAGTCAATAAGACTTTTTACATTGATTTCCCCCCCACTTTCTTTCCTCCTTTCTCATTTATGAGAATTTGGCCATTACTGTACATTCATTTGAAAGATATGGCCTGCTTGACCAGAAAAGAAAAGCTCATCGAATGTGGCAAACGAAATATCACATCAGCAGAAGAAAGAGTCATACAAGCAACTGAAGGCTGAAGCCCAAAGGAAAATCTGTGACATCAAAAATAAGTGGTGGCAAGAAATGGCCAAGGAGATTGAACTTTATGTTGATAAACCTGACATGAAGAGTTTCTTTCAGGCAATAAGGGCCATTTACGGCCCATGTTCCCATGGACCCACACCACTCTGAGCCCAAGACGGGTCAACATATTTTAAGGACAGTGAAGCCATCAAAGCCAGATGGAAGGAACATTTTGAGATACTCTTGAACTGTGAGTTAATTGTCTCTGATGCCACTATTGTGTCTATACCTCAACGACATGAAAGAGAATCTCTTGCTGACCCCCACATCCTTGAAGAAGTAACACAAGCCATTATGCAAACTAAGAACAACAAGGCAGCAGGGCCAGATGGCATACCAGCTGAAGTCTAGAAGTTTGGAGGTGAAGCACTGGTAGGGAAGCTCCACAAACTTTTTCTTCATATCTGGTATAATGAGAAGATTACAGAAGACTTGAGAAATGCTAACATTGTTACAATCTTTAAGAAAGGAGATAAGTCGGAGTGTGGAAATTATCGAGGCATCGCCTTGCTATCTACAGCAGGGAAAATTCTTGCCCGTATCCTCTTAAACCGATTCTTTCCCTTTGCTGAGGAAATATTGCCGAAATCTCAGTGTGGTTTTAGACCATCCCACGGGACAACCAACATGATCTTCGTTGCCTGCCAAATCCAGGAAATCAGGGAGCAAAATCCGGACCTGTACGTGGCTTTCATCGATTTGACAAAGGCCTTTAACTCTGTCAATCGCAAAGCCCTGTGGAAGGTGCTGGCCAGATATGGCTGCCCTCCAAAATTGATTAAGGTCCTAGGGCTTCTCCATGATCAGATGACTGCCACGGTTCTCTGTAATGGCCTTGAGACGGAACCTTTCATCATCAAAACTGGGGTTAAGCAAGGATGCATTGTTGCCCCAACCCTGTTTTCCATCTATTTAGCAGTCATTTTGGTCCTTGTTAAAGATAATCTCCCCAATGGAGTTGACATTCAATATAGAATGGATGGGTGGCTATTTAATCTTCGACGTCTCCGCTCAAAATCTAAAGTCTTCAGGACATCCATTACTAATCTTCAGTATGCTGATGATTGTGTCATCCTTGCCCACACTGAGAATGGCCTTCAGTCCATACTGGATTTTCTTGCACAAGCTTACCAGAGCCTAAAACTGTCACTCAATATTGAGAAAACTAAAGTGCTCTATCAACCTGCTTCAGGTCTTGCACATGACCCACCACAAATCACCATTGAGGATCAGTTTTGGAGACAGTTGAGCACTTTTGCTACCTCGGTAGCCAACTTGCAAAATGCAAAAATCGACAGTGAGATCCAGCACAGGATCCAGTGCACAAGTGCTTCCTTTGGGAAATTGCTCCGACGCGGACCGTGACCTACAGCAGGACACCAAGATCCAGGCATATAAGACAATTGTGGTTCCAACACTCCTCTATGAATGCGAAACCTGGGTGACCTATCGACAGCACCTCGAGTTTGGAGAGGTATAACCAACGATGCCTCCGGAAGATCTTTTGCATCAAGTGGCAAGATTGCCACACTAACACCAGCATCCTCGCTAAAGCCAATGTCACCAGCATTGAAGCAATGTCTGTACCTACCGCGGGCGGATTTGCGATTCTAGGATTGGACTCCTGAGTCATCTCAGGACCTATATGTAAATCCATGGTAGAGATCATCCTTGAATCGAGGGATCGCCCATCAATCAATTATGGCACAGCTATGGCATAGCAATCTTCAGGGGATTTGTAGGGTCCATCTTTTGTATGTTGTGCATGCTGTTTTGGATTCCCTCCTATTGTCCCAGTCGCTATAAAGCTTTAAGATGCTTAGTTTAGATTCTATATGCCAATTTTAGCTTCAGCACAAGTGGTAACAGCTTATTATTACTTGCCATCATTATTATTTTGTTTCCAGAATGTTCTGGGCACTTTACAAACAGGTATAAAGACTAGGGGTGAAATCCTGGCCCCATAGCAGTAAATGGGAGTCTTGACAAAGATGTCAACAGGGCCAGGATTTCATCCAATTTCCTTACCCTCAGGAGTTTACAATCCAGATGGTATTGTTATCTAAAAACACCAAGCTAAACAAACTCAGGATTCTGGTTCACTGGGATCAGAGGTGCTTAAATCATCCTAGCCCTGCACTGGCTCACAAGAACAGAACCAACAAGGGAGAGGACTGGAGGGACGGAGTAATATGCAGGTTGCTGTTGATGATCCCAACAAAATAATTATTTGGGTTACTCAGCTCAGTCACTGGAATTCTGAGAGCAAAAGCCCCTGTTTTGGAAGACTGACAGTTTATTACTTAGATTTTAAGCTCCTTGGAGCAAGGACCATCTTTCTGTTATATATTTGTACAGTACCTAGCACAATGGGACTGGAGCCTCTAAATGCAATCCAATTAAATAATAATTCCAGTGTTAACAAATGTAAAGCATAATGATCAAACTTGGGGCCTGTTAACCTGGACAGTGTCTCCATTAACATATTTGTTTGAGTTACAGTAAAACCAGTAGTACACCATGGGAGATGTAGTCCAGATAGGGAGATCTTCCAAATTATAGGGGAGAAGGGGGCAGGAGGCAGCTGAGGTAAAACTCCCACGAGGCACCATAGCAGCATTTTCCAAATCTTTTTGTTGTTGTTTTTGACCAGAATTTTATATTTTCAGGCAAAAATTTCTGCCAAAAGCAGACATTTTTTGTGGAAAAAGATATTGAGTCAAAAACCAAATTTTCCACCAAGAAATAATTTTGATAGGAAATTTTTGACCAGCCCTATAAAACATGTAAGTGTTGTATACCTAGTATAGGAATGTAGCCATTAGAACTGTGAGGAAAGTGGAATTTCTCTCCTGCAGAAAATTTCAACAGTTTGGAAATTCCCAAAAAAAGGACTAAAAAAGGAAGCAAAAATGCTGGAAGGAAAATTATGAAAATTTCATTTTGGGAGAACCAAACAGTAATTTTTTGGTTTGCTTGTGGACGTCTGACTCCCCTGGCAGCTTCCTCTATGTTGCCTTACTCCCTAGCAGGTGGTCAGCCTAGGAAGACAGCTCTCCATGGAGCTGGGGGACCTAGGATGGCAGGAAACCAGGCAGGCAGGCTGTTTTTGAAGGAATAGATACATTCCCACGGAGCGTTTCAATCCCACTGAATCAGTATTTTGCAATGGAAAAGTGTTCCGTTGGAAAATTTTCAACCAGCTCTAATAACCATATGCAAAGATTAATGTAAATTGCTTTACACAGGCCCCAATCCATGGAACCCTTATGTATATACTTAACTTTAAGCTTTAAGTAGTCCTGTCGACTTCAATGGACACAAAATTCCAATTTGAGCATCAGCTGCTGTTGCATAGGCTTATCAATGCCAAAATGTGGTAGGCACTTGAGCAACAAGTATAAGGACAAGATTCCTGTCCTGAGGAGTTTACAATCCAGATAGTTTTCTTTCCAATAATGTCACAAACATCAAACTGAATAAACTCATTGAAATCAATGGGATTACTCATATGCTTAAAGTTAAATGCATGCATAAGTATTTCCAAGATTGGGTCTTAAATTGTGAGTGAATTGTGCCTTAACAGTTCTATCTAGTTTGTTCTTAGCATAATAATCTTTTCTGTCAAATGGAGTGATAAGCCAATTGCAGATGTAAAATAAGGAATAAATAGTGAAACCACTTCATATTTAATGTATCAGTCTGATCATAAATTGTCTGGAGGCTCCAGTGTCTGGAGAAAAGTTACAGTAGGCACCAAAAAAGAAAGCAGGCTATTACATTTTCAGATTTATAGCCGGAAATACAAAAAAGAGCTAATTTTTAGAAAATGTTGTGTAACTAGTCTTCCTTCTCTTTGTACAGATGTATTAATTTATTCATATATGAAAAAGACCATTTTTGTCTGTTTGAGCCCACTAAATAATATTTCATACACTATTATTTCTCAGAATTCCCTATAGAAGTTCCAAATACGTATTTTAAAGACGTTTCCTAGATTTTTCTCTGTCCTTTGCAGCTCTTATATATAATATACACTCTGTCGTTTCGGTTAGAAGTAATGCAAAAGGTCAAAGTCTCAGGTTATAGCAATCTAAGTGGACCAGTTTCATTTATTGCATATAGTTTCTATTTGATGTGAATGTAATTTACTTTGTTTCTGATATTCCATAAAATAGCTCATGACAGCTAAATGCCAAAACAAATAGCTTTTTTCTTTCTGTAAACCTTTGACTTGTCTGTTCTTTCCACAGACTTTAAATACAAAGTTTGTGCCAGCTCTAGCAGAATGGATATTTTGAAAGAAAGTTTTAAACAGATCAGAGGCTAATGAAATGTGTTCAGGAATGGGTTGGCTCTATTTAGACTTCTTGTAGAGAAAGAGGTAGTAGATAAATCTGAGGCTTTGTCCTCTCTGGAAGCATAACCATGTTAGCAACAACTACATTTCAAATACCATTGTAGCTATCTGAAATCTAGCATGATTCCCCTGATATTATGGTCAGTGACTTTCTCCCCCTTGAAAATCATGGTGTAGCAACAACTGACTTTAAATATAGCTGTACCTAGCTCCGAAGGTGTAGCTTCAAGTGTAGGCAGAGGCTGAGAAATGTGATTTTTTTATGAGGCTACTGTCCAAGGACAGAGAGAAAAGTAATAACAAAGGACAGAGACGAGCTGAGTATAATTCTGGAACTGGAAATACTCAGAGGACCCTGGGTAGGCTTAACTTCTTTATCTATCCAGTGCGCTCCTCACACAATATACTTCCAACTCGAATTGTCATGTCAGGAAGTAAGGCCTGTAAAATCAGTAGTTTGGGGAATACAGTTACGATAACTGCTTTTTAGTGGGAGAGAATTTCAGTGAATAGTACGCAGCCCAGTCAAGTATAAGGTTAAGTTGCAGAATATGAATTTCCACTTCAAATTCCCCAAACTTCCATGTAGGTGCTCTAGTCTATAATAATGCCACAAAGGAAACCCATTAGCTGCATAGATATGTCAAGACTGATTTCCCTGATTTGTGGGAAGGACACCAAAAAGTAGCATTTGAGACTTTTGCAGGTGACATTTATGGCAGAGATACAAACACAAAGGCATTCCAGTCACTATGTTTTCACAGATAGTGTAGACTATCCATGAATAGATAGGAATTTTGGATATTCCAGTTCTTTCTTCTGTAGTGAAGATAGATGAGAGATATTTTTGCAATAACACAGTGAAAAGCAAGTCTTACGTTGTAGTTTGCTAAGCAACTTCACTGTAGTGATGCCAGAGGAATCCAGAAATACAGTAAGACCTAATAGCTGTAGCTCTATTGTAATGACTGAAGAGCTTATAAAAGTTGAAGGAGCTAGGGTTGGATTCTGATCACATAAAGGTTTTACCTTGTGTAACTCCACTGACTTCAGTAGAGTTACACTTCATTTACATAGTAAGAATGGTGAGATAGAATCAGTTCTATGTGCATTAAGCTCTGACTGTGAAATATAATGGGCCAAATTTTGCTCACACCTGCACACTTGCATTTAAACAAATGGTCTTGCATGGTGAAAAGTGAGAGCAGAAATTGGCACTTATTTTTGCCCCACTATTTTTCAGTTTAGTTGCATATACATTTTTGTACAGTAATCAGCAAATCAATCCATTTGTTCAGTGCAGCTTCTACAGAATAACATCTTAAAACTTAGGCATGTAGTGCAAGGAGTGATATAGAAAAGGTTAAATGATTTTTTTCCACTCATGAAAAATTTTACAACTTTTTTTGTCTTCGATGAAACTTTTCTTAGACATTTTTGGGGGTTTTGTTGGAAAACTGAAAATAGTTTCCCCCCCAGTTTTTGACAATCTCTGATTAAAAATGGAACCACTTATGGTTTACTATCACGGTGATGTTGCACTGGAGTTTTATTCTGCAAGTAGAAGTACAACATTTTGGTGAAAATGGGAATGTAGAGTGTGAATAGTTCTGTAGTCTTCTCCAAACTAATTACAATTTTATGCATATTTCTTACCAAAGGTACTCAAATTTTACTCAAATGAAGAAAACAATATTAGATGTGTTTTTGCTTTTTAAATTGCTGGGCATTTAGTTTATTCCAGTTTTTCCCAAATCCTTTTCTTCTGCCAGAAAAAGAAATAATTAACTTGTTTCCCTTTCAATAACATCACCATTCAATTTTGTTGGCACCTACAGAATCTCTTATCACTTTGTTCTAAAAGGATGACTACATTCAATATCCTGTTCACATCATCACTGTGTTCCCAGGGTTCAGAACTTCTCATCAAATATCTTCTCTGGCTTTCAGAACTAAAAGACCTGTCCATAAGGGGTCTATAAATGGACACTAATGGATGTAGTCAAGTTTTGGAAGGCCTTTGGAAGGACGGTGCTTTCCTTTCATAAGTAAGGATTATTGTCTTCTTCCAGGGTGAAATGTACATGCATTGCCTCCTGAATGCAGGAAATGCATCCTGTCTTTCACAAAGCCTGTATGGGCTTTGTGAAAGACAGGATTTGGGCATGGACAGTGCAGCTTTTTAACAGCCTCTATTCCAAACTACTTGCTGAAGTAGTGGCTATTGTCCCTCAATGTCCATTGTGTTTGGAGTTTGTACTATTTTATCCAAGTAAATGTAGATCCAGAGGTTCCTTCCTGGTCCACCTCCAAATTCTCCTTCTGTCTATTTGGGATTAACATGGAGCTTATTTTCCAGTGCTCACAAGTGATACAGATGCTCCATTGCATGGCTACTTTGTTTGTGCTCCCCCAAAACTTTTCTCTGGGGTTTCCATGGCACAGAAGGCCTTGTGTAGGCGCTCCACTAGGGAGTGAATTTCACCCTCAGTGCACTTACTAAACTCCCTCCTATTTTAGTGGGTCAGGATTTCATCCAAGGTGTCTTAGCATGTTTATAATAGTGTTAATGGGAGTGGAATGTACACTTTAAGGACCATATCTTTCACAGGTGTAAATTGATGTAGCTCCTTTTGAAGTAAATGGACATACATCAATGTATGCCAACTGAGGAACTACCCCTCAGGGTGAAATCCATCCCATGCAGAGAGGCAGCACAAGGCATATATACTACTTAGTTTAAATGAAATGTATCAAAATTCAGCTTAAATGGGATTTAAGAGGTATCTAGGCCTTGTACTTGCCCTCTGCACAGGGACAAAATTCACCCTGGGTAAAGGATAGATCTCAACCTCTTTTTCAGGCCTTTCTATGGTCTTGTTTCCTGATCTCAAGGTGCACTTAGATTAGATATCTTATTTTATAAAACCAAGACACACATGATGAAAATAGCCTTTGCGGTTGGCTTGGAAGCATTTATATAGGAGTTTCTTTAGTACCCATCACCTGAGTATCTAGGCACTTTAGACAATTGAAATTAGATGAATTCTTATATTTATGAGCTGCTTACCTGCACAAAACAATGAGCCATTTCCACCACAATGAATTGGCTGCCTTTCTGTGCTTAAAAGTAACCCTTCTTACAGCTTCTTGATTGCCTGTTAAATATTTGGCTACAATTTTATTAAGATGATGTTAAAAAAAAAAAAGTAAATGGTACAGAGTTTAAGCATAGAAGTTTCTAGTTATCAGGGAATAACATACAGATTATTGAGGGTGCAAAGTTTGGTTTAAGATCGGGTGGCATAAGGAATACATAATCTGCAATATCCCTGATTGGGGGTAAAAGGTTGATGGGTCAAAGTACAGGCATTGAGATATGAGGGTATGAAGTTCATAAAGTGGCTATGTTCGGGTGTGGAGTATAATGAGTGGATATGATGATGAGGATGGATTGACCCTCATTCCGTGAGATGTAATGTTTAGGGAGTTTATGGTTCCAGTTCATATGATCCAATGGAGAAAGTCTCTTGGTCCCTTTCTCATAGTTGAATAACGATGTCACTCTGGCTCACGCCTCCTGGTACTGTCGGTGGCCAGTGATGTGCTCGATGTAGATGTCCCTGGACCATTGGATGGTGTCTGAGACCATGAGCCGTGCGTAGCGTCGACCGATCCCGCAGGTCCGCAGCACACGCTTGTTGCAGGGGCCCCAGGCGCCCAGGGCTCTGACGATCAGGGCTTCCATCTGCACCTCGTAGCCTTTCGCTCTTAGGGTGTCGGCCAGGGGGGCATACTTTTCCAGCTTATGAACTCGGGCTTCGCGAAATGCCGGGGTCCTGTTCTCAAAGGAGACCGTGATCTTTTTCTGGGCCTCGTCGGTGACGACGACATCAGGTCGTAGCTGGCTGTCGGATGTGCTCTTCTCCTTGAGGACATCAGCAATTTATGGGAGAATACCTATGATCAGAGTAAGGTAGATTTCATAGCCAGTTTATGTGTTCTCTGCCAAAAGTTGGCCTACCTGGGATCTACACCCTTCTGATGAATTTATATGGTTTGGAATGCCACTAATATTTGTAGTTTGATCAAGTTCCTCGTGTCAAATCCTGCATTTTATAGCCAAGCACAGTACTTACTGCCATGAGTGGTATTGCTAATGGGACTATTGACAGTAGTAAGTGCCACAATAAGTATTTCCATTATCAGGTGGATTGTGAACTTCTTGAGTCTGGAGGTGCACACCTTTGAACCTCCAGTTCTGAGATTCCACACTGTAAATATATAGCCTCAAAGATCCACGATTGCTAGTGGTGCAAATTTTAGAAAAGAAATGCAAATCAAGCAGTTTTATTCATTTTCATGGCTGTCAGTGCCAGGTGACATTGCTCTCAGTCTTTAGACATGGCACGTTTTTCCATATTGCAATAATGGATCTGGAAGATTTTAGATGATTATACAGCTAGACAGATATTCTAAAACCATTATAATCACAGGCTTTTTACACTCTTTAATTTTCATGCGTTATCATCCCTAATGTTTTTTTTTTTACACATGCCAAGTATTGACAGGTTATACTTAGTCAAGAATTTTGACGCCAAAACTCCCTTCCATTACACTGCTGAGCACTCATTTCTGTATTCTGGATGTAAATAGTAACAAAAGCCGAATCCTTCCACCCAGATTTGTATATGGATGGGACTCAAAGCAATCTCCTTTTGCTTTTGTAAATGGGAGAATTAGCATTGATCCCTTTCCTAAGACCCCATGGAAGGCTCTTGGTGAAATACAAGATCTGCGTATGGGGAGGTGACAAAGTGTGTGGGGACACATGTCATCTCCACACCAATCCCCTAGGACATACTTAGGAATACGAGAGCAGTCTGGGAATCTGTAGAACCCTCTCTTGCTGGTTGACCGTCAATTTTTTTTGGACAAATGGACTCCTGCCACCGCAAGATCATATCTATGAATGTCCTTTACTTTGATGCAGGAGTTGCTGATATACAATACAAAGACGCATAGACACTAAAAAAACCAGTTCGACACAATGGACTAGACCTCCAGCTGATGTAAATCTGCATAGCTCTATTTACATCAATGGAGCTACCCTCAGACATGCCATCTACAGATCTGGCCTTGCTTGTCTTGTCACACTTTTACTTGCCCCCAATGAAAATCCAAGTTCACAATAAAAGCTTTAGTTTGTAAAAGTTCAAGTGAAAAAGAAAACTACTGTATTTGTAAACTTTGGAGAGCCACAAAACATCCAGAATTTGCTTTTAACTTTTGTACAATTGTATACTATAAAAAAATCAAAATCATGCTAAATAATAACAGATCCTCCATTTTCTTGTATTTCCCATGCTGTCTTGGAGAGAATATATGTTGCTGTGTTATAATGACTTGTAAACATAGTTTTAAAAAAAAATTGTGATATTAACTAAACCAGTTCTCACAGGTGTCTTTATAATCTATTGTCTATTATTTAAAATTCTCCATTGATATTAACAGAGGTTAAGATCTCTTATCAAAGCCTACAGTAGAAAGTCTTCTATTGAAATAACCGAGAAAGCACAAAGGAAGAGGGCATTAACCAATGTGTCATTTTTGGGGATAGATAAAGAGCTCTATTTTTTAGCACTGACTGTCTTTTGATCTCAGGAATTGAAATGCATGCAAAGTAAATCTGAATACCACAGCAAGAACAAACCTAGTTGCAAAATATGCTTATTCCCACTCTCCTGGGATATAGCAATTATTTTAGCAAAAGTCAGATTGATTTTCATAGTTTACCAGTAGTTTATTTCTTCCCGTTACAAACATGGATTGATTGTTTGGAATCCAACATGTGACAAGTCTGTGAAGAACAAGGATTTAACTTTTCCCACTTTCTTGTCTCACTGCTTCTTTGCAAATATTAATGAGCTCTGTTTTTTTGGTTTGTGTTTTTAAAGAAAGTTTAACAAGCATTTAATGAACATTATCTTTTAATAGAAGCTTTGTCTTAAATTTATATTAAATGGTTCATGTCAGGTTTCAAACTATCTGAAGAGAATTAGCACTTCATACTGAAAGAATATTTTCTCTGAATAAAGTGTCTGTGTGATCTCTGGGAAAGAGACCACTTCAATTACCTAAAGTACAAAGAAGCTATATTTTTGTTCACTGTTGCAAGTACTAGAGGTGTAAATCAGAATTTAAAGGTAAAAGATATGCAGAGAGGTATTTGTTTAAGCATTACTTTTTCGTATATGCATCACCACTCCAGTCAAGAGAGCATGAGTTTTTATGGAGGTAAAGCTGACATAACGGAATGCACAAGATTTATACAATACATAGAATGCTTGTTTCAGTGTTATGAGGAGGTCCTTTGCATTTCATAATATTCAGTAAAGGAAAAGAGAAGAAAAAACACCAAAAGTAATACATTCCTGTTATCTTTTTATCTCACAGACAGGTTTTAATTAAAGTAGTATAGAACATTGTAATGTGGCTGCACTCCATTGTACATTTTAAGTATAATTGCAAATGATCTTCTGGAAGTGTGATTGTCAGAGCTGGTCAGCAAAATTCTAATGAAACATTTTTCCTTTGGAATTGGCTCACATTTTGCCAAATCAGCAGTTTCATAGAGATGGTTAGATTTCTCCAAAGTTCTTATGGAACCCAAGCAGGGTTCTGATGGAATCCTGTCTTCTAAGTAGGTTTCAAAATCTGCTTGGTTTCCTGCCAACTTGTCCCCTGGCTTCTCACTATCTGTTGTCTCTTGTTGTATACTTAGATAGTGAACTCTTTGGGGTGGAGACTATCATTTTTTTCTGTTTTAGAGCACTTAGCACAATGGGGTCCTGGTTCAAGACGAGGGTTTATAAGCTGTATGGAATACAAATAATAAATCATAAGCAAGAGAAAGGATCCACACCAGTTTGTGCTGGAGAGTCAAGGCCTACATGTTTTCCTATTTAAACCACTAGATATAGCCATATATTGCTTTTGCACAGTGTACAGTAGAAGCTATTGAATCTCTAATCATAATTATACACATACTTTATTAGAGTTAGGACTTGCTTTTCAAGCAATGTAATTGTGAGTGTTTTCGTTTTGCAAACAAAAGCGTTTGAAATAGCTGTGGGTAAACTGTTGTTGGGAAGTCCCTGTGCAAGTTGCCTATATTTTCACCTTCTCTGAAGCACTTTAAAATTCTTTATTTAGAATAAACAAGAGTAGTCTTTGTTAGAGAAAAACATTTCCATTTTCACCAAGCCATTGCTTTAATTGCCTCAATATTTCTGTCAAGGAGAGATTTTTAGTGTGATGGGGTGCTCAAGCTGAGGAGCTGTCAAACATTTTCTTTTACATTAAATGGATTCATGATGGATTAGTTCATTGTTCTGTACTGGAGTAAGACAGACCCAGATGACATGAATAGAGGTGTTCCACCACTAGTCAAACAGTTCTGGGTCCTAATGAGACTGAGTGTAATATCATCCCCATACAATGCTTTTCAAGGCTTGAATTCAGAATTGAAAGCCTAATTCCTTGGAGAATATTTTCTTCTACAGTACCTGTCATCACAAATGAACTTTATTTTATCATCACTGCTTACAGATAAAGATGAGTTGGCCTCAAGACTTTCTTCTCCCTTTACATACAAAGATTAGTGCTTAGGTGAACTTGCTTACTGCTGGAAAATCAAAGAGGCAAACCTTTGCTGTCATTTTGCTGTCTGTCTTCCTATGTGTCTGCATCTTTATTCAAAATAACTGTTTGATATGGCTAATTTGTGGTACATTAACTGTGGGCTCTTTTATTGTAATGATACTCAGAAGAACAATAGCCTGACAACATGTTACAGGAAGCCAGTGCTGTGTGTTGAAGTGGTTTAATTGTAAGGTTTATGTTTTTTGCATGTAATTTTGGCTTCAACTTTATTTCAATATGTATAAATGGTACTGTAGTTTGCAAGTGATAACATCTAGTAATCCAGCAACAAAGCCAAATTATTTTTCTGATGTATGGGGGGGAAGGGGATGTTCATACAGTAACTCCTCTCTTAAAGTCATCCCGGTTAACGTTGTTTCGTTGTTACGTTGCTGATCAATTAGGGAACATGCTCATTTGAAGTTGTGTAATGCTCCCTTCTAACGTTGGCAGCCACCTGCTTTGTCTACTGCTTGCAGGAAGAGCAGTCTGTTGCAGCTAGCTGGTGGGGGCTTGGAACCAGGGTGGACCGGCAGCCCCCTATCAGCTCCCCGCTCCCCTAAGTTCCCTGTGCAGCAGCTGCCCAGCAGGCTAGCAATTGCAGCTATCCCTCCCCCCACTGCCATGTGCTGTTCCTGCCCTCTGCCTTGGAGCTGCTCCCCGAGACTCCTGCTTGCTTAGGGTTACCATATTTCCACAATCAAAAAAGAGGACACAGGGGGAGCCCCGCCCTAGCCCCGCCCCCGCCCTAGCCCCCATCCACTCCCTCCCACTTCCCATCCCCTGACTGCCCCCCTCAGAACCCTAACCCCCCCTGCTTCTTGTCCCCTGACTGCCCCGACCCGTATCCACTCGCATGGGTGGCAGGGTTGTAGAAATTTTGGTGTTGCCCAGAACCCACCCCCCCCAGACCTGCCTAAGGCTCTGGGAGGGGGGTTGGGTGGGGGGAGGAGGTCTGGGGTGCAGGTTCTGGGCTGGGGATTAGGGTGCAGGAGGGGTGCAGGGTGCAGGTTCTGGGATAGAGTTTGGGTGCTGGGTGCAGGCTCCGGGCTGGGGCAGGGGGTGGGTGTGCAGGAGGGGGTGAGGGGTGCAGGCTCTGGGATGGAGTTTGGGGGTGGGAGGTGGTGCAAAGGGAGGGGGTGCAGGCTTTGGGAGGGAGTTTGAGGGCAGGAGGGGGGTGTGGGGAGGGGGTTTGGGGATAGGAGGGGATGCAGGGGTGAGGGCTGTGGGTCTGAGGATGAGGGGTTCATGATGCAGGAGGGGGCTCAGGGATGGAGCAGAGGATTAGGGTGTGGGGGATGAGGGCTGGGGCTGAGGGGTTTGGGGCGTTGGAGAGGCTCAGGGCTAGGGTGGAAGGGCAGGGTAAGGGCAGCCTGTCTTCCCATTAGTAGATGGGGGACACTAGGACCTGGGGGCAGCAGACAAGGGAGAGGCAGGTGGGGGGGGGTCCACGGGGGACGAGACGCAAGGAGGGGGGCTGGCAGGTGGAGGCCGGGGACCCATCCAACACTCCCCCGCTCCCTGACTGCCCCCCCCCTTACCATTCTGGCTCCACGTGTTTGCAAAATACTCTGCCCGGTGGGTCGGTTTGTGTGTTACACAGGGCTGCAGACAGAGGGAGGGGGGAGCAGGGGAGGGCTCTGGCTGCTGGAGGCCAATGGGAGTGGGTCAGTTGGCCCAGCTGCCCAATCAGCAGCCGCACTCTGCATGGAAGGGAGGGAGGGAGGCGAGGGAGAAAAAAACCCCGGACATTTTAACCTTGTTACCAATTCCTCCCGGACGGCTATTTAGAGACGCAAAAGCCGGACATGTCCGGGGAAATACGGACGGATGGTAACCCTATGCTTGCTGTGCGGGGGGGGGAGGGAAGGAAGAGGGGGGCTAATGTCAGGGTGTCCCCCTGCTCCTGCAGCCCGCTTACTCCATCTTCCATAGAGCAGGGGGGACAGACCAGGACTCAGGACGAGAAAGCTTGCAGCAGCTGCATCTCAGCAAGCTGATCTAATTAACAAGGGAGCGTACTTAAGGGAAATGCATATATCTCCCTCCATTCCTGCTGCCTTGTGTAGAGAGAGAGTTAATCCCTGAGGGCTCAGCCAATTGCTAGTTCATCATTTAGCAGTAAGGGAAATATCCCACCCTCTGACTCCTGCACCTCAACCAAGCTTCACAATCATCATCACTGTTTTTCCCTGGAACCTAACCCCCTCATTTACATTAATTCTTATGGGCAAATTGGATTCGCTTAACATCGTTTCACTTAAAGTCGCATTTTTCAGGAACATAACTACAACGTTAAGTGAGGAGTTACTGTATTACCCTGACATTAAGCGAGGGTGAGCAAATGTTAATTACTGAGAGCTTGATATCAGAGCACCCATAGCCTTGCCTTCACTCTTCTCTGATTTCCACCCCCCCCCCCATATGATAATCACACTGAATCAGCTCATAGCAGAGTCTCTTTTCCCTTAACACAGCCTTTGGAGATGCATCTTTTGCTGGCTCCCCCCACTTCTTTAAAGCAGTCTCCTCTACCATGCATAAAAAGATATCTCCTAAACAGATCATGCCCAACCATTTCTCAGATGATGGGATGGATATGGTAGACCTCCTATAGACTTCTGAAATCAAGATAGCTGTTGGTTATCTGTCACCTAGATCCACCTTTCCATAAGATCCTGCTACTGGAATTTAGGAGACTCTCTACAATTAGGGACAGCAGTTTCCGATTAACACAGGTGCCCCAAACTGTTCCCTTTCATTTTGGGAAAAATTTGTGGCATGGTATAAAGGCCTTGACTCTGTGTACCTGGATAGGTCTAACTTATTTTGTGTTCCCCTCTCACAGGTCATCTCATCCACAAAATGGCCTCTCCTTAGGCCCTGGACTGTGTCACTGAAGCCTGGTCCAAGCAAGACCGAGGCAGCTACAACCATGAGGCTTTAATGAGTCTGTGGCTTGCCATTCAGCCCTCCCCCTCCAAACCCCAAAAGAGCAGGCAGGAAAATCTCCCAACTCGTAAACTCTTGGTCACCTTCACCCAACCTATCCTTAATGTGGTAAAATAGACTCTACTTTCTTGGAAGGAGGACCTATCTCATCTGGCTAAATATTGGATTCCAGCTCAACGGTAGCTTCCAACACTGCTTTAAAAGCCTTGCCTTCCATAATACCATGTTAGAACAGAATCCTTTTTCAAATCCCATGTTCCTGGAACACTAATTCTTTTCCAGACAAGATTCTAGGATTTTGGGAATGTTTGCTTTAGCTACATGTTTGTCTTAGACATTAAGTATATGCAGAAAGAGAGAGATGTCTTTTGGTTTAATATTTGATGTGTTTTATGTTTATGGATTTATAATATATTTACAAGATTTTATATGTATTTATATCAACTACATTTTTTTATTTTGTTGCCTTCAGTTGGGGATATTAAAAACTTATATGTACTATACATATATTATAGAAGTGTGTGTATGTATATCTATACTTATTCTATAAAGTATTCTAGTCTTGTGGAATATTGTTCAAAATCAGCTATGAAGAAATAGTAGTCACTATTTATATGCAACTCAAGCTACAAGATTTGGAAGGTGAAGATTTGCTGTGTAGCATGTGAAGCCATTTAAAATGTCAAAAATGTAACAGTTGGGTGTTCTCAGATTCTGTATTAGGACTGGTGTTGCCAAACATATTGGATAATGGTCTGGAAAAAGATGTGACAAGTGAGGTGGCACTCACTTTGCCACCAAAGATGTTTGCAGACATCAAATTATTTAGGTTGTCAAGACTAGAGAAGACTTCTGGGAACTTCAGAGGTACCTGAAAAAGGTAGGTGTCATGGTAGCATGAAGACAAAAGAAATTTGGTGTCAACAAATGCAAGGTAATGCACATTGAAAAGAACAATTTAAACTATTCATAGACCTTACTAGGTTCTTAATTAGCTGTAGCCACACCATTAGATGCTTCTAACAATCTGTTTTTTTTCCTTTCTGTTTTTTAATTCAAGAATACTAGGGAAATGTGGTCTAGATGAAATTACTATGAGGTGGGTGGAAGACTGATTGAAAGACCATACTTAGAGTAGTTGTCAATGGTTTGCTGTCAAACTGGAAGGACTTATCTAATAGGGCCTGCAGAGGCCTGTCCTGGGTCCTGTATTGTTCAATATTTTCATTAATGACTAGGATAATGGAGTGGAGAGTATGCTTATAAAATCTGTGGATGACACCAAGCTCAGAAGGATTGCAAGCCCTTTGGAGGACAAAGTTAGAATTCAAAATGGCCTTGACAAATTGGAGAATTGGTCTGAAATGAACAAGATGAAATTCAATAAAGATAAGTGCAAAGTACTACACATAGCAAGGAAAAATCAAATGCACATTTACAAAATGGGGAATAACTAGCTAGCTGATAGTACTGCTGAAAAGGTTCTGGGGGTTATAGTGGATCACAAATTGAATATGGAACAACAGTGTGATGCAGTTGTGAAAAAGACTAATATCATTCTGGGGTAGATGTGCCATATAGTAAGACACGAGAGGTAACTGTCCCTCTCTGCTTAGCACTAGTGAGGCCTCAACTGGAGTGCTGTGTCCAGTTTTGGGTGCCACTCTTTAAAAAAGATGTAGAAAAATTGAAGAGATTCAAGAGGAGCATAACAAACACGATAAAACATTTAGAAAACCTGACCTACGAGGAAAGGTTAGAAAAAGGGCATGTTTAGTCTTGAGAAAAAACGGTTGGAGGGGAGATCTGATTAGTCTTCAAATACATTAAAGGCTGTTACAAAGAGTATGATGATCAATTGTTCACCATGTCCTCTGAAGGTAGAACTAGAAGTAATTGGCTTAAGCTGCAGCAAGGGAGATTTAGGTTAGATATTAGGAAAATCTTTCCAACTTTTAGAATAGTTAAGCTCTGGAATAGGCTTCCAAGGGAGGTTATGGAATCCACATCCTTGAAGATTTTAAAGAACAGGTTGGATAAACACCTGTCAAGGATGGTCTAGCTATACTCGATCCTGCCTCAGTGCAGTGGTCTAGACTTGTTGTCCTCTCAAGGTCCCTGCATTTCTATGATTCTATAATATAGTTTATCACTTTTTATCACCAATGTTGCATGTGTGCTCGCTCTCGCTTGCTGTTGCTTACACTGTTTTTCAAACTTTGGCTTGATTACAAGGATGCTCCCCATACAGCAAGGGTTGGCAACCCTGGGCATGCGGCTTGCCAGGGTAAGCACCCTGGCGGGCTGGGCCAGTTTGTTTACCTGCTGCGTCCGCAGGTTCGGCTGATCGCGGCTCCCACTGGCCGCGGTTTACCACTCCGGGCCAATGGGGGCGGCGGGGAGCGGCGCGGGCCGAGGGATGTGCTGGCCACCACTTCCCGCCGCCCCTGTTGGCCTGGGACGACGAACCGCAGCCAGTGGGAAACGCAATCAACCGAACCTGCGGACGTGGCAGGTAAACAAACCGGCCCGGTCCGCCAGGGTGCTTATCCTGGTGAGCCGCGTGCCAAAGGTTGCCGACCCCTGCCATAGAGGTTAGCACAAGTACTCCTGTTCTTTTCACTTGTTCTATCTGTTTCTCTCAAAGAAGACCCACATACTTTAAGGGACAGCTAGGGATATTTCAGGGACTCTTGTGGAAGGGGCAATGCTCTCTAAGCATTTGTAATCCATACATCCTACGTACATACAAAATACCATGAGTCACCTACCCCCACTCCTTCTCCTTAACAATTATCTCCAGTTACATTGTAATATTAACCCAAATCCTGAGAGGTGCTGATTTCTTGCTGAACATGCCCAACTCCCAGTGACTTGGCTCATTATCTTTTAAGTTGGACCTTCACTGCCATTTTGCATTGTATAAATTAAGGAATTACGTCAGTCAAACAGGCCAGGGGGTGGCAATTCCTCACCTTTCATCGGGATTAAAAAGAAGAATTTAATGGTGAGATATTATTCTAGCAAGCAGAGGGCTCCAGAGAAAGTATAAATGGACAAAGGCTGAAAGCAATATGTGCCAAGGAGCAGGGCCGGCTCCAGGGTTTTGGCCGCCCCAAGCAGCCAAAAAAAAAAAAAAAAAGCCGCGATCGCGATCTGCGGCTGCAATTCGGCGGGAGGTCCTTCGCTCCGAGCCAGAGTGAGGCACTGTCCGCCGAATAGCTGGACGTGCCGCCCCTCTCCAGAGTGGTCGCCCTAAGCACCTGCTTGACAAGCTGGTGCCTGGAGCCGGCCCTGCCAAGGAGTTATACTTGGTACTCAGGTGGTCAGGAAGTGGTCTGACTGGTTTTAATTAGTCCTCTGAGACAGGAGAAACATGTGGCCAGCCACTCATTGCTAATTTTGGACAAACAGATAATACTGTCTGCCCAGTGGTGCATTTGAGGCTGTAATTATGGGTTACTATTTTTCATGCTGCTGTTTACTTTGTCACTAATCAGCAGGGCTTTGTGTTTTTGATCTAGGCATTTCCCTTTTATCTGTCTGTTATTAAGGTTTCTGGTTTTTAGTTTAAACAATAATAAATACCTATTTAAACCAGGAAAAACAGTCCACAGAGGTCTTGTATTCTTTACATCCATCCATCAGCTTTGTGCTGCCCTTTGGCAATTTAAAACTGGAGAGTAGTGCAGGACTGACGGCCCAGGGCATGCACTTAGGATCAGTAGAAAACCTGCAGATGGACTAGGGGTTTTATAGCCCCAAATGTATTTGACAACCAAAACACCCTTACCCCTTTTAAAATAATCAAACGAATCTCAAGAACAATAAATTTAGCCATAATTGAGTTTACAAGCTTTGTTTTCAGAGTTCTCTTCCACAACTAAACAGATTTATCACTCATCCCTGCACCTCCTACCCAAAGGCATCATATTTTAAATCTGAGTGAATTCTCCCAAGCTATCTTCATGACCAACAGGAGATGAAATGTTACATGGTATCTTAAGCTATGAAGTATTAAGGGGAAATCATTGTTTCACTTAATATTATGCCAGCCGGACATAGTTTTTCTCACAATAACTACATGGATGGTGGAGGAACAAATAACATTTATCATTGCTATATCAGTTTATACTATGAAGAAATGATAAACAGTGAAACCTGGAGGAACCTGTTACTGGTCCCTTCTAGATTTTGTTTAATGAGCTCATGCATTTCTTTTGAAGCCCAGAACTGCCACTCTATCTTGGTATTTGTAATGGATGTAATATGTAGGGGAGTGCTTCCATCTTTATTGGCCTACCTCTGAAGTCAATGGGAGCAGAGTTAGGCCAAGATGGAGTGCTTTTGAAAATCCTGTCCCTAATTAATAATAAAATGGGCACTTCCTAAACTCATGTTTGAGATGTAATACTGTCTAGTTCAAGGCCAGATTGTGACTGACCCTTATGCAGGTGCACTGGGAGCTGAGTACTTTGGGCCTCCCTTGTTTGTGCACTGCACACAAGGACTACCCTGAATGGCAAGAGGCATGGCCATGACCCTGACACTCTTCCGCACTGTCAGAAACTGGGGTGGAGATGGTCAGGCCTAGTGGTCAGAGCTGGAGCAGTCAGGACTAGGTGTCAGAATCAGGAGCTGGAATCAGGAGTCGAGGGCTGGGTTGGAGAGAGGACTGGGAGCAGAGCAGTGGCAAGGCTGGAGCAGGCTATGGTCTGGGGAATTTGTTGCCACTGTCAGGCAGGAGAGAGTTCCAAGCCCTGGAGTGATAATGAGCAGTCTGAGCTATTGGTCCTCCTGTGAGGCTTATTTATATACGTGGTCTGGGAGTGACATTACCAGTTCCTGGCTTGTGGATTGGCTGGAGCCTAGCACAGGAATGACTTATCACCTTACAAACACAAATGTTAACGTGGTGCAGCCTGCACATTCCACCTATGAACTAGGCAACTGTGGAGGGAAGGTGCCATTCTGAGACACAGTTCCTCTCTGAGCACCTCATTGAGCAGTGTGATTGTGTATTGCCCCCTACTGAGACAAGTGCATACAAATCCTGTCCCTAATTAATAGTAAAGTGGGCACTTTATTATTTGGTGCTAAGATTAGAGCTGGTCAAGAATTTTTTGATAAAACATTTTTACATCAAAAAATGCTGATTTGTTGAAACAGAAATTTTTCATGGGAAAGAGCCATTTTGAAGAATTTTCTGCTTTGAAAAAATGTTGAAAAATTTTGTAATTGTTAAAATATCCCATTTTCACATTTTTGAAATGAAAGGTTGCTTTTTGTTTGAAATGATTTTATTTAGAAGTTTAAGTTGATTCATAGTTTTAATAAAAAGTAAAAATTGAAACAAAATGTAGCCAAAACATTTTTTTCAGATTATTGATTTATGAAAATTTTTAAGATTTCAAGTTTTTGTCCTGATTCAGGACAGGAATTTTTTTTAAATCTCTCAAATTTTTCAGGGATGGGTAAATCATTTCTGGCCTAGCTCTAGCTAAAATCTTATATCAGGCAAGGTACAAGCAACAGAATAGGGTTCCATGATGTCAGGTTGTGTGGTGGCTGCAGCTCCTATAATCACACAACTCATTTTACAGCTCAGCACAAAATCTTGCTCCTGTGGTCTCATTTATTGATTCTGGATTTATAGTCCAGTGGTACACAGGACACTCTCCCATCTTGAGCCTCCATTTCAAGGCTCTTTCTCACCAAGTTAGTTTTGATCCTTTCCCTCAGTTTCAATCTGGAGAGTTCTTGCTTCCCTTCAGCTGGGAGAGGGAGCCACCCTACACTCTTCCCCAGATCCACTATGGAAGCACATCCATCAGACTCCTGCTTCTCCTACTGAGAACAGGCTGTTGCTTATATCTTCCAGCAGTCCCCTCAGTCACCTGCTGAGATTTTCAAGTCCGATGACTTTGGAGGAAAAACCAGGCACATGTCAATGCTGGGTCTTGAGCCCCTAAAAGACTGAGCATTGATAGAAGCTGAATGCATGATGCAGATGCTCTCTTAATTTTAGTGTGTGTGTGAGAGAGAGAGAAAGAGAGAGAGGGAGGGAGGGAGGATCATGGTACTATCCGGTGGGTGATTTGTAAAGATTTCAATCTAGGAAGTTCTACTTGTCTAGGGCATGATTCTGCCACTCTTACTTATGTTGGATATTGTTTATTCAACCTGCATATGCCAAACAAAAACAGTGGTTCTACTCAGGGGTGAAAGTAACTTAAATTACTTACCGGTACGCAGGGCGGCCAGGATCCTGGTCAAGGTGTGTGTGGGGGGTGGCTCTGGGGCCCCAGAAGGGGCGGGGCCTTGGGTGGAAGAGGCGGGGCCTCGGGCGGGGCTGGGGCCAAAATCCACCAGCCAGCACTTCAGTGCTGCCCAGCCTGTGCCGCCCGGGCCTTCGGCGGCGATTTAAAGGGCCCGGGGATCCAGCCACAGGCATCTATCTATTCTACTGCAGAAAGGTAGAGAAAAGCATTTTTGCTCCCTTTCAAGAGCATATGAAGTTCCTAACAGGAAACTTCTTTATTGTG
>NW_020664409.1:52696802-52730019 GCF_002925995.2 Terrapene triunguis
AATGTCTTTTCCTCCATATTGCAACCATGAAATGTATTCAAAGCAGCCGAGAAGTTTCCTGTTAGGAACTTCATATGCTCTTGAAAGGGAACAAATATGCTTTTCTCTACCTTTCTGCAGTAGACTAGATAAATGCTGCTGCTGAATGTGCTTCTCTCTGGGACTCTTTTCACAAGTGCTTTGTCAGAAACAAGGGAGAAAGGAATGATAACGCTTCCTTTAAAAATTATCTAGGAAAGCAGGGTCAACTGACAAACTTTAACTGGAGCCTCTTCCATCTGAAATGTATGCATGTCCCATTATATATTTATTTCCTCTCTTTGCTTAAGCCCAATTTGTTTGAATTTTGCTACTTATTTCCTACCTATACACACTAATAGTGGAGAAGTTGCAATTATGCCACAAGCTTCTCTACCACAGAACTAGTTCCAGCCGTTGATCTCACAGTGTCTGCCAATGTAACTGCACAAGGTCTCTTACCACTGTGCAGCAATGACACTTCTGTCATCTCCCCTTCCCTGTTCTACTGGGAAACACTCAAGTACAATAGTTAGGGCCCTACCAAATTCACGGGCCATTTTGGTCAATTTAAAACGCTCATAGGATTTTAAAAATCATAAATTTCATTATTTCAGCTATTTAAATTTGAAGTGTCACAGTTTTGTAATTGTAGGGGTTGTGGGAGGGGGGTGTCTCAGGGTTATTGTAGGGGGGGGGTTGCAGTGCTGCTACCCTTACTTCTGCTCTGCTGCTGGCGGTGGTGTTGGCTCTAGAGCTGGGCAGCTGGAGAGCAGCAGCTGCTGGCCAGGAGCCCAGCTCTGAAGGCAGAGCTGCTCCCAGCAGCAGTGCAGAAGTAAGGATGGCATGGTGTGGTATTGCCACTCTTACTTCTGCACTGCTGCCTGCAGAGCTGGGCCCTCAGTCAGCAGCCGCCACTCTCTGGCTGCCCAGTTCTGAAGGCAGCAGCGCAGAAGCAAGGGTGTCATGATATGGTGTTGCCACCCTTACTTCTGTGCTGCTGCTGGCGGGGCGCTGCCTTCAGAGCTGGCTGCCTGGCCAACAGCTGCTACTCTCTGGCCGCCCAGACATGAAGGCAGCACAGAAGAAAGGGTGGCAATACCGCAATCCCCCTAAAATAGCCTTCCTACCTCTCTGCAACTCCCTTTTTGGTCAGGACCCCCCAGTTTGAGAAACGCTGGTTTCCCCCATGAAATCTGTGTTGTATAGGGTAAAAGCAAACAAAAGACCAGATTTCACAGGGGGGAGACCAGATTTCATGATCTATGATATTGTTTCATGGCCGTGAATTTGGTAGGGCCCTAACAGTAGTGGATATTCTCAAGCTGGCAGTATTAGCATGTGTATGTGCATGTGTGTGCATGCCTCTGTGTGTACATGAACAAATTGTGATGCAGATTTAGTAGATATTTCATATGTTTTGCTCTTCCTACTTTTGTGTGTTTCGGTGAGGAAGGAAACAAGAATTGACCTTACAGACTGAGTTAACATGTATACATGACCAGGGTCATGAATTCTATGTCCTTGATCCTGAGAGGAGATGTACTCTGTGCCTGTCAGGATTGAGACCTATATAACCATAAAGTAAAACTATGATGCGTTCATATCTCTAGTCCATTTTCTTGCCAAACTCTTGGTTCTTCGTTTGTATTCATAATGCATAGCACACTTCATTATTATCATGGTTTCCACTGTGGTACCGTATAATTCTTCTCTTTTAAGAACACATCACATTCTGTCAAGCTCATGTTGTATCTGGCTCTCAGAGAGAGCTCTAAGAACAATAAACTATGAAGTCAGAGTGTAGATGGAAATTTATTGTAAAACTTCTGTTCTTGTTATAGCCCTAGCTGAGTTCCCCATTGTGAATGCTCACCAGGCTGCTGTGCTGGACCCAAACCTTAGGATACCACAGGATTTTAAGCTTACAGAATCTAAGCAGCATTCAGATGCTGGTTTTGCGTCTGACTTTTCAAGGCCTACTCTTGGGGAATAGACTCTAAGTCTGGTACCCTTCTCAGAATGTGGGACCCAAGGCCCAGCTGCCTTAGGGCCCAGGATCAGTGCTGGCTCCAAGTCTCCCCAGTAGCTTTTGAATGCCCTCTCCAGATCTCCACCCTCATGGGTTCCGTGGATTAGTGTTTCATCATTTGGGAAGAAGGGACAGTTATAGCAAGTATCACATAGATTAATGACACAGAGGCTTTCCAAAGGCACTTCTACCTGCTGCTTGCCTCCCTCCACCCCACATTTTACTCATAGACAAAGCACCAGAGATATACAAATCTATGGAAAGATAAGAAATTCCTATATACAAGACCCTGACTCAGTTTCCTCACCACTCCTGAGAGCCTTTTGGACCTCAGTCAATATCTTCCAGAGCATCCAGAATTCTTTTATACCCCCTCTCCTTTTGCCAAGTCTTGTCTCCTGGCTCTGGTCTGCTGCCCCTTGCTAGAGAAAATCTTTTTTTCAACAGCAGATTTGAACACCTTGATTCATCTTGCCCTTCCCCTGGGTTTTTCCATTCTTCAGTCGGCTGCCACCTCTGACTCTCTATTTTCACAAAAGCAGATAAGAGTCAGTAGCAAATCAGTAGCCCTTGGCTGGTAGTCTCCATTGTCATGTTGGGGCAAGATTATTCCATTGTTGATGGTCCTAGCACTGGCCCATTCAGGGAGAATCCTCCAAGTGCTAGCCCCTCTCCCCTTAAAACAACGAGAATGATGTCAGGAGGCAGTGTAAGACATCAGTAAGGATATAAGCATTCAGAGAAGTCATGAAATCCAATTGGAATTCATGAGCTATCATACTCAGATTCCCAAACTGTCACATGTATGATAAATTTTAGGATAACAAGCTTCCTTTGTTGAAAACCAAAACGTTAGAATAAAAGTGAATTGGTATATGTTGGGCAAATGTATTTAAATATATGTTATCCAGAGGTTGATTTAATGTTTCTTTGAAAGCCAGTAATCTTTGGTGACTAATTCTATGACAATTTAAAATGAAATGTGTGAAATTGCTGAATCATCTCTGTATCAACACGATAAAACTGGACACGCTTTCAAATGTGAGTGGATCTTTTCATTTTGATTTGCTAAGGTTATCCCAAGACTCTTGACATATAGCCTATTTGTGGAGGTTTAATTTCTAACCTGATTGACCCCTACTTTGTGTATTTTTAATGTGGCTCAAATAAAAAATAAATTGTGTTTGGAAGGACCAAACTATATTTCAAAATGCTCAAGTGAGCAGGCATCATGTTATTTTATTGCAGGTGAGGTTGCCTTGAAATTGTGGCTGTTTTCAGAATTTGTAGGTTAATGTGGTGAGAGGGTTTGAGTTTACAATTTAATAAAATGAAACAAGAAAGTTGGCTAGAGATAACTAGTCTTGTACTTTGCATGTGCTACTGGTTCTTTCCAAGTTTGGATGGAACCTCGGTAAGTGCAACAACAGCTTGCTTTTTTGTGTATTTTAAATAGAAAAAAGAAATGATTTTAAATTTACAAAAAATGTATAGGATTGCACTACCTTGTGACCAATGCTGACCAGTATTATCCATTATTCCCTTATGTATCCAACCTCCTCAATCTGTTTGCTATATCCCCCTGTTACCTATTGTTTCATATTTAGAAAGTAAGACCTTAGGGGTGGGGACTGCCTCATTATTATGTTGTGTAGGCGATCCCTGGTCTCTAGGTCCTCCCACATTACAAATTAATAATATGGTAGTAATAATAATAATAACCTCTCATTTTAAGAAGGATCAAGCCAAAGAACACAGCTGCTTTCATTTATGGCTTCTGATTTTAAGATTATGGTTTTTAAAAAATCATAAAATATAAGATGAAAAACTGATGTGCAGGTTTCAAATCAGAGGTCAGGTTGATTATTTTACCAAGGCTCAGCTAATGGAATAGTAGAAGAAGGATATAATAAAACCACAAACCAAATGTTGCTGTTTACTTTGATGCCACTAGGGCTATTCGTGTAAGGAACTAGGAGATTTCCGTATAAATAAAATGCAAAGAGGAAAGAAAAACAATATGATATAGACTTTTCCTCTTCAGTATCAGAGAGCCAGGACTGTTTTCTAAGCCTGATACTATCACGTATCCTTGGCAACTGCATCATTTCATGTGGTACTCAATAGGTTCAATATTGGTAAAAGCAACAAGACTTCATATTGATGTTTCAAAGTGATATTTGAAAACTGTGGGGCTGACCAGATGAAAACAATCATATCTGGTGAAGGAAAGAAATTGTTTATGGCCAAACTGTCCCCTACAAAATCAACTAAGTTAATGCAGTTGCATGAGTGTCATTGACCATGGCCTGTCACCAGTGCTGTCTCATTATTTCCTTGTACTTCCCCATCTGTCTGTATCCATCTGCTGTCTCTTGTCTTACGGTTATATTGGAAGCTCCTTGGGACTGGGACAGTCTTTTTGTTCTGTGCTTGTACAGTGCCTATCACCATGGGGTCCTGGTCCATGACTAGGGCGTCTAGGTGCTACTGTAATACAATATGGTAATAACAAATAGTAATAATAAATAATAATAATATAATTTGGCCCGGGCGAAGCCTCCTGTATTGCCCAGGGCCTACTGTGAATTAAGGGAAGTTATCAAGACATTTTTCCTGTTAGCTTTGCTTTATAATGATGCAGGGTTAGTACTGGAAATAGTTTTAGGATTCACACACTAACTAAAATCTGAGGCCCTATCCTGCAATGAGCTCTGAACAGGTAGAGTCTCACTGATTTCAGTGGGGCTGGGCATGAGCCCAGGGATTCACCTGAACAGTGCTCGCTGCAAATTTGTGGCCTAAGAGTTCAATATCCCACATCATGCCAAATATTTGCCTTGGTCAGTCCAGTGAAACCCTTGCTCATTAGAGAATAGTGCCAATATTATTTTTTTAAAGATACTTTATTAAAAGAAATGTTTTCACTTTTTTAATAAATAAAATGCTGATCTATTTTAACAACGCTTATTCAAGCAATGTTCTGAATAACTGAGGAAGCCTTCCTTTTGGCAAACAAAGGCTTATCTGCAGGAGCTATCTCATAATCCACAACAGGAGATGAGATTATCGTATGCTTGGGGTAGTGTAGATCCCAGGAATAATATCTGCATTACTTTACAAAGACAAATTGCAAATTCAACAAAGAACTACTTGTACTGTTTGAAAACTAAAGTGAATACAGCAAAATTTGATAAGTATCCTGACCTCCTTGATATAGCGCATATGCTGTAGTGAACATGGCCATTGAGTCCGCTGTACTGACATATAATGCATCATGAAATATTTGCCCTTATCATTTATTTTGTGCCTATTTTAACTTAATGTTAAGCAGTGTAATACTCTGAGCATTATTTATATCAAATTGGAGGATAGATTAGATTTCTCTGCCTTCATATATGTATGAAGCAGGAAAATACCAGCACATCTTTAAAGTCACTTTGGAGAAGACTTTACAGTTCACAGTTGAGAGACATCAAGCACTGTGGAAAGAAACATTAAAAAATATTCAACATCAGATAACAAATGGAATGGGACAAGGCTACAGTCTTACCTGGAGCTTGTCGTTTATGCTTCTGTATTAATTGAAGTACCTTAAGTTTATATTCTGCCTCAGTTACACATTTGTATTATAAAATCCAGTACAGCAGTTTTGTGGGAGATGATTTTGATTACATGAATTTTTGGTCAGTAAGCAAAGTGGTTTAATGATTCACGTTTGCTTAATAACTTGGGACTGTAACTTGCTTTGCAGCTCCTGCAAATAGAACAGAATATAATTTATTTAATATAGGATCTTTCATACCAAGTATCACACAATGATTTACAGTGCAAGTGAATTATAAGCAACAGAGGAAAGCAAACTTTTAAGATGAGATTTAAGGAGAAAAATTGACTCAGTGCCTCATAAGGGAGGAGAGGATTGAATTCCAGATAAATGAGGCAACAAAAGTGAAAGAGTGACCTTCCCAGTTTGGGAGGATTGCAAGACTGCCAAGACTGGAGGAGTGGAATGAGCAGAGGACAGGGGAGTAGGTGAATATAACATTACAGAGGTAGGGTGGAAAAGGTCAGTGGGAGGTTTTATGAGGTAGGAACATAATTCTGAAAATAAGGAACACGTTATTTACATTGATTTCAGAGATGGACTGGAGATGATGGAGAATGATAGCGATGTCGTCTCACTTTTTGGAGCAAGACATTAGTTTGGTTGAAGCATTCTTGGCCTCTTGAAGTTGTGTATAGGGATTTAGGAGGAAAATAAAAGAAGAAATTACAGTAGAACCTCAGAGCTATGAACATCTTGGGAGTGGAGGTTGTTTGTAAGTCTGAAATGTTTGTAACTCTGAACAAAACTTTATGGTTGTTCTTTCAAAAGTTTACAACTGAACATTGACTTAATACAGCTTTGAAACTTTACTATGCAGAAGAAAAATGCTGCTTTCCCTTTTTTTAGTAGTTTATGTTTAACACAGTACTGTACTGTGGTTTTTTGTTTTGTTTTGTTCTTTAGCTCTGCTGCTGCCTGATTGTGTACTTCCGGTTCCAAATGAGGTCAGTTCGTAACTTTGGTGTTTGTAACTCTGAAGGTCTACTGTACATTGGTCAAGCTGGAATGTGGTTAAGGGCTAATCCTATAAAAATTGCTACTTTACCATACTGAGTGGTGTTTTTCATCTTTGACAAGTCTGAATAAATAGTTTCCCTTTAAATCTGAGTGAAGCAAAAGATATAATACATGTCTGCTTTTTGGCCACATGTCACAAAATATCACTGTTTCTACTTCATTTCTTTTGAAAAAAAGTGCATCCTTTTGGTGAGAGCAAACATAACTTGAAGAATAATTCTCCAAAGAATGTACATGACCATTGCCATGGTGCTTGTGAGAAACATTTTCTATGATAATTCATTGTAGAACAATCTTTGAGATAATCTGTTGTCACCCTGATCGTCCACCAAAACCAAATGTGTCTCAAATTTGTGTAAAACAAGATTTATGGAGCCAGCTCGACCCTGGCAGCCAGAATAAGGTGGATTTATAGACCATGTACATCACTGGAATCTAGTTCTAGATATGAGAGAGCTATTAGATAAACATTTTCCATAGCTGAAGTGTGCGGATCTGGAAACTTCTCCCATAGGTAGATCTGCAAGATTTAGATACATTTTCATGGCAACTACCCTGCTCATGAACAAAAGTCCACATCTCCTTGGGAGATCTATCAGTGCATCTGTGCATATAATAATGCATAATGTGTACTGTATATTTTGCTTGTTCTTTATCCATCAATATCATTTTTCAGTGTCTAGTAGGTTTGATTGCATACTGTAGGAACTGAGATTTTAACAGGTTGCCGCCTCGCTTAGGAGGAACAGTAGTTTTATCATTATCAGGCTGATTTTGAAATAACGTGTTTAAAGGTGGGAAATTTTGTGTCTGTCCATCTTGAATAGTCTTTAAAGATGTTTATGCTGATAAATCCATTACCTCTGAAAAACTATCTAGGTCATTGTCATCTTGAGTTATCTGCTCTAAGCAAGTTACAGCTGGTAAGTTTTTAATGAACCAATATGCTGTGCTTCTTTGTGCCCTCTTATATAACACTCTTTCATATCAGACTCAAGTAATGAAGACTCCAGCACATTAGTATGTCCTTCTCCACTTGACGGATGTCTTGATGAGTAATGAGAAATATATGTTGATGAATCCTTGTTATTATTATGTTAATTACACATAATTAATAACTAGCTCCTAAGTCAGCGCTTTTCAAAGTGCTTTATAAAGGAGTTCATTGTCACTATCCCCATTTTTATAGATGGGAGAAGTGAGGCACAGAAAGATGTAATGTCTTGCCCAAGGTCTCCCAGCAGGTCAGTGGCAGATAAAGGAACTGCACCCAGGTCTCCTGAGTCCCAGTGCTCTGTCCACTATGCCACTCTGCCTCCCCAGTTCTTTTACACAAGAAAAGAACATAAAATATCCCCAAAGGCTGGAGCTGGGACACTAGATGGGGAGGGCTCTGAGTTACTACAGAGAATTCTTTTCCAGATGTCTGGCAGGTGAGTCTTGCTGACATACTCAGGGTTCAACTGAACATTGTATTTGGAGTCAAGAAGGAATTTCCCCCTAGGTCAGCTAGCCAGAGACCATTGAGGTTTTTCGCCTTCTTCTGTAGCATGGAGCATGGGTCACTTGCAGGTTTAAAATAGACTAAATGGTGGACTCTCTGTAACTTGAAGTCTTTAAATTATGATTTGAGGACTTCAGACAGGTTATGGGTCTATTACAGGAGTGGGTGGGTGAGGTTCTGTGACCTGCCATATGCAGGAGGTCAGTCTAGATGATCACGATGGTCCCTTCTCACCTTAAAGTCTATGAGAACATCCCGCCATTTTCAAATGGCAATCACGCTTTCACAGAGAATAAGCTATTTCTGTGTCCCCCCCCACCATCTTCCTCTCTATGTATTAGGCCTCAGATTAATCTTTAGGAGGTATTTATGTGACTGTCTATTGCACGAGGGTTTCTGATTTGGTTTCTTTACATTGTCTAGCATTATTGATCCAGCAAAAATTTATAATACTAACTGGTGTTGTGTGACCAAATATTGCAACAAGGTGTAAATACCAACTGGATTAGTTTACTAAAATCTATGATCTGCTATCCTTTTACTACAAGGATAAAGAGATATCAGCAGGGCCCATCCATATCTGTACTGGCTACAAATGTGGTTTGTTCTTATTAGAATAAGTCATTAGTGAATTGTAGGTTCGGTGATTTCTCTTTCAGAACTCAGAGCTGAAGTTTGGGTGAACAATAAAGTAAATCCAGTTTCTTTACATCACTTTATTGAAATCAAATGGAAGATTTTGAAACACAAAATCACTACAAAGTTTTATTTAATATTGAGTTTTACATGCCTTCTGTTGAAATATAATTTGTAGTTCAGCCCTGCAGGTGTTGAAACTCAATTGGTACTTAAGCCCTTTTGTAATGGAGATAAGAGTTTCTACTTAGAAAAGTGTGTGCCCAAGATTCTAGATGTCAGCAATTTCATAAGAACTAATAATTATTAGCAGCTGAAGGGCAAAATAGTAGAAATTACTAATGGGAATTATATTCAGAAAAAGCTGTATTATTAAAAAAAGCTGTATGCATTTTTATTTACATATTTGCCTATAAAAATCACCAACTGCTGACAGTTACTATACAATGGTATCTAAAATGCAAGTTTTCCCCTATTACGTATAGTAACTCCTCGCTTAACGTTGTAGTTATGTTCCTGAAAAATGCGATGTTAAGCGAATCCAGTTTCCCCATAAGAATTAATGTAAATAGGGGGAGGGAAATTTTTTTCACCAGACAAAAAACTATATATTATATATCGGGGGTAGCCGTGTTAGTCTGTATCTACAAAAACAACAAGGAGTCTGGTGGCACCTTAAAGACTAACAGATTTATTTGAGCATAAGCTTTCGTGGGTAAAAACCTCACTTCTTCAGATGCATAGAGTGAAAGTTACAGATGCAGGCATTATATACTGACACATGGAGAGCAGGGAGTTACTTCGCAAGTGGAGAACCAGTGTTGACAGGGCCAATTCAATCAGGGTGGATGTAGTCCACTCCCAATAATAGATGAGGAGGTGTCAATTCCAGGAGAGGAAAAGCTGCTTCTCCCAGTCCCTATTCAAGCCCAGATTAATGGTGTTAAATTTGCAAATGAATTTTAGTTCTGCTGTTTCTCTTTGAAGTCTGTTTCTGAAGATTTTTTGTTCAATGATAGTGACTTTTAAATCTGTAATAGAATGACCAGGGAGATTGAAGTGTTCACTTACCGGCTTTTGTATGTTACCATTCCTGATGTCCGATTTATGTCCATTTATTCTTTTGCGGAGGGACTGTCCGGTTTGGCCAATGTACATGGCAGAGGGGCATTGCTGGCACATGATGGCATATATAACATTAGTAGATTTGCAGGTGAATGAGCCCTTGATGGTGTGGCTGATATGGTTGGGTCCTCTGATGGTGTCGCCAGAGTAGCTAGGCGGACAAAGTAGCAACGAGGTTTGCTACAGGGATTGGTTCCTGGGTTGGTGTTTCTGTGGTGTGGTATGTAGTTGCTGGTGAGTATTTGCTTCAGGTTGGGGGGTTGTCTGTAAGCGAGGACTGGCCTGCCTCCCAAGGTCTGTGAGAGTGAGGGATCATTTTCCAGGATAGGTTGTAGATCGTGGATCAGGAAGTTGAGACAGCAGCTGCTGCCCCAAGCTCTCCGTCTCTCTCCGTCAGTGTCCCCTCCAGGGCCGGCGCAACCCATTAGGCGACCTAGGCGGTCGCCTAGGGCGCTACAATTTGGGAGGCGGTGACCGCAGCGGTATTTCGGTGGCGGGACCTTCCGCCTCCTCTGTGGGGGGCGGCATTTCGGGGCGGGATCTTCCGTCACCTAGGGCGGTAGAAAAGCTGGCGGCGCTCCTGGTCCCTTCCCTGCTCTATATGGAGAAGGAGTAAGAGGGAGGCAGGAGCAGGTGGAAGGGGACACCCTGACATTAGCCCCCCCCTTCCCCTCCTGCACAGCAAGCAGGCGTCTCTGGGAGCAGCTCCAAGGCAGAGGGCAGGAGCAGCACACGGCAGTGGGGGGAGGGACAGCTGAACTGCTGATTGATAGCCTGCTTGGCGGCTGCAGCACAGGGAACTTAAGGGAGCGGGGAGCTGATGGGGGAGCTGATAGTAGGGTTACCATTCGTCCGGATTCTCCCGGACATGTCCGGCTTTTTAGGTTAAAAATAGCGTTCGGGGGGGAATTTGTAAATATCTTAAAATGTCTGGCATTCTCTCCCCCCCCTGCAGAGCACGGCGCGGGTGATAGGGCGGCCGGCTGGATTGAGCCACTGGCATGGTGCTCCAGCAGCCAGAGCCTCTCCTCCACTTCCCCCTACTCTCCCTTACAGCTTCAAATCACTGGCCTGGCAGCCTCTGGCAGCTCTAGAGCTCCTCCTTCCTCTTCCTCCTCCCCCTCCCCTGCTGCCGCTCCCTGGGGAGAGCCGGTGCACGGCTGTTCTAACCTGCTTTTGCAGGGGGGAGAGAACCGCCCCGCAGCAGGGAAAACAGAGAGTTTAGCTCCTGTCTGGTGCCCAGGTGTCCGTTTCCTCGCGGGGTGCTGGTCGTGCCCTCGCTGGAACGGAGCAGGGGCAGGGGGAGGGTGACTGCGGGGTACTTGACCGATGGAAAGGACGCCTGGCAGCAGTAGCCGTGCTCAGCCTGGTGCTGGGCGCTGGCTGTGGGATAGATTTTGGGGAAGATTTAAAAAAACAAAGCCCTAGACAGATGATGGTAAAAGCCTTGGGGGGGTCCCCCCCATTAATGTCTTCTGAAGTCTCCCCACCCCCAGGCCCTCTGAGCCAGTTGTGGCTGTGTCCAGAAGCCCCCTGGAGTGTGCTGCGGAGCGGCACGGTGAGGGAGCCAGGGGGTTGGAGAAGGGGCAGGGGGGTTCTGGAGGGGGCAGTCAAGGGACAGGGAGTAGGGGGGGTTGGATGGGTTGGAGGTTCTGGGGGGGCCGGCTGGGGGGAGGGGGGGGGGTAAGGGGGGGGGGAGTCAGGGGGCAGGTAGGGGGTAAGGTCCTAGGGGGGCAGTTAGGGTGGGAGGGTCTCAGGAGGGGGCAGTCAGGGGACAAGGAGCAGGGAGGCTTAGGTAGGGGGTGGGGTCCTGGGGGGGCAGTTAGGGGCAGGGGTCCCAGGAGGGGGCACAAGGAGCGGGGGGGGGGGTTTGGGGATTCTGAGGGGGGCAGTCAGGGGGAGGGAAGTGGGAGGGAGTGGATGGGGGCAAGGTGGGGGCGGGGCTAGGGCGGGGTTTCCCCCCATCCTCTTTTTTGATTGTTGAAATATGGTAACCCTAGCTGATAAGGGGGCTGCCAGTCCACCCTGGTTCCAAGCCCCCACCAGCTAGCTGCAACAGGCTGCTCTTCCTGCAAGCAGTGGACAAAGCAGGCGGCTGCCAAACGACGTTAGAAGGGAGCATTGCACAACTTTGAACGAGCATGTTCCCTAATTGATCAGCAACGTAACAACGAAACATCGTTAACCGGGACGACTTTAAGTGAGGAGTTACTGTATTCCAAATATAGGAAAAGCTGTGTTCAGTGGGGTTACACCAAGGATGAATTTGGCCTGCAGTGTGAAAAGGCACAAAAACATGTAGTTATATGGTACTGATAAAAACCCAGCCCTTCCCTATCGTGCTCTATTAGCTTTACAATATGGAGGTGAGGGTGGAGTTGGAATCTGCAGTTTCGTGGCTGCTTCTCTGTATTAAATATGAAAGCAGCTGCAATCTGTTCCTGTTCTATGTAATTTAGGTGTGACCTAAAAGCTTCTGACTGGTTGCTAATTAGGCCTGCAGTTGTGCAACATTTAGGTGCCCCAAGATCAGTGCAAGTTCTATTTTGTTTCTATTCTAGGAGAAATGAACAAAATAAAGGAAATTAGTGTTTGATAGAAAAAGACCCTGCACAAAGGTGTGATGTTTGTCTATATGTCCAATACTTTTTACAGGCAAAAAAAGAAGGGGTTTACTTTCCATGCTAAATTATACTCTTGCTTAACTTGTTTAATTCTATTATACTGCCTTTCCATTTTTTCTTATAGCTTAGGGTTACCATACGTCCAGATTTTCCCGGACATGTCCGGCTTTTTGGTCCTCAAATCCCCGTCTGGGGGGAATTGCCAAAAAGCCGGACATGTCCAGGAAAATAGGGAGGGGTCTTGGGGCTTGGGTCTGGGCTGGAGCCGCTGGGGCTGGCACCGCTCGACCGGTGCCGGGCCGGGGCCGGGCCCGAACCGCTTGGCCGGGGCCGGGCCCGAGCTGCTCGGTCAGGGCCGGGGCCTGAGCCGAGCTGGGCCGGAGCCGCTGGGACCGGGGCTGGGGGTGCTCGGCCGGGGACACTTCTAGGGAGCTGTAACAGGATACTCGGTGACAATCAACAGATTTAATACAGCCTAGTCATTATGAGAATGGGGAAACTCATTGCTCCATACACAGGTCTTGTGGAAAAGCCACATTTAAGCCGTTTATATAGTACTTATACAGTGTAATTTGTTATTGTCCTCTTATGGGTCTGATCTCACTTTCTGCTGTACTATTGTCCTGCCTCTGAAAAGTAAGGCTTCAATAATGGACTGTGTTCTCTGCATGTCCATATGTATTTCTTTTCTGCCGTGCACCTTTATACAATGTTTTTTTGTGTGAAGAAAACATTTTTAAAAGTAAAGCCACTCTAGTGAATAGTCATTTTTCTTGTTCGGAAGGAGGCAGCTGAATAGTTTACCAGTATTTCTGTCAACCTTTCTTTCTAAGGTTTAATTGAGAACATAGCCAACATGCAAAAGATCATAGGCAGTGCTCTTGCTGCCAGGGAAGGCTGTAAGGAAGTACTAAATCCCAGACTAGACACCAGTGTAGCAAAGCAGATTTAAACCCCACCTGAAGTGCTGTTCACTGATCAGCAGCAGGAGTTTTGAAGATTATCAGTGTGATAAGTGGCAGTACACCACTGGTAAGAATATAGTGTAGCACCATTATCTTGCTGACCATGCAGAGTGGCAAGCGAACTCTGTTGGTTACACTCTTGGTCCTATTCGTTCTGCATTTGTGCATATAACTTATCTAGGAACAAAAAAACTGAAATAAACTTTTCTTTCAACTGCTTTAGTTATTTTTAAAAGCAAATTAGACTGGCTTTGTTTCATGAAAACCAATTCACTTGGAAATATGTAGTTGATGTAACTGAGTTGTGAAAACATCAATCTCTTGAAAAACCTTCCTACCATAACCAAAAATTATGATACACAAAATTATTAATGTGCTCGGGTCTTTCACATGAACTAGTGAAGACAAGGAGAACAATGAATTTATCTTTAAAATACAGCAGTAACAATCTTGTAACAAGTTTATATCTGTCACAGGCACACCTTCATTTGTGTTTGCAATTTTTTCCCCATTTGCATTTGCAATTTTTTTTCCATTTGCAAAGTAAACCCCAGTAGTTATTCTTTTGAAATTTAACAGGGGACGTATGTAGCAGCACACAGAAATTAACTATTAATCCAAAGAATCATTTTCTAAACGTTATAATTTCAAAACAATTAAGTTAATAATGATTTTTCATATTGGTTCTATCCTCAGCACATTAACTGCTCATGATATCCTTGCATTGTGTATTGATCCATCTATTATGCCAGTTCATTCCATTCTTGTGCAGAGAGAGCTTATCAATTGCACCCATGAGTCTGAATTTATTGGAACAGTTAAATGACATTTAATGCACTGTAGCTGGGAAACAGTGCCAGCAGACAAACCTATTATTATACTAATGGAGTTTTTGAATTACATCTCACTAAGCTCAGCATTATCTTCAATGGTATTCTCAAACCCAATGATAGGTAGGATAGTTTAATATCTTCTGATTTGTGTACAGTTCTGATTTGTTTGCTTAATGGACCCACAGTTTCAGACATTGTTTTCTTTTATTTCTAACTGAGCTAAAATGTTTTAAAATAATTGTAAACAAACCAATCATGTAGTAAATGTAAACTAGAATTTTTGAGGTGGCATTCGTCTTTCACCAGTTGTCTTTTTCTTTCAGAGGTCTGAGACAACAGTACAGTTGCAACATTTCAAACTCAGAATGAAATTAGTTGGTAAAATAATTCCAGAAAAATGAAAGAAAGATGGGAAGCTAGATCCTCAGCTGATCCAAATCGTGACTTCAATGGAACTATGCTGATTTACACCAGCTGAGTATCTGACTCAAATGTTTTACTAGTCCTGAAATATTAACTTGGAGCCTGATATTTTCAGAAAGGCTAACCACCCACAAGTCCAATGTAACTGGGTGGCACTGCCCCCTTATGGGCTAGAGGCCAGGAGCTGGCCAGCCCTGTCCAATTAGGCCTGCTTGCCACACCTGGATGGGGCATGGGGGTTAATTAGTAGAACCAGGTGAATACAAAGGAACTAATTCCCCTCTAAAGAGCATCAAGGAGTGAGTGAGGGAGAGAGTCAGATAACCAGAGGGAAGCTGGAGTGAGAGATTTCAGCAGAGGCTTGCCAAGGTAGGGAATGGCTGCTAGGAGTGAGTAGGCTCCAGCGTGGAACGCTTGGTCTTCAGGGAAAAAGCTCAAGACAGGGAAGGCCTGGGAAACTCCCAGCAAGAAAGATGGGGAGTACACACTTGATAGAGATTTGAGAACTTGATTTTGGGATTGATTTTGTTGCTTTAATAAAGCCAGCCGTGAGGCGATATGTACCTGTATCAGCGAAGGGCTTGTTTTGGTAATTTGGGAGACCTTGGAAAATGAGGAAAGTGAGCTGCTCCAGGGTCACCACAGACCATGAGGGGGTGCTTGGGAGGCAGCTAGCCTGTTCATATGCAGTAATAATCCACTGAAGATTCTCATATGAATCCTTCATTGTATGAAAAGTTCAAGAAACCTATAGTATGCATACAAAAAAAATATAAAATAGCATGTTCTGGTTGATTTTAAACTTAGCAGGCCAGACCTACAACTGGTGTAAATCAGTGGAGCTCTGCTGAGTTACACTAGTTGAGGAGCTGGGCTAGGGTCATTATTCTTACAATTTGTCTTTCAAATGACACAGGCAAAATGTCAAAGAAAATAAGAACTACACTATGGCATAGTGGTATCTGCGCCATAGTTAAGGTTGGCGATAGTTTCTTCTTATAGGGAAAGTGGTAGCAACCCCCATATAGAGTTTGCCTATATAATCTCCTGTTTTTAATTGTTCATGACTTTAACACACTTTGGCCATTCATGTTGTGTGCTGTGGTGTAAAGGAATGAAATCCTGATAGGGTGTTGGGAAACACGGGCTCCTCACATGGAGGTTTGGAACCACAAGCCTCCCAAATGCTCCACAGGTGTGCGTGAGTGGGATTGTGGGGGTTTTAGTGTGTTTTTATTTGTTGAAGGCCAGATCCCCGGCCCTCAATATGTCTCCTTTGTACCACAGAGCAACAAAAAGGAATCATAAAGCTGTCCTAAAGTGGGAGCTGGAGATTTCCCTTGCATAGAGGAATCCTCACCTGACATAGGGCCAATATAGCCCTGTGTGAAGAGGGTGTGTTGGGTCAGCTGCAGGCTATCATAAATTAAATGATCTCTGAGGCCAAATTAGCTGCTGACAGCCCTGTGGATCAGGGCAGCACAAAGATGCTTGGGTTCTCTGCTGCGTCTAGATTGGCTGGACCTGAGAATGTTTACAGCATTAAAGAATCAGAACTGAAGTTTGGGAGAAACCCTCTACTTTAGGGTATATTCATGTACAGACGTGAATATAAACAACAGCTCTCTTAATTATATAAATGTACGTTTTTCATGTACCAAAGCTGATTTTGGGCTACTTTATACTCTCATAGATGTAACGGGAATTTTAGAAGGAACACGTGAAATCATAAATTTCTCAGAAATGAGAGAGAGCCCGCTAGTCAATGAAATATTAACCTATTTCCAGCTATAGTATAGGTTGTCAGACCACAGTAAGGTGGACAGTTAAAAGGATCTGTGTTTGACCTATGTAATGGTGTGGTACACAATACACTACAAGGGATTTAATAAACCTTTGGCTTCATGGCTGCAGTTCACAGCATTAACATTTTATTTATTTTATCTTTAAAGGATATAAAATACGATTAAGGAAAGTTAAACTGATGTTTATTATTTACATTTATTACTCTGTTAAGGGGATGATGGGGGAGGTTAAGGAGAAAATTACTCCTGTATTTTTTATGACTTCTGAATTCCTAGAAATTTCATTATTTTCTTTGACTATATATTAAAGCAGGGGCAAAATGGAGATAGCCTGCCTCCCTGAGGATAACTTGTCAAGCAGGCTTACTATCCAGGGGCACTAGTAATTGGCATGCATTGCTACCTTTCTGCTTTGTTTGTTACAATGTGGTCTGCAGAGTGGCTTAAGTACCTCTGGGATTGACTGCATATCATAATCCATTGGTTCCTGCCTGATGAGGTGATAACATTCCTGGAAGTATCAGTTCCAGAGTGGGGATGGATGCAGGAAGTGAGGTTGAAAGGAGAGGAAAATCCATTATGGCCATACCGACTGGAGGCTAATGGGTTAGGCAAATACTTCATAGAATCGTAGGACTGGAAGGGACCTCGAAAGGTCATCTTGTCCAGTCCCCTGTACTCATGGCATGACTTGATCAGCTGTGTGTACATGAGTTCTCTGAACTGTTGTAAAAATAGCAGGTTCTGCTTTATTTATTCCTTTGGCATATATTAATGAGGGAACTAGGAGTTCTTTAGCACTTCAGGGCCAATTTTTAGGTCAGGCAAAAGGAAATTCAAAGCAAATGTTAATAAATTCCATGTTGCTGATAATCTGCCCCAAGTGTGACACCCACAGAATATACCTTTTGCCTGTCTGTTTCCAAGAGCACTGCATTTTCATAATTCAGCAGTCATTAAATCCTAACTGACCATGGAATTTATATAATCTTTTAGTGCACTTGCATGTATAGTGTGAGTATATAGGTAAATGGGCCATCTGCTGTGTGTCATGAGTCATAAAACAGCACAAAGCTACATTTTTAAAAATGATAGTTTAGCTCAGAATGCTCTATGCTTGCTAATTCTTCCAATTGCTTCCCACGGATGTATAAAAAACCTTAAAAAATATCTGTCAATACAGTTTCACAAAATAAAATTGATATTTTATATGAAGGCATTTGAGTCTCTATCCATTGTCAATGGGACTAATCAATATATCAATCTAGGAAGTATAGGTAATGCATTCACTTTCACAAACATTCATATCCCAATTCTTTCAGATAATTTTAAAATGGATTAATGTATAGAAAATCCAGTTCTTGGAGACCATTTTCATGTAAAAGTGTATCCCTGTATACTTTGGTGATAGGAGAGCTTTATAACAGCATGTTATTGTTAGCATTTTAAACTTCAAGGGCTATGTTTTCAAACAGGCCTCAAGGTGGCCACAAATTTTTGTGTGTACTGTTTTGCATTCACAATGGTATAAATAAAAAAATTCTAGCATTTGAGTACACAAATTACAGTGCACATAGAATTATGTATGCAAAATTCCAGCTCATATTTTAAAAAATTTGTCTTCAAGCATCAGTGATTTAATAGGTTTCAGAGTAGCAGCCGTGTTAGTCTGTATCCGCAAAAAGAACAGGAGTACTTGTGGCACCTTAGAGACTAACAAATTTATTTGAGCATAAGCTTTCATGGGCTACAGCCCACTTCTTCGGAGTGATTTAATAGTATTGCTAACTCTAAAAAGCATTCAAAAATCATGATTCAGGCCCAAAAATCGTGAGAATGAATTAAAAAGCATATTGGTTATTTTTAATCGTAAGTTCTGGATTTTTTTTTTTTTTTGGCCCTTTGGTTTCTGAGTCTCAGGGTGCACTCAGGTCACATTTTCAAGTTTTTTTCCACAAGAATGAAGGCTAGAAACATTTTTTTTTATAGAAGCTGAGATTCTTTCCTAATCATAGGATTCCAGGAGCTAGGGCTTGAAAGAAAATACCTAATATCACAAGACTCGCAATAAAAACTGAGCACTGGCAGCACTGTGGTATAACAGCCCCAATATTCCTTTATTAAGTTTGATGTAAGAGAGGTGTTCATCGAAAAGCAAATCTGCAGTTCCATAGCCATTTCTGTGCCTAAGCAATGATAGGATACTATATATTATGATGTCAATCAAGTTGTGAAACTTTGGTCCTGGTTTAAAAATACAAAACTCTTCAGTGACAAAGCATTCTACTTACTTCTAAATTAACGTGGAGGATATTCTTTAAACTGACAAATATCACTCATGTCCTTTCTTTAGAGCCTATATTTGGACTATTTCATATTCCAGTAAAATTGGAATTCATTTCTGGTGATATGTAAAAGAACAACTACTAGTACTTTGCAAGTTTGTCTCCCCTATGTATCATATGACAAATGCCTCTGCAGTTTTCTTCCAGTATAGGGTATATTGTAACAAAAGGGATATATTGGGGAAAAATGATTTCATCCTAACACACAGCAGAGCAATACCATATAGGGCAGATACAATAACTGAATATCTTTGCTGTGCTGTTGCAAAATTTTCCACCTGCCATGACATTTTAATTTATAATTATGTGTGTTAAAATTATTAGGCCCGAATCTGCTCTGATTTATACCCCTGTATATTAGGAATAACTCTGTTGACGTCAGTGGAGTGACCTGTGAAAGGAGAATCAGGGTGCTTTGCATTTATATTTATTCAAATTGCCAGTGTCTGTACCAGAGCCAGCAAAATAATCTTCACATTCTTGTCAGATGCAGCACAGTTTGTTTCTTATGTTCAGACTCCCAGTGTATACAGGCAGCTTACATTTCTTGTTATCCATTAATCTAAGTCTTTTACATATAAAGTACAACAAAAGGAATGTCAATTCCTATACTGGGCAGGCCCTTTTATTTTAATCCAATAAGGATTAGAGTAGAGTTCTTATTTTGCTGTCAAATTCTGATGAAACAAATAGGATCTAAGTAGAGTATGTAGCCATTCTCTTAAATTAATCAGGCTTTATATGCTGCAGGTAGAAGCATAGTGTGTCACGTCTCACCCAGTCATGTATTAGAGTTACTGTATGTAGAGTGAAAGTTTCATGTCCTTAGGATAGGAAAAAGATAATCATTCTGGAAAGCTTCATAGCAGCTTTGCTGGTGAACACTGAAGAGTAACTTAATTAAAATAAGACCGGCCATACTGGGTCAGATCAAAGGTCCATCTAGCCCAGTATCCTGTCTTCCGACAGTGGATAGTGCCAGGTGCCCCAGAGGGAATGAACAGAACACGTAATCATCAAGTGATCCTTTCCCTGTCTCTCATTCCCAGCTTCTGGCAAACAGAGGCTAGGGACACCATGCCTGGCCATCCTGGTTAATAGCCATTGATGGACCTATCCTCCATGAATTTATCTAGTTCTTTATTGAACCCTGTTATAGTCTTGGCCTTCACAACGTCCTCTGGCAAACGGTTCCACAGGCTGACTGTGCGTTGGGTGAAGAAATACTTCCTTTTGTTTGTTTAGAATTAGAGATACTGATTAGAGATGTACTTACTGTGTGGATGCAATGATTCAAAAGGGAAGTGGCTTCAAAAGAGAATCTAGTATAACAGAACAGTGTGGACACTTTACTTTAGGAATAGTTATTCCTGATTAACTAAAGTAGAGAAATGTAATCCAAAGTAACTTTCAAGTGTAGATGAGCCCTACCATATATTGCAGTACTAGTTTCACTCTGACCCCAAAAGTTCATAAAGCATATAGTTGAAACTAATTAATGTGTTCCTATTTTTTTAATACTTAAAGACCTGAAGTTAGTAGTTTGATAATTAGACTGTTCTTCATATTTAGACTGAAAATGGGGATGATTAGGAATGAGGAAACACTGTGCAGGTCAAATGTGCATCATTATTAGAATCATTTAATGCATTTTAATGGTAGTTGATAAGGTGCAAAGTGCTGTGTAAGCTCAGGCCCATCTCCAGTTAGGATCTCCTAGCGCCTTGGAGAACAGTTTAGGTTTAAACAAACTTCCATCCACTGAATCTTCTTTTTCTGCCTGGGGTAAGTGGTAGTTTTTAATTAATCTCTCCCCCCCCCTTTTTATGGGGTTGGGTTGGTGTTCGCTTCCAAAAACTCCTTGCCACATGAGCTTCCTGCTTGATACCTTAAGGGTGCAATGCACAAGTCATTCCACAAACATACAGATGCAGAATGGCCAGCAGTGCTTTCTCCTGTAAACAGACAAGAAAGAGCAGCCCTGCTAAGGGCTGGTCCGCACTAACCCCCCACTTCGAATTAAGATACGCAACTTCAGCTACGTTATTCACGTAGCTGAATTCGAACTATCTTAGTTCGAACTTACCGCGGGTCCACACATGGCAGGCAGTCCCCCGTCGACTCCGCGTACTCCTCTCGTGGAGCAGGAGTACCGGCATCGACGGCGAGCACTTCCGGGATCGATCTGGATCGATTTATCGCGTCTAGACAAGACGCGATAAATCGATCCCAGAAGATCGATTGCTTACCGCCGGACCTGGAGGTAAGTATAGACGTACCCCAAGTAAGCAGCTAATCCCTGGAAGGTGGGAAGCATGATCCCGTTGTGTGACATGCTCCTTTTCTTAAATAAGTACATGGTCCCTAGACACTATGGTGATGGGTGCATTAGAAATGTGGAACCATAGTAGTGTTTGTATTTTAGTTACAGGTATAGGAGATGGACTTTTACTTTCATGCCCTCATTATTCTAGGTAGTATTAGTAAGGAAACAAATCAAAGTGCTTCTAGGAGATTTTTTAGGTATTTTCCTGTAAGTGTAGCATGTGCTTGCTCCTGGTGGTGATTGGTTAAAGTTAGTGAGTCAGTGTGTTTCTCAGTCCTGTAGTACCAGTGCTTCTCTCAGGGAAGTCCAGTGCAGAAGTGACAAAACCCTCTCTTGAATGAGGTATCCAGACAATTCCCATAAAGCTCTTCCATTGTAACAAAGCTGTTTATTCTCTTGCTCGCTGCATTCATTAAAGCTGGTTGAATCTCTCTGTCACATATGGCTAGGCAAACTGCTGTCTCACCAATGTTAGAATAGAGAGACTTCTGGACAAAAGAGCTCCCAGATCTTTTGATTTTTCATGATCTAGTGGCACAGAGTTACTAGGCTCCTCTTTTATTGATGAGCTGAATGAAAGAAGGGTTATCACAACAGCCATAGCCAACGTGGCGTCGCCTGCCCATTTTCTTTGTGATATTTCCTGAAAAGAATATATTATAGGAGTCAACAGTTGTCTTAGGTTGTCAATCGGTCATATAACAGTTTGTTTTGAGAGAACAAAGTCTTGAGACAGAATCACTTTTTTCCAGATTGTATTCATGAGGAATATTCTACATACTGTGTCAGGAGGAGCATCAAGAAATGTTAGAGAGATTAAAAGAGACTTTTCATTAAGATTCAGTTAACAATGAGCTTTGATTAGGGCTCTTTAAAGAAATGAGTAAATTCACTCCATAGAAAGAGTATCTCTGGAAGGCTGGAGTTGGGTATGTTGACTTTCCAAAAATTGTTTTTACTATTCTACATTGTTACTTACGTCTAATTGTTTTCTTTCATATCATCTACATTATAATGAATAATTAAAGTCAGTGCTGAATTTCATAATAAATTCAAGAAATCCTTAATATTTTATCTTTGAGCAGATTTTTATGAATTTCATCTTGCAAAGTTTAGAAATGTCCATTCAAAAGAGAGGCCTTACAATATATTTGTTACAGATATGCAGAAAGCCATTCTTTCCATAGACCCACCATGGAGTAGAATTATTGACAGCCTAGGAGGTATTAGTAATATATTTCCTTTTCCAAATTCCAATATGCTAATTCTTTTAGAAAATGTCAAGCTACTTTAAAATAATGGAGGTCAAGAAAATTGCAAAGAGCTATAGATCATCTGATAAGTTTTGGTTTGGGCTTTTCAGACTCATTCCCTGCTTGTCGTTAGTTCACATCACATCACATCAAATGAGAATGTAATAACAAGCGTCTCTTCCAGAGCCTTTCAAGCAGCACATACTTGAACATTATCAATTGATTTAGATAGAATCATCTGGGGATGGCCATAATTTTTCGGTGAATTACAAAGCCCCAGCTCAGATTTCTAGATGTCTATGATTGGAACTCTTCTCACTAGAATGACAGTCCGTTTACTGGAATTACAATGTAGTCCAGTATTTGAAGATGTCCACTATCAGAAGATTTATCAAGTGAGAACATTAAATTGCTCTCTCAGCCTAGTAAAGTGTTCACTGAACTGTCATAGCATATAAGTGACAGGGTAAACTTAGTAGGGTTGAAAATCCGCCCCCCCTCCCAAGATGTTTCACTTTCTACCTGAAATTGTTGCTGTTCATTCTTTGTTGGCAGAAGTAAGGAATTGGATGGTAGTCTCTAATTTTTTTCAAACTTTAATTTCTATAAGATGAATGTCACTGGAAACTGTAGTGGCTAAAAAACAAAAGCAGGATTACTTATGTGTCACATTCAAGGTGATATTTTTAAAGAAAGATCTCACAACTTAATTTTTAGTATTCTTTAAAAAACAGTTTTCCACAGCAAGGTTTTTCAGAAGATTGGCCTAAGTTACTCTTGTGCAACTCCCCTGACAGAAGTACAAAAAGCTGTGATACACTGAGAGCTGGCTGTTCACAGCAAATAATTCAGTGTATCAGTTGAATTTGTCCTCCACATGAATTGTCTACCAACACATCAGAATACAGATATATCTATTGTTCAAACCTATCTGATGGATACTCTGTGCCATCCTGCTTCGGTATATGGACTTTGTGAAAACTATTTTCTAATGATTATATATTTTTGTATTTGTTATTTGTAATTTGTTGTGGCATTGGTCATCTAAAGCACATGATATTGTTTCATTCCCTTGGTTTGGATGACTCTAACTTTTATAAAACAGGAGAAGTTCCTGAGAAATCATTGTGGCTTGGATTCTCTCAGGCAGCAGGTGGCATGACTTGAGAGGGAACTAAATTGCAGGAGATAAGCAGATCAAAGGGATTTGAGGACATCCACTGTAACAGATGTGCATGCATCTCCATTTTGAATTAACTATTCTGCTTCTGGTGGTCCTTCAATTGCAGTTCCACACTGCACAACAGATTCAACTGTCTGATTTCCTGTGTGCCCTCTACTCTGGGCTTATTGAGATATACCTATCTCGTAGAGCTGGAAGGGACCTCGAAAGGTCATCGAGTCCAGCCCCCTGCCTTCACTAGTAGGACCAAGTACTGATTTTTGCCCCAGATCACTAAGTGGCCCCCTCAAGGATTGAACTCACAATCCTGGGTTTAGCAGGCCAATGCTCAAACCATTGAGCTATCCTTCCCCCCTTATCTTGATGGGATGTCACATTCCTATTTAAATACCGGTGTGCAGCCATGTGCACCTCTTTGTGATTCTAGTTAGTGGCAAGTTCACACACCTAGAGTCACATCCTGTTTATACAGCAGACATGCCACATATTTCCACGTGGTCCCATGCTGAGGTCCATCCAGAATTTGCTTGGCCTGTGGGGAGAGGAGCAGATCATGGGCAGCGTGTGGCTCCAGCATTTGGGGAGGCTGGCCCGAGCGCCAGATTCTCCCCTGGTGCCCAGACTGTGGCCCCACCCGCTACTCCTCCCAAGACTCCTGCTCTGCCCCAGGCTCCACTCATGCTAGGCCCCCTCCCCCAAGGTCCCCTGTCCACTGTTCTCCAAGTTGCTCCTCTCCTCTACTCCCCCACCGAGACGCTTGCCGGGTCCCTTGCCCCCCCTCCCCGAGACTGACACCCCAAAACACTGAAAACAATGTCCCACCTGCACACAAGTTTTGACTTCATTGCCACAAATATGTTCACTCAGCAATTTTGGCTTTTAGTTTGCATTGGTTTTAATTTGCACTGCTATGTTCAATAAAGGTTTTATTATTTACAACTCATTTTTATTATGTACAACTTGGTTGGAAACTTTTATAAAATCCTTGCACAAAGAAAAATACATACTTCACCACTACAATCTAGCCTCAGAGTTATATCTCTGACCCTGTGCCCTTGACAAGTTGCAACCTTTAGCAGAGGCTGCCTTTCTGGCTGTTCATAACGTTCAGAAAAATCTTTCCATCTCATCTTTTTGAGCCTCTCTTCCTTGCTCTGAGATGTTGTGCAAAATGTAGCAAGTAGCTAGCATATGAGGCAGATATTACCCAACAGCCTCCAGTCTTGTCATGGTTCACCTCCGCCTTCCCTTCAGTCTTGCAAATACACACTCTGTCATTATGCAGCTACTCAGGGTATAGTTGAACAGCTCCACTTCCCTGTTCAGGTGTCCAATAAAAAGTTTCCAGAAGCCTGGTAAGCAGAGGGTAAGCTGGGTCTCCCAGAAGGATTGGAGGACTCTCAAAACCATTTATGTCCATGGTAGTCCTGTTCGTATTAATGACAGCCAGGATTGCAGTGCACAGCCATGTTTCCTCCATGCTGCCTGATAGTAGTTGGAAAATAGTGCTGTCTCATAAAAGCATGATAGGATGGAAGGAGAGGAATCATATGAATTTGTTAGTTTGACTCCAAGTCCCAGAATTCCAGTGTCTTCTAGCAGATATCCTAGAATGTGTCATGAGAAAAATCCCAGAATGCACAGAACCTAGTGATGGAACATTGCATCCTGGGATGTCTGCCCCGACTTCTATGTGCTTACTTCCAAAAAGCACAACACTGTGTGGATGCAATGATTCAAAAGGGAATCCAGCATAACAGAACTATCTGGACAGATTGCTTTAGGAATAGATATTCCTGGTTAACTGGAGTGGAAAATGTAATCCAAAATAACTTTCAAGTGTAGACAATCCCTAACATATTCTGCGGTAATGTGTTTCTATTTTTTAGTGCCCAAAGACCTGAAGATAGTAGTTTGATCATTAGACAGTTCTTCATATTTAGACAGAAAATGGAGATGTTTAGGAATGAGGAAACACTGTGCAGGTCAATTGTGCATGGTTATTAGAGCCATTTAATGCATTTTAATGGTAGTTGATAAGGTCCAAAGTGCTATGTAAGCCACAAAGTGGATGCTTTATTCCATTATACATTAAATGTACAGGCATAAATAGACTCACATTTGCATTTTTCTACTTTGTGTTCAGAAAACTGAAACTCGTTCTCACATGATGCTAGAATATGTAATTGTATGACATGCCTGTTGGTGATGCCAGTGAGTTAATGTTTAGGTATCCTAGGCTTTTCAGGGGTAAATTGACATACAGTATTGCGCTCATATATAATGAAGTCAACAGGAAAGGTGATTTTAATGCCTCATTTATCTACAGAGCTTATGTTAAAGTTAGAGCCTCTGGGCCCAATTCTGTAAGCCTTATTCTCCTTGAATAGTACTGACTTGAATTATCCCATTAAGTTAATGATCGCTCTGGATTCTGCTGAGTGTTATGATCAGGCCACATTGTGTCACTCCACAAAATAGCTTTTAACCCAACAGATACAGCTCCTAGAAGGTCTTCCTTTCAAAGTTGCCAAGAGCCACCATGCTGGCTGTTATATCACTCCATCCCAGCACCTGCTATGTGGGAATGGCTGGGTAAAATAGTGTGGTTAGGGCTTCAACATACCCAAGTTATCCCTGGTCCTTTATTGGTGTAATATAGCCTCTGCCAACAGTAGGAAACACATTTTTGACAAATATGGCTTTCCTTGATTCCCTCCAGCTCTGGCTAAGGAGAATTTGTTGGAAGTAAATTTAGTAGTTGGCCTACTGTTAGGTGTGAGTCTCTGAAATTACCTAGCTTCATTGACAGATACTGTGCTGGCTATGGAAATAGTTCTGACCATTCCTAGTATGTCACTCCATCACATCCCCAGCTAGTAGTACACATAAGCTAATGATGATTCCCCTGCCTAAACAGAAAGAAACAGATTCATTGCTCATCTTTCATGCCCAGTATACTCAGTCAGGTGTTTAATCAGGTTCTCTCTGTCTTGCTTTTTTCAGCATGACTGAAGAAGCAAAATGTACACACTGATGTACATAACAATGCAGAATTGATGCCTATTGCATGGGTATCATCTCTCCCTTTATTTTTTTCAGTGTGACAGTTTATTTGTATGTTACTTCTCTTTCCCCATCTCTGTCTCTCTCTGTCCCTCCCTCCGTGTCTCTCTCTCTCTCTCACACACACCCACATGCCCTACCTAAATCCATCAGAATGTAAGTGTGTGTATTTATTGCATATGTAAATGAGCAAACACATTCCTATATGTTCTGCATTTTATTCCCATTAAGTGAGAGAATTAGAACAAATTAGAGCATTACTTAATGTGGTGTAAAACAATTAGCATATGAGAAGTCAATTAACAAGATAAAATTTGCAGTAATGCCTTAAAGGTGAAGTGCAAAAGCTTTTACTTAAAAAATAGAAAAAGAAATAAACCTTTCAAGATCCAAAACCCTTAGCAGAATATATTGGAAAGTGTAAAAATGACACAAATATTTTATTACAGAATATTTAAAGATAATTTCCTTCTTCACTTTCCTGTTTTAATTTGGGAGCTTTGAATCATCCCTGTTAGAGCTGATGACATATAATCACAAGAGAGTACAAGGAATGCAATTCTTGGTGCTTTCCATTCTATCAGCCCTAAACTCAGACCCTGTCCCCAAACATGGGTGGTGACCACCTCCTCCTCCATCTTGTGCTGAGATGAGAAACAACTCAGTTTTCAAAGTGAATAGCAAGGGCGCAATGCAGAGTGTAATAAACTGTAACCACTCTTTTGGGAGCTGTGAAAATCCCCTGCAATGCTTTGAGCTACCACTTGGCTGAGACTGAAGTGCAAAGTTTGCTACCACTGGAGTACTAATGGGCTAATATTTCCAGTATTATATTCATAGTCATGAGAGCAATACTGCTATCCTTATCTTTAAAACTTCGTAGTGAACACAAATCATAATTTGGTAACAGGATACTTTTAAAGGATGGCTAGCTGCAAAATACTTGATTTCAATGAAATCAAAACATAATACAATCATATGATCTAGTTCTGTTTTCTGGAATATCAGAATTTATTTAATGTTTTCTAAATTATGATCTTCATAGCTTTCACTTTTATTCTCCTAACTGTATGCTTCCTAAACTGTGTGCGTGAGGAGAAGGTTGTTGCTTTTGGAAGAGTTAGGGTGGGATGGTCACAAGGGCCTAGCATTGCCCAGCCCTACAGAGATCAGTGCTTATTATGTGGACAATTGTCTGAATGCATTTGCAAAGCTGGACTTAGGCACAAGGTAGGCTCCCAGCTAAAATAAGGCTAGGCTCCCACAGCTGGCATTCTGAGGAGCTGTTACATGAGATATGATAGATAGAATTTACCAGAAGACTAGTTCAGAAGGCAGCATGCAGAGGAGTGGTGAGGGAGCCCTTATGCACCCGTATCTGTTATCACAACTGTCCTACAGCTACAGGTCTTAATCAGGTGCAGATGTTGCTTACAGAAGGGTGTTCACTGAACATTTGGTTAGGGATGCGGAGGCACTTAACTGCACAGCTTTCTGACTCCTGAAAGTAATGTGAGCTCAGTAGAATTTGATCTTTACTAAAATGATATTTTGCAGTATGTTTTCGATACACTTGATTTCCCCCTCACCCCAAAGATTCATAGATTATAAATCCAGAAAGGAGCACAGTGATCCTCTAGTCTGACCTCCTGCATAACAAAGGCCATAGGACTTCCCTAAAATATTTCTTGCTTCAAATCCAATAGTTGTGGTTGAAATGAAATAAAGCATATATTTTAGAAGAACAGTTGAGGTGCCTCAGCAAAGATGCTCAGGTACCCTGGGGATGGGTGTACAATAGATCCTTACTTCAATATTCTTGTCCTTCTAATGCAGAGCTTTAAACTTCTGTGAAGATTGTTCCTTAAGAATGATCTTTTTGTTTTAAATTCCAATACATTATAATGGGGACATTTTGTCCAATTACAGTAACTTCTTTAACTGCAATAAATCATATTTTTACCAAGTATTTATTGGGTAATGGAAGCGCAGAGAAACATACCAACTGCTGACTTTCCTAAATATTCTGTGTCTCAAGCATTATTAACATTACTCCCAAAATGTCCTAGGAGCTGTACAAATTTATAAAGAGACTAGGTTGTAAACTCTTTCAGGCATAGACTTGAACGGACAAACAAAAGATGAGAGGATACAACCAAAAACAAAGTGATTGAGCAACAAAGTTTAGCTTGTTAGTTGGATTTGAAAACAAACAAAGACTTTCTAATATTGATTTTTGTCAACACTTCATTTCAGGGAAGGAGCCAGGGTTTAATGTCTTTTTGCAAGGAGTGTGTTTTAAAGAATGACTTTGTCCAGAGAATATGCTATAATGCTAGGGTAGATTATTTTTTTTACGTTGACAAGAACTCTTTTTTAATGGCTGGCATGTTGCCTTCACTTAGCAAATAATGCCTGCAAATTAAAAATGTATTATCTGAATTGCCAACCAAAGTGCTTCCTGGTCGTAAGAGCCTCAAGCTTCAATGTATGGCTGCTGTGCTGTTTCAACCTGTGCTGGAAATCAGCATAATCTACCCTACTAGGAAAAGGGTACTCCCTACAAGGGCATAGGTATGTGTGCATTTATTTAATACTGAATTTTTAATATCTTTCCCATTGTGGCTGCATCAGGCTCCAGCGTTGTGTGCTTGTAAACGTATTAATGGAAATACTCACTGCAGAGTATACGTGGAGTGCACAACGTGATATATTGTACTTTGTGGTATCACATCTTTTCCCAGACGTCTTTGTTTGAAAGGTTTGATTGAATGAATTGTCATATCAGGAAACTCAGTAAGTCAATTTGTTATACTGATATTCCTGTAAAACACATGAGGAGTAAGCCAAGGAGCTGCTGTGTTCCATGAGTCATTTCAACAGTCCTGACTGATAAATCAGATTGAATCACATTCAGTAAATGCTGTGGCTTAAATTTCCTTCCACCTTGACTTCAGCTAAACTACAGAGGCTGAGATACAAAATCCAATCACCAACAGCCAGGCCTGAACTGTAAGGAAGAGACAATATGAGAAAATGGAAAGAAAAAGAGATAGAGGAAGAAGTGGATTTATCTGACAGTTTTTCATGCATGAAGCCTTCAGCCCAGAATAATCCACACAGAATGTATATGATCAGAATCTTAAGAAAACAGGTCAGTGAATTCTGGAGGGGTTCAGATAGGTTGATGTATTATATTACAAATGTTACAAAATACAAAATTAAAGGGGCTGCGTTAAGCTCTGCAGGATAACCTACAGACCCGTTTTGTGGTTCTGCTTCTTTCCACCACAATGAATTTAGTATCTGATTTGACCACAAACATCTGATTAAAACAAAGTGGTTTGCTATATTATGTCAGGTTAAATCCCAAAGATCACACCACATCAGGTTGTACTGCATCACATAACAAAACTGATTTTTATACATTGTGACATTATTGACATGTCGCTATGGAATGGAATGCAAAACACTGCAATAAAAATCCAGGAAGTCCACATACCTATTCTCTCCTTCTGATTTTTTGGATGAGATACCCACTATTTAGTCAGGATCTTAGGGCTTGAATTTGTCCATAGGCATAGCTCTCCGTAATGGGCAGTTTGCAAAGTTCACTCCCCAGGAGGAGCCCCAAGAGGTGCCATACTCTTGGTCCAGCGGTGGGCAGAGAAAGGTGCAGCTTGTTTCTGTGCATCTGGCCAGCTAACATGGTCAGTGCGTAAGGAGCTGAAGCCAGGGCTCCAACCACTCTCTGTTGCTCTCTTCTCCATCTCTCTTACCTGCATCCTGACAAATGTATCTGGGCTGCAGCCATGGGCTGCAGGTATCAAAGGCAGGGGAAGGCTCAGCCTACTCAAACTGCCTGTATGGCCCTGCCGACACTCCAACCTCAGGGCCCCTCCTGCTTCCCGTCCGCTCTGCTGCTGGGGCCTGGGCCAGTGGCACCAGAATCCGGGGGGTCAGGGGGCCATAGCCCTCCCACTTTTTGAAAGTGGATGGGCCTGACCCATCCACTTTTTCCTGGGGCGCACCCCACCCCCTTCCCCTCCTCTTCCCCCTGAAAGGCACCACCCCCCGGCCAGGCCAGTGTGGAGTCTGGCCAGGGAACCCAGGCAGCTGTGGGGAGCCACGGCAGACCCTCCACTTGCCTGGGGTATGGGGGATAAGGAGGCTGAGAGTAGCCCCCCGCCTGTGTCCCCACCCCTCAGGGGGCAGGAGGTGGGTCCGCAACTCCATGCTGGCTCCCCACAGGTGCCCCAACCCGGCTCTGGACCGTCCACCTGTCCCTGGGGGGGGGGGGCGGGGACACAGGCTGGGGGCTGCTGGAGCCCCCTGCACCGCTAGCAGGTGGAGGGTCCACCGCGGCTCCCACAGCTGCCCACCCGGCTCTTATCATGGCTAGGCTGCAGCTCAGAGGCCCCTCCCCCACTCCCCGGCCAGAGACAGGCTGGGGAGAGCTGTGTGGGCAGCTATGAGGAGCCTGGGTCCCTCCACCTGTCCTAGGTGAGGGCCTGGGACACGGACAGGGGGCTGCTTTTGCCTCCACCTCAGGCGGGGGTAGCCTCAATGTGGCCTTTGTGCATGTTACTTCTGTTACTGTTCTGTTAGATCTAGTCACAGCTCATCCTGTGTTACATATACTGTAGGTAATTTGAATCATGAGTTTCTTAAAATCTCTGGATGGTTCACTAGCAGCACATTTTCTAACAGTATTAACCATTTTAGTCCTTGGGTCTAAAATCTCATTAGACCTGAGGTAGAGTTCTCACTATAGATAAAATCTTAGTAATTAATCAGGCCAAATTCTCATTCAGTGATTTAAGTTTGCCCTGATTTGAGGCTTCAGGATTTAGCCATGGTTTCTTAACATGGGGATCTAATGTGGGAGCCTGGTAGGATGATATATACATGTTGTACTAAACTTCTCACTCTGTTTTTTGCTATCTCTTTTCACTGAGCTCCCAATTCTATTTGCCTTACTCAAGGGAGTAATCCCATTGACATCACATGAGTAATACGAGCAGGTCTTGGCCCATTGAATTGGCCTCTCCTCCTGCATTATTTCTGAATTTCTTCAAGGAGTAAATATTTTTATTTTTAAAATATTAATAAGTACATAGAACAGATGGTATAAAATGGAATGCATCTTACGATGGGGGCTATGTAAACAAACGTTTAAAAATATGTCGTCGATGATATGTAGAAAACATGCTTGGCCAAATCTTTAGATCGTCTAAACTGGCAAAGCTCTATTTATTTCAGTGGACCTAAAGCCAATTTACAGTAGCTGAGCTCCTGGCCTGCTGAGTGTCAGAAAAATGATCACCAGGTTTTATGTGTTAATATTTTTTCTTTATTGTATTTAATGCTCATGGAAGATGCTAGATGTACAGTAATGAAGCCTGATGTCCTCTTCTATAATCTCAAAACATCTCCTATATGGGCAGTGGGAGCCCAAGCTTCCTCACACTGTGCACGAGCCTTCTCAACAGTGACTGCAGAGGGATCATCTTTACAAGGGAGAGTGAGTTTGATCTTCAGCATCCATTTACTCCTTGTACTCTCTGCTGAGATTTCTGAGAGGGGTATGTCAATTGTGATAGGGTTTTTTTTCATTAGGAAAAACAAAGCTAAGATCACCAAATGATGTCAGGCCATCAAACAGCTAATAGATGGTAACACCTTTTGGCCATTACCATCTGGACCAGTTTCAAGCCCGTGACCTAGAGGTGAAATGCTTTGTGTCCTGTTACCAAGTCATCCAGTTTTTCCTCTTTGCTTTCCAATTATAATGAATAAAATGCATGAACTGCATCTCAAGCTAATCTCATAGGCTCCACATAAATCCCCTTTGTGCTGCTATGGTGTTGCAAACGCAAACGGCACTTCAAGCTGCTTTCAGGCAGCATCCAAGGAGTCTCCTGTCATAAGGGAATTCTCTGAGCATGTCAGCAGAGTGTTGTGTTTCTGAGATCCTGGCTAGTCTCTCTTTCATTGGGAGCTGCAGACATAGGTTAGAGCATTCCTGAGGATGCCACCTATAAAGCCATCTATGCCTGCCCTTTCCCCGAGTATGCTGAATTACATTTTTAAAAACTATGGGGTTGTAGTTTTTAATGGAGAAAAAGGATGTGTGAAGAAATTCACACTTTGGAGTGGTTGTCAGCAGAGCAGATGTGAGGAGGGGAGAGAGGAGGAGTCATAAATATGCCTTTGTCATCTGTCCTTGATGCGGTCATTCAGGGGGTGTCTACTGCCTCTTGACTAGCTCTCTTTGGCTAGCTCCTGGTCAGGATAGTTCTTGGCCCCTGGCTGCTAATTAGGCCTAGCATTCTGTTTCAGTCCCTTTAGGCTGTTTCTAGAGGCAGGCACCCTCAGCTGCAACCAATAGGGGAAACAAGGCTTGCTATAAAAAAAGAGAGAGCTCAGAGAAGGAAGGAAGGGAGGCAGAA
>NW_020664409.1:52735019-52909701 GCF_002925995.2 Terrapene triunguis
CTCTCCCCGGGGGCCGGAGCGCCGCGCCGCCCCCCTCCAGGTGCCGCCCCAAGCACCAGCTTGGTGGGCTGGTGCCTGGAGCCGGCCCTGTATATCAGAAATGAAGCAGAAGACATAGTGTTTCAAATCCAGAGTAGGAGAACAGCGTCAAAATGCACTGCATGAAGTTACATTGAAAATGTTTTTCATATGATTTAGGAGAGGATCTCTTTAGACTGTCAGGGAACTTTCCTTAAGCTTCTTAAAGCATTTGCGTGAGGAAGGATGTGACCTTCCCTGAAAATCCAAGGGAAATGGCTAAAAGTGAACTTCTCTCAGCCAGTACTTTGAAAATTACTTCATTGAGCAGTTAGATAAGTTAGGGTTAAGACATGAATTTCATCTGAATTCATCAGACTTAACCTGTTTTAAAACCCAATATAAAAGATGCACAGAGACTATAATAGATGTTCCTCTGTAGTTTCATAATCAGGTTGATGTTTCAATGTAAGGAAAATTTGATTAAAAGAGGCTCTTGAGGACTTTGCATAGCTCTTCTTTTGATAAGGCTGTGTATGCCTGATATGACAGAATGGTGTCATGTGTTAACTACTAATGACGTCCGAACAACATGCTACAACATTCACCGGTGCTAGTTACTGTGGCAGACTGTGCAACAGAACATGTCAATTTCAAAGGCTCTTGCTCTTCACACAGAATTAAGTGAGAGCAGAAAAAGAAAAGCGCTTTGAAGAGAAAATGGGACATAGACAATAGCTCAAGCTAGGTGCAAATGGTCCCTCAAAGTGCTAGGGAGTAGCAGATGGAGAATAGCTGAGGCCTAAAGCAGTCTGAAGAATTAATTATAATGAATATTTAAAGACTCTCTGCCCAAACCCCCCCTCACTGCCAGTAGAAGCACGTGTGCGCGCGCACACACACACTCCAAAGAAGCAAAGGATAGACACACACATTTTCACAGCGTATATGGTATCAGTGGTCTTACCCATCTCTGCAAGTCCTGGGGAACTGGAGAAGACAAAGTTCCAGTTTTAGAGCAGCTTCGGTTATCAAAACCTCTTACTTCATTTTAAAGGACCCTCCTCTGTACTTCTTGAATGGTTACGAATAGGAAGCAGGAAAAGACAGGAGGAAAAGTTAACTGAAAAATTCTTGGGCGATGTAGTGATCTGATTAGGGAAGAAGCTGTCTAATTCTAAGGTGAGCATCTGCTGGGAGATAAGTATATGGATCTAGTGTCCTCTTTATCATTTAGATTAGAACCCTCCAGATATCATCCACATAAGTGTTTATAATTACGGATAAAAGGACTCTTAAAGAATCTCAGCCCTCAAGCACTCTAGACCTTTTAATAAAGGTTTCAGGTCCAGTCATACTGTCCTTTGCTTGGCATGGTATGACGGTGATCAGTATAGGATAAACCATGAACAGCGAAAAGGTTGTAGATATACAGGAAATATCATGCTGTCATTTCCCCTGAGCACAGGCAGTCATTTACCCTGATTTGTGCAAGGCAGAATGTCAGCACTGGGCTCAGTCAGGGAACTTCAAAGGAAAAGAGGGATTGGTCTAGTGAAGAGTGAGCACGGTCAGGTCTGAATCCAGTGTACTGAATGACTCCCACGCAGAACACACAGCACCACGAGGGAAGGGAAGTCTAACTCGACGCACTAAGCTATGCCTCAAGACCCAAAACCTGGTGTTCTTAATAAGATTTTACTCTCTTTATTCAGGCAAAGTTCCTTGGAATCAGTGGGGCACTGTTATAGGAACTGAGCACTTGACTTCCATTGACTTCAGTGATAGTTTAGAGGTCTGAATGAGATCACAGCCCCAATGTACGAGGTGCTTGCTGTACAAACACATAGCAAGAGAGAATACCTGCCCTCAAGAGTTTATAATGTGAATTAAACCCTTGTCTACATGCAGCAGCTTTACCAGTTTAATTTAAATTAGGTTTTTTAAATGATTTAAATGTGTGCAAAAGCAGCATAGATACCTTCATTTTGATAAAGCGACTTGTGTCACTTCAGTGTAAATCTGTTCCTAAGCTAAATTATAGTAAGTCTGATTTTTATCCATGTACGAGTGTCCACACACGGCCTTTTACACTGATTTAACTAAACACTGTACCTTTAGTGAAAGCAGTGCAACTTCGTGTATAAACAAGCCCTAAGACCCCATACAACAAGTGAGGGTGACCAACAAAAGGGGGATATGTGGGGAGAGGGGAGGAGGAGAAGGAGGGAAACAGTGCCCGGAACATGTAGTTGTTATGTACACTATCTACCCAAATTACTGCTTCCAAATAAATTGGCTGTTTAGATATAAATAAATAAGTGATATTAACAATGGCAGTAATCTGTGCTGGCTGCCTGCTTAGACAATCTGCCCCTGTCTCCTTGAGCGCTTTTGGATGGTATGGTTATGTGTAACTTGCACTCAATGATTTGTGGGTAATTTGGGGCACAGCTCATCTCCTCCACTATTCTTTGCACCACAGGGGTTGATGTGGTTCCTTTTGTTTAGCAAAACAAAACTAAGTTATAATGAGAAAATTAATGTATTGGAAAATTACTCTGAATGGGATAATATCACATTTTACCAACAAATTACATTATTTTTCATCCTCTAATGTAAGAAAATGCTGATCCCAAAGTCATGCATCTCTCTTTCTCTGCTTCTGAGAACTTTAAAGGTTCCATTATTGTTCATTCTATCAGGTCCTCAGTCCCAAAGGCCCCTCTTTCGACGACAGATATACTTTCTCTGCTTCAAAAAGTCCTGTGTTCCTTTTTTTCTGTTTCCTGGTTTCCTTGTTTGTTCCAACAATCCTTGTTATCCTTTGGTGCATCCTTTGCTTTGTCTCTTATGATATTTCCTTCCTCCACTAGATTATTAGACAATCTTTCTCTTTCTGCCTTTCTCTTTAGTTCATATACTCTGTTTCCTTCGAACACGTGGGTTCCTGATTGGGTCCTGAGAATTCTTCCATTCTTCTCTGCTTTATAATAATCCCTACCTTGCTCTTCAAGCTGTGGTGGTCAGTGATCGCTCAGACCCAAGGAGCCTGACAGAAGTCTGCTTCATTCAGTGTCCGAGTTCCAAGTGATCCGCACTGCATAGCATGAGCCTCTGCATCACATAACAACTTGTTCCAAATGGCTCTTGCCAGAGCTTCTTAAAGGTGCAGTTCCCCACATGACTACAAATCTTTTGGATCAGGAATTTGGGACAGGATTCCATTAAACGATTCTCAGCCTTGCTGCATCGTTTGTCAGGAGGGTTACTCTTGATCTGTGTGAGGTACGCCTTGCTCAGGAGATGAACAGCACTACTTTGGCAGTGCTCCTACCCTTGCCCAGAAAGCAAGTGACTAAGATAGAGAAGGAAACCTAGTCTTTCCTCATTGCACTGCAGAATAGTTATGAACAAAGCTAAAAAGATTCAGCACTTTGCTTCAGATTAACATCCCAAAGTTCAGATCCCTTTCTGAAGCTTATCTTGACTATTAAGCTAGAAATTTATTTGGGAATCTTGCAAGCTTGTAGGCTTTTCTATAAGACTTTCAGTGCTCCAGCCTTGTTAGAAGTACCTCTAAGAGAGATTTTTCTCATGGTATTTCATCTTCTGTTGCCATGCAAATTCAGGCAGTTCAGAGATGGATTTGTTTAAAAAAAAAATCCCATTCAACACCAGTTTACCATGCCTTTAAAAACTCAAAGGCGATTCAGTTCAGTTGGAGTTTGGGCATGGATTCAGGCTATTTGCAATTTTACCATAGACTGTTAGTTAATACAGATATGAGTGCCGTTCACCACTTCCTTCTGCAGAGAATTATCGCTAGACCCAATATTTTCATAAAGAGGTGCCTAAAGTTAGGCTCTTAAACACACATTTAGGCACTTAAATAAATAGCCTGATTTTTCAAAAATGCTGATCCCTGAATAGCATCAGTTGCCATAGTGGGAGCTGTCGGGTGCTTTGCACCTTTGAAAACAATGTCATTTATTTGGGTGCCTAATATGGATTTAAAACCTAAATTTAGACACCCTCTTATAAAATATTGGCCTCAACAACTCAGCACACCGGAGCATAACTCACTTTACAGTAACTGAAGCTTGAAAAAATGTGGAACACACAATAGAGCAGTTTTACTTCTTATACATTTTTTTTATCATTAGAGTACTTTAATGCTGTTTTTTGTATTTTTTTTATTTTACTAGCCAAGAAATTAGTCCAAATCCTTAAAATACTTATAAGACTGAAATGTGCACAATGGAAACTTTTGGCAAAAAAACCAGTAGGCCTGCCGTGTGGTCAATGTCTCTGGCCTTTTGCATTTTCCCAGATTTCCCACTTTGCAGGCTTTGGGTGTAATAACATCTTAAATTTTTAGATTGCTGCCAGGATCTATTTTATAATTTATAAGGTGGGATATGATAGAGGTCTATAAAATCATGAGTGGTATGGAGAAAGTAAATAAGGAAGTGTTATTTACTCCTTCTAATAATACAAGAACAAGGGGCCACCAAATGAAATTAATAGGTAGCAGGTTTAAAACAAACACAAGAAAGTATTTTTTCATGCAATGTACTGTCAACCTCTGGAACTCCTTGCCAGAGGGTGTTGTGAAGGCCAATACTATAATGGGGTTCAAAAGGGAGCTAGATAGATTCATGGAAGATAGGGCCATCAATGGCTATTAGCCAGGATGGGCAGGAATGGTGTCCCTAGCCTCTGTTTGCCAGAAGCTGGGATTGCGTGACAGGGCATGGATCACTTGATGATAACCTGTCTGTTCATTCCCTTTGGGGCACCTGCCATTGGCCACTGTCAGAGGACAGGATACTGGGCTTGATGGACCTTTGGTCTGACCCAGTGTGGCCATTCTTATAATTCCAGCTCCAGTAAGTATCTAACAGTTTCCAAAACTCAGTTGTACAAAGAATAAAATTACAGTTATAGAAAAGAAAAGAGTAGCCTCTTAAAAAAGGGTAGGAAAAAAAGAGAAACAAATGTAATCTTCAATTTTAACAACTTCCAGTCATTATAAAAAATGCAAGGACTTAAAGAAAATCTCAACACATATTTTCGGTCACAACTCACCATGTTAAATAGGAACTTTGTTGTACTCAATACTAAAGACACACTACACCAATAAAGTGCAAAGTGCAAACTGATATTTTTGTGTGTCGAGCAGTGTTCCAGCAGAAACTGAAGCGTATAATTTACTTCTTAAACTGCAGATTGAGTGTGCTCATTGTGCTAGGGTTTTGAGAGCATTTTATCATTTTTAAAACATTATCAACCAGTATTGCTTGGAACTGGAGCCATATTTCTTGTTTTTAAAAAGATTACTTAACAAGAGGTTACCCCCCCCCCCCGTTTCAGTTCTAATAATGCTTCCTGCTCTATAAAAAGGTATGGAACTCAGTCTTGAATGATTTTATTCTTCAAGGAGTTGGGTGCCCTTTTGAATTTCACACTATATGTAGTCCTATTTTTGTAATGACTCAGCTTGCTTTTATACCTCTATGTTGACTGCTGTATATATTTTACTTTTGGAGTGGAGGTTGCCTGAATTCCCTTAAAGTCCTGCTGATTTTCTTCTTTACCATTTTTGGCCTCTATTGCTGCTATGTATAAAAGCCGCACGTCGGTACTGCCTATTGAGGAGGACTGGGCATGGTTCATTCTATGGCTTGTCCCCATTGCTCCTGAGCAGGCCAGAAGAGGTGCTTCAGAGCAATGTGCAGCATTCTTTCACCTCCTCCTAAGTTTTAAGCCACCTTCATGACCCAGCCATGCTCCTGAGCTATCCAGGGCTGTTTGACCCCCCCCGCCCCCGTTCCCAATCTAAGTTTCCAGGTGATCACCTCCTGTTAAAATTATTGTTACAGTTGTTATCTGCGATATGATATAAATGACTGTTTACCTGACCCCGGTGCTATTCAATTCCTGAGGTGGTCAGATTTTGAGACCATTTTAATGAGAAAGAAGTGAAGACTTGATCTGAAAGGAGCAGTGCTTAATTTGTGCCAGAGCTGAGCCCCGGCACCTTTAGGCTTGGTAGTTCATAGCCCCTGCACCTCTGGACCTGCGGTGTTAGTTATGAAAGTAAAAAAATTGCTTGAGCCCAAATGCCTCTTTCATTACAAATTAAGCACTGAAAAGGAGGGAGGTAAAATTAACTGTATAAAATTATAGCTATGCCTGGGGTGTGAGATGTTGCTTTACTTACTGGTCTTGGTATACAGGGGCGGCTCCAGGCACCAGCGCAGCAAGTGCGTGCCTGGGGCGGCATGCCGCGGGGGGCGGCATGCCGGTCGCTGTGAGGGCGGTAGTCAGGCAGCCTTCGGCGTGCCTGCGGGAGGTCCGCCGGTCCCGTGGTTTCGGCGGCAATTCGGCAGCGGGTACGCCGAAGCCACGGGACCGGCAGATCACCCGCAGAAACACCGCCGAATCCACGTGACCGTAGACCGCCCATAGGCATGCCGTCGAAGGTCGCCTGACTGCCATGCTTGGGGTGACAAAAAACATAGAGCCGCCCCTGTTGGTATATATGTAATATACCCTGTTTGGAAAGAATCATAACTCACTGTTAGAATTTGCATTGGGTTGAACAAGTGGCTGAAATCAATTTAACATTTAAACCATTTTTAATTTTAAAATATGAAAAAAAAAATCCCCCTCCACTCCCTTATATGTCTATTGCCATTCTAGGTATTTGCGTTAGTCATTCTTCTAGGTTTTAGAAATGAATTTCCACACTTCTTTCACTAGTTTTTATTTTATTATGTGACTGAGACCAGTAAAAAATTCAAGTTCTTTGGGACTCAAGTGTAATCTAAAAGAAGAAACCACAAGACATATTTTGGCCTTAAGCACCTCCCAGGCCCCACATGCCATACATTCAGAGGACTATATAACTTCAAGTAAACTCATGTTAACATGGCTGATAGTACCACCTTTGTTGCTGTTGTTTCTATGTGTAATGTCACTGGGGATCTATTCAACAAAAGAATACCTCCCAATGAACAGCTCTGCGATTGCTGACCTATTAACACCATTCTGACCAAGGTTTTCTTTCCTGCTAGGTAGAGGAGGTGGTTTTTTCTTTCAAAGAGTTAAAGCAGTGGATCTGTCATAACAGTGATATCAAGTTTGGTTTTTCCCCCCACCACATTCATTATTAGTACCTACCTTTTCTTCAGGGGCTGGAAAATTTGAGGGGAAGATATATTTGTCATTTTAAAACAGCTTTCAACATTTCTAGACACTTGCTTAAATGTTATTATCATTTATTATTTGGTTTTCTGCAGCATTTTGCTAGGCAATGAAGGAGCAGACCCAAAGAGTTTGCACTCTAAGGCCCTTATCCTGGAGTGAACTCTGTGCATGTGGATCCCTACACCTGCACAGAGCCCCATGGAAGTCAGAGTATGCTCATATGAAGCTCAGGGCTAGACTGAGGTGCAAAGAAGACACAAGGCAGTGGAAGGGTGTACAACAGGCAGTTGGAGCTGGGCAAATAATGGATTTTTCAATTTGCTGGCAAGTTTGAAACATTAAAAAACATTTTGGGTCAAACAGAAAATGACATTTTCCAAAACTTTTCAGTGAATCAAAATTTGCAATAGGAGCCAATCAAGACATTCTGGAACAAAAAAAATTGTCTTGAAATTTATTGGTAATGTCAAAATCTCTCTCACCAACAGAAGCTAGTCCAATAAAAGATATTACCTCCCCCACCTTGCCCCTCTAATTTTGAATGTAAGGCATTTTGACAAAAGCAAGCAAACAGATGGAGGTGATTCTTCTGTCACACGTTCCTCCCTTATAACCTTCAGTCCAGTGGTTCTGATACTCAGCTGGGATAAGGGAGCTCTAAGGTCAATTCCCCCTCTTCCTGATGTGGAGAAAGAATTTGAACTTGGGTCTCCCCCAGTTCAGAAGAGTGCCCTTGGCTATGGGATAGTCTGGCATGAAGCTGATCCTTTTTTATCAATAATTTAAATAATCATTGGAGCAAGGTCAAACTTGGGTTCCCCACATCCAAAAACATTTTGACTTTTTCAGATTGGTCAAAAGTATCTGGTGAACTCGATATGAATTTGTGAATAGTTTTGGTCAACCTGAAATTGCATTTTGCAGCAAATAAACTACTAATCTGAAAAATGTCACCCAGCTCTATATACAAATAAAGTAGTCCAAGCAATAGCTGTTCATATCTTAATAAAACAATTTTCATTAGATACATAGACTGTAGTCAGTCTTGCTATTATTAGTTGGCTAATTACTAGCTGGCATCAGTGGGGGAGGGCAGTGGCCTACAAGTCCCACTCAGGAAGGGTAATCCATGTGTCTGGACTGGCTGATGCCAAAGACCTTTTGCATTTAAAGAGTGAACCATGAGTTGCTTCAAATCAATCTTAATACACAAGCACTAAGTGGCATTTAGTAACAGTGCAGTAGTATCAATCTTTTTTATGAGTTTGGCATTTACTATTGGTACTTTGCCATTCCCCAGGAAACACTGGATAGCTTCCTAGTCACACTGGTTTTCTTGATGTTTCTGAAGCTTCACAGCCTCTGTGAGGAACACATAGAGATTAAATAAAAATGGGCCAGTCCTTTTCCAGTCAAACTCCAAATGAAGCCAATAATATCTAGCATTTTGTGATGGGATGTGTACCCCACACAGGCCCTGAAAGAATTAATGTGGGACTGAGGCCAATTAACACATCTCTCAGCACTAGGGAGAGACAGCATGCATGAAAGCCAGGCTTAATTGATGATGAAGCCCATCTGGGAAGGGACTGGGTGATGATCATAAAGTTAGAAAGTCTGTAGCAGAAAGAAGCTGCAAGGAAAGAATCCACAGTCACTCTCTGGGGGATAGAAGAGGTAGGAAGCAGTCCAGGCAGGCAGCAAGGAGTCTGAGGGAGTAGACCTCAGCTGTCAGCTACAAGGTCCCTGCACTGGAACCCAGAGTAGAGGGTGGGCCTGGGTTCCCTTACCAGTGCCAAGGAAGGTGGGCTGAAACCCCCCTGAGGTAAATGGTGTAAGGACTGTGGAGCCCAGAGACGGTTGCAAGACCTGTTTGTAAGGCCATTGGACTATAACTGGGTTGGACACTGTTACTCTGTAAGGGATGGACTAAGGTATAACCTGGCTGGAGGGCCAAGTTGTGGGAAGAGAGGCCACCACAGTGACAGAGTGATTGTTGGTGGGAAGTGCCATTTAGGGAGACAGCTGCTACATCACACCTGGCCACAAGGTGGTGCACCCCATTTTACAGCTCAAGACGTGAGGCATGCTTGTTCAAAGCAATGAAAGAACATTAACAAATCAGTCCTCAAAACATTCTTGTGAAGGAGATATTATCCCCTCTTTATATATGGGGAAACTGGGGCTGCTGTAAACTGTTTTAGGGTCTGGGATGGGGGTACCCTTGGCACAGTCCAGAATGAGGGAGGTACAAAAGTGGTTTAAAGATCGTCCAGTCGTGTCCCATTGTTCTTTCTCTTTCCAGCCACACCAGGCTCCTCTTAGTTGTGATTATTTGCTCAGCAACTATTCTTCTCAGTCAGTCATCTAAAGGCCATTGCTTGGTCTTTCTGGCAGGGTTTTGATGTTCTATTTTATTTCTTTTCATTTTACCCCTTCCCGTATGTTAAAGTGAAAACAAAAATTATTACTGCACTTTTAAGTTTTTGAACTTTTTTATTGTTTCCATCTGAGGGACAATGCAGATGAACAGTAATTTTTTTTAGGAGAAAATTAATATAATCTACCTGAAAACAGAGTAGTCCATAAAATGTATTTTTTTTTTAAAAAAGAGATCCAGTATGAATTACAAGGCAACAAAATTGATTGGCTGGGGAAAATGACTTGTTTTCTCTTCAGTGGAAATTTTCAGGGCACAAGGGATGTGGGGTTGAACCCGCAAAGTGTTGCAGCATTAACAATAGTCTAAAATTATCAGACTTCAACACACATAACCTGATCCCACAAGAGGCTGAGCACCTCTGGAAAAGAGGCAGTGTGAGGTGAGGATGTAAATAGGAGTACAGACCATTCTCACCATCTCCCAGGAAATGCTTGGCGTCTCACAGCATTAGGCCCCTTAGTCTTATTAAGAATATGCACCTTTAATAGTGAATGTGACTTCAGATAAGACATAATAGGGAAAAGGGAATGTATTCATAGGTCTGCTGGAAAGCATATAACTGCTTTAAAGAGGAATTTAGATAAGACTTTAATAGTAATAAAGAAAAAGTTGAAATACTCATAACATGTTCAGAAGCCTTTTAGTATATTAAGTTTAAAAAGTTATTTTGCTTACTGAACCACTTGATTATGCAAAGAAAAGCACCAACGTATTCTATTCATTGAACCATTAAATGGGAGTCCAGCAAGCCATTAAAATTAATAGATCAGCCTGGAACTTGGGTGGATGTAGAAGAAAAAACCCAAGGTGATTAGATGTCAAAACGTTGCATCTGTTTGTCAAGATGAATGGTGTAGTCCAAATTTTGTATAATAGTCTTTCTATTTTAGCATTATAATTCACGTGCATGTCACCTTTAAAAGTTGCAGATTAGAATTAAATGGAAATGATATACCCATCCTGCAACAAAACTAGAAAAAATTATATGATCTAAGCTTGTGGAAATTGATTTCATAATCAGTGCTACTGGTCTCTTGAACTACAGTGTAGTAGGTAAGATCAGTTACATACATAACTGCTTTAAAAACTTGTGCAGATATCTTTTGTAAGTTTGCTGACCTGAAACTATGAAATATCTTCACAAGGTAGAACAAAATGAAATGTGCAATATATGAAACAGATAGCTGAATGCATGCTAGACTCAGCAAAAATGAGCAAAATGGAAATAGTATGTTGATCCAAGTTTCTAGTACTATTTAAATAGAATCGGTGCCATGGCAATTAAGAATAATGTAACAGGCAGCAGGATGCAGCTGACCAGGTTATTTCTTTGGCTGGAAAGAGTAGTGGGAGTCTATGAATAGAATGTTGTTTTGACTCCTTGACTGCTGCTGGACATGCTGGTATGCCTGGCAGAATGCACCTTGCTGTGCTTGGGAATCCAAGTGATCCATTGACTTCAGTGGAACATAAATGCAGCATCTGCAACACAGCAGGTACAATGGAGAGCCTGCAGTGAAAGGATTAATAAGGATTATGACCTACAGCAATGACTATTTAGTTAGTAATTCTGAAGTGCAGGACACTTCCCTTTCCCATTTACTACTGCAGGCAGCTTTCCATTGCCCATTAATGCCTTCACTGTGGTTGCATGTGTGTTGTCAATAATTCTCTTATATAATACTATGCATCTGAAAGCAACTGTAGGATGTTTCAAGTGTATTGGGTCACATTACAGGGGGATATTTTCTGTGCCTTGTATGGTGAAAGATGTATAGATTTAAAATGTGAATTCAAACTGAAGAATGCTAGATAAATATTGAATGTGTTTAGACTGTGTCCTAGTCCAGCAAACCAGAACTCTGAAGTCAGCATTAAACAATAAAGGTTGGATTTACTTTTAATCCTCTAGAAATCATAAAATGGAACATTTTTAAGAATTTCAGTCACAGCATTGAATGAATAATACAGACCTGGGTGTAGATGCTGTCAGTTACGCAGGTGTAAATCTGAAGTAACATCAGATGAGTTAATCTGGATTTACACCAGCAAAACTAAGGGCAGAATATTAGCCCTTAATTTTAAGATTAATTTTATTCAAGTCCCTCTCTAAATTAGACATTATATTGTATATCTGATCCTATTGAAACATGATGTGCACTTTCTGTAGTCTTGACAGCTCACGTTGAATCCATGCTCATATAATGTGATTCCACTAGTTTAAGGTGATAGAACTGCTTTAATCCTCCATCAGGAACAGTATTGCACAAATGCAGTCACCACAAATGCAGTAGTGCCCACTTATCAGAGCTTGCAGTGCATCTCACAGGGATGTAGGTTCTTTGAAACTGATCCATAAATTATACTTTGAATCACCATGAACCACTACAGAATTTCCTTCTTATAGTGCAGACACTTGCTTCCATTTAAATTATGCAAATTGTCTTCCATAGCAAACCACAAGACATTAGTGTTAGTGCTGATTCATTGATTATTGGTTTGCCCTAATTATCTCACGGATTTTAAAGAACGATCCGTGGTAGGAAATAGCTCACAAGTTGGTCTTTATTAATGAAACTCATCAGATCCAGATCATATAAATATGTAACTTCCTCCAGCTTTATATTCTGCTCTGGGATTAAATTCCTCACTAAAAAAATGCCAGGTATAGAAATACATCCACATAAAATTACGTGTGTGTATATACATGCAATTACATACTGTACAAAGAAGGAGGTGTGCATGCTAACAAGAAAATTCAAATGTTTTCTCTGTGGCTTTAAAGATTTCCCCTCTACACATAATTAAATGAAGGGGCTGGTAGCAGTATATCTGTAACAATTAGTTTCTGCCACTCCACAATATTGGACATGATCTTCATATACAACCAACATTCCTTGCATGTCGTTGCTTTTTAGTCAGGACACATGCGTTCATTTTTGACATACCTGACTACCCATTGAACTGCAGGTAGGAGATAGGTGACCAGCTGCTTAGGGAAATAATCCTGCACACTCCTCTTTGGCCTTGAAGGACTGCCTGACAGCAGAATCGGCTGAGTTCCACTGTGCACTGGGCCATCGACACTGAATGGCACAGTGCACCAGTCAATGGAGGCTCTTTGCACAACAACATGCAGAGGTAGGAAGGATAGGACAGGCATTGGCCCAGAGGATCCAGCACACTGTTGATCCTCTAGTGCTCATTCCTGCACAGGAGGAGGGGCTGTATGAGACTGTGGACCTATTTTAGATGAAGCAGTCCTGGCGAAGTCCTGGCTCAACAAATGTTTTCCAGCTGGGACTGACGATTTGTTGCCCTAGGCATCTGCTCAGCACCTAGTCCAAACACTTGGGTTGGGCTGCATTGTGTAAGGATTTGGCCCTTAATGTAGACGTAAACTATGGGCTGAATGTTGACAAAAAGCAGCTTAATATTCTAAAAATTAAGGTCAGATGTGTGAAAGATGATAGTCATTCTAACCCACAAACATATAATGTAGAGATCTTTGCGAACCCAGGCACAAAGGCAATCTGGGAAATTGTGTCAATTGGCCTTGTTTGGGCTGATTCCACTGCATTACCATTTTAATACAACTAACATCAGAAGTTCAATATATGGGGCACCAAATTGAGCCTTTCCTGTACATATCTCACCTAAGTAGGCTTAATGAAGCAGAGGGAAGATGTGTAAGAGAGAAACTTTCTGACTAACAAGGGAAGTTTCATAGCTTTCATGCTCTCATTTTACATATTCAAAGGAGCTAAGGGAAAAACTGGCTTTTGAAATGCAGTAATGCATCATGGGGGACATTATATTTCTCACACACAATAATAAATACATGGATTTCACTCATGAATAAGCTGGGCTATATTAAGACTAAAAAAAGAATACTGTGTTCTGGATAGTGCTTTTCTGGTCTGGATTGAAAAACATTTTCATTGCCTATTTTACAGAGTGTGAAACGGAGGGACAAAGAGGTTAAAGACCTGAATTTGAGAGATGCAGGGAACCCACAATGCCATTTGAAGTCAACACCAGGGTGACTGGTCTGAAGTGTTACAATGAGCCAGAAATAGAGCTGGAATTAGAATTCAGATCTTCCCAACTCTGAGCCATGTGCTTAATCCACCAAATCATATGTAATAATAAATTTTAAAAATCCTATATAGTTCTTAGATATAGTTCTCTTTTTATATGAATTATATAGAATTATGGGAAGGTGCCAAGTTTCTTGGGAGGGCCGGGGTTCTCTTGGGGGTGTCTCTATGACAACACTGACAGATGCAGACTTTCCAAGCAATGGAATTGTGAAGGAAAGGAAAAGAAGGCTCTCATGAATTATGCAGGTTGTCAATATCTAATCAAATGTGGACAATACAGCTGGAATCCTTCTTAATAAAGTTGTTGTTACTATGTTGCATCAGCATAGTAATGATGCACTAAAATCTGTATTGATTAGTAATTGAAAGCTAAAAGTAAGCCTAAAAGCAGTAATATGTAATCATCTCCCCATCTTCTAATTTTCTTTATAATTGCCATTCTCTGTCCTGTCTTGTAGTGTCACTAGACTCTGCTTGCAATTAGAGAAGAGACATGGAAACTAGATAACTGTTCTACTATCATCATTTGCATTTTAAACATATCATATGTAGCCAAGCCTGGAGTGGGATGGCTCTGCTTTCCTTCGGTGAGAGTTAGATTGTAATCCTACAGTTTATCCAGGGCTATGGGCAGCAGGTAACTATGCTGCCCCAGGAGCAAGGCAGCTCTGAGTCACATTCAATCCCTCTTTCCCGCATGGTGACGTAAGCTGAGCCAGCCCTTTTATTCCTTTCTTTATTGCAGCTTACTTCCCTCTCTGCCCTATGCCATGGGGTATCAGATCCTGAGGAGCACAGGTGCCCTTACCAATATGATTAGGGAGATGTGTCTGGCTAGCAAAACCAGAGGCCGAGGGCAATTGTGATATATGGGAAGTAGGAGGTATTTGATCTGCCTTATTTTCACTCCAGGAGTAGCAGTTAGTCACCTTTATTCGTATTTTTTCTAAGATGTACCTATGAGCAGTCTTTGGGGTCACAAGAAATAAAAATAAAGCATTCATGTACATTAGTGTTCAAAAAGGGGGGCAATAAAAGTCTTCAAAGTGGGTCTGATATCACAGTGAAGAACAGCTATGAAAAGAGGAGAGAAACCAGAAAAGGTGAAGTAGGAAAAGAGAGGGATGGAGCATTTTTGGGGATCTTCCCACTCTGTAGCCAAGTGCACTGCCAGCAAGTAAGGTGGTGCACCAAGTGAACAGTTTGCATTGTGTTTGCAAAGTATGTGTTGAGTGTTTTGTTTGCATGATGTATTCATCCAAGGCCACACTTGTTCATCTGTAATACGGGTGCTTAGTTTTCTTACTTTAGATCTCAGGGCTGGACTGACTGAAAGATTCAAGTCCCTAAAGTTTGCTTAAAGGATGCCTCCTGCTGTGAAACAAACTGTTCTTAAATTATTCCACTGTTTTCAACCTACTCAGAGGAAAAAAAAGTGTTTTTAATGCTATGTTACATTTTTAATTTGTTGCTTTGTTTTTGTTGCCTTATATTTCAGCGCTTTTATAATATATTTATACTGGGCCCTGAGGATACCTCTCTCTTTATTGGTGGTTGTCTTTTTTTCACAGTTTATCTAAGACACAACCACTCAGCTTTTCTTTATATTTCTATAGCCCAGTCAAGAATTGTTTGAGAATACCCCCGATTATAAATATAAGAACCTTTGCTCCACCATGAAAAGGTGAATTATTTTTATAAATAAGGGAGATTAAAGGGGTTGATATGCACTGAAGGAGGTATACAAATGGATCCTTAGATCCTTTAAAAGTAATCTCTCTCTCCTCCATATTCATATATTGGAGCTTTGAAAGTTTTAGCTGCCAAAGCACTCCCTGATAGCCATTGACCAAGCTGACCCTCCTTTCAGTCCCATTATGCTGATAGATAAGAGTGCCTTATAGGAAACACTTGCCAAGGCTAAGGGTTTTCTCCTTTCTTTATTGTTTCTCATCTTTTTCTGTTTCTCTTTACTCCCATGTACAAAGCTACTACCCATTTATCTACCTTTCTTCCTGCTGTATGTTCTCTAAAAGCCAACTGACAGAGTGCCAATGGCTACAGGCTTTCTCTCAATAAAGCCTTGCAATAATCACATATAATTGATTGTGCTAATCCATGACATAATGTATAGCATCCTGCATTCAAAACCCAGAAGCTCACTGGTCAGTGATGCTGCTGCTGTTAGTCTAACACGCTTTGTTGGAAAGTGAACCACTGACCTTAGAAACAGCAGCTGTAGATATTAGGATTATGAAAAGAACCTCAGATTACTTTAGTATGAAATATATTGGTCGCAGCAAAAGGTAAAGATTTTTTTCATGGGCTAAATCCCATTCACATTTCTCAAGTGAGTAGTCCCTCTGAAGGCATTGGGACTAATTCAAAGAGGATTTGGCTTCCAATATGTGCTATCATTTTATGTCATTTTATGTTAAAAATATGTGAGGGAGTTTTAATATATTTTTCTATCTGATTTTAATTTAATATAATGTCACATCTACGTAGAGATAAGTATGCTGCTTACTTCAAAGATTACAAATTTGCTAAGTCAGTATTTTGTGAGCAAGGTTTACAGTAGTCATAGTAACACCAAAAAAATCTAGCGAAGTAGAATATGCTACTATAATCCTTAGAGAACCCTATTAACATTTCTGCATTGCTAATTTTGACAATAGAAACATACTTCAGCTTGATAAGGATTTCATTAATGCTACACAGACTTCTGTCCTAGTTTTACTTTTCTTTAATATTAATGTCAGTATGCCAGAGACTAGACTACATTTAAATGTCAGTAAAATTGGTAGGTGGACCACGATGTAAATAAATTATTTACATACAAACAAGTGCATTAATGATTTTTGTAAGACTTTTAACTTTTGGAAATGGCATTTGTATAGGAGACAAGAAGCACTAAATTCTGTCTGCAATGAGGAAACTGCAGTACAGCTGAATTTGTAAGGACTGGCATCATTAACAGATGTCAATTTAGCTTTCTTGTGTAAAGGAGTAATGTGGATCTAACCTCAGAGTGAAAATATTAAAGACATTTGAAACAAAACAGGTATCTTTATATAATTCTAATAAGGGTCAATGATAAATATTACATTAGCCAATTAATTTAAATTATACAAACTAAATATAATCCTGTTGCTTTTTTCTTTCACATAGTTAAAGTATAAAATTGAATGACCCTATTGTGCTTTAACCATAAAGTAGTATTTGCATTAATTTTTACCAAAATTCAGTGCTGTTTATATAAAGTACATTGAAATTAATAAAGAGGGGGTCAATTTCATTCTTGGATCTACCCTGTCTTGAAGACTAAGGATGAATTTGGCCCTGAGATAAATTTGCTCCATTTTGAAATCTGTTCACAGTGCACCTTGGTCAAATGATGAATGATATGCAAAGAGAAAAGAGAGCGGATGTCACAAAGATTTTCCACGCTTGGTAATCTAACAAATAAAAAATGAGATGCTGAAGACATGTGAATAAAAGACATGGCATGATCTTCTCTCTTTCAGTATGAGTGGGTAAGTTATTAGGTTTTTCCTGAGGTTCCTTCATGTGACTGACATGCCATATACATCAGACTCCAGGAACGTGAAACAAACCTTTACCGATTAGCCTCTGCAAAGACTGTAGTAGGGCACACTTTTCATTCTTTGTTTTTTCTATTTTGGAGAGGATGTTAAGAATCTGTATCTGAGTGTCTCACATGGTTCATAAATTCATAGATTCTAGGGCTGGAAGGGACCTCGAGAGGTCATTGAGTTCTTTTTAATTAACCTTTTTCCATGAAAGGGACGAATTTGAATATTGGGGATTTGAGAGTGACCAGAACTAGAATTTAGGTACTTCCTAACACTGCCCAAGTGAGGCTGCAATGGGACGATGCTAGGAGACATCAAAGCCATATTAAAAAGGAGCAGATTGCAGTCATCTTCTTTTGTAAGACATTAAATATCATACATATTTTCCCATGTATTGTACAGCTGGTGTTGTGATGTTAAGACCTGATCCAAAACCCAATAAAATTAATGGAAGTCTTTCCATTGACTTTAGATCTGGTCCTTAGTGAGTGCTCTCCCCGTCATATAGGAAATTTGGGGCTCACTCCATGGATTAGCAGGGCTGGAGTTACAGTGGGTGCATTGCGCTTATTCTTCTGGAAGAGGAACAGCTTTCCATTACTCAGTAATGAGTACTCTGGCCAGTTTAGGAGTGGAGTTGATGGCTCTGAAGAAAATTCCATCCAGTCCTGCCAAAAGGATAACTGTGTGCTTTTAGGGACTTTGTCAAGCCCCATAGCTCCATGGGAAACAACAAAGCTTCCACAAAAGAGAAAAATTATTTCATGGGCACTGTGTATGACATGGGTCCTATCTTTACAGTATTTCATTATAATTGAATTTTGTATTGTATGTGCATGTACAACCTAGGGCTAGATTCATCCCAGAGTTCATATTGGCTAATTCCACCACGCATCCTGATGCAGCGGAGGAGGTTGTTGGGCTCCGGATGCCCTTTTAAATCGCTGGCCCCAGGGCAGCTGCTCCATTTGCCCCCCCCCCCCCGCCCATTGGCAGCCGAGGGGAAGCAAAAGGGGCAGGAATGTTAAAGCGCTGCAGGGCCACCGATGGGGGAGTGAGAGGGGGTGCAGCAACGTTAAAGCGCTGCCACGGCAAAGGACCCTCCTTAAAGCGCTGCCACGGCAGCGCTTTAATGTCCCTTCCCCTTTTGCCTCCCCTGTTGGCGGCCCTGCCGGTACGGACCCTACCAGCAGGGCCGCCGACGGGGGTAAGGGGCAGCAACATTAAAGTGCTACCACGGCAGTGCTTTAAGGATGGTCCTTTGCCGCGGCAGTGCTTTGAGGATCCTTAAAGTGCTGCCGCAGCAAAGGACTGTCCTTAAAGCGCTGCCGCAGAAGTGCTTTAATGTTGCTGTGCCTTCCCTGCCCCCATCAGCGGCCCTGTTGGTAGAGACCCTACCAGCAGGGCCACCAACGGGGGAGGCAAAAGGGGCAAGAACATTAAAGCGCTGCCGCGGCAGCACCTTAATGTGGGCTGGGTACCGGCCGGTGCGGGTTCTTACCGGTACCCCGTACCGGCTCACTTTTACCCCTGAGTAGAGCGGAAGAATTACTTCTCATGTCTTGCTTACAACATTCATGCTAATACATCCCAGATCGCTTTTTTTGCAACAGTGTTACACTGTTGACTCATATTTAGCTTGTGATCCACTATGACCCCTAGATCCCTTTCTGCAGTACTCTTCCCTAGGTAGTCATTTCCCATTTTGTATGTGTGCAACTGATTGTTCCTTCCTAAATGGGATGCTTTGCATTTGTCCTTATTGAATTTCATCCTATTTACTTCAGACCATTTCTCCAGATCATTTTGAATTTTAATCCTATCCTCCAAAGCACTTGCAACCCTCCCAGCTTGGTATCTAAATCATTGATGAAGATATTGAACAGAACCGGACCCAGAACTGATCCCTGCGGGACCTCACTCGTTATGCCCTTCCAGCATAACTGTGAACCACTGATAACTACTCTCTGGGAATGGTTTTCCAACCAGTTTTGTACCCACCTTATAGTAGCTCCATCTAGGTTGCATTTCCCTAGTTTGTTCATGAGAAGATGATGCGAGACAGTATCAAAAGCTTTACTAAAGTCAAGATATACCACCTCTACCACTCCCCCCCCCCAACCACAAGGCTTATTACCCTATCAAAGAAAGCTATAAGGTTATTTATTTTAACAGATATACACTCTGGGCCAGATTTATAAAGGTATTTAGGCCCCTAAACAATCAGATAGGTATCTAATAGGGGCATAATCTGCTTAATCCAGCTAAATCATAACTTTTTTGTAAATCTGTCCCCAAGGTCCCAGTCTAGACAATTGAAGTCCGTGGAAAGATTCCCTTTGGCTTCAGTCATTCTAATCCTCTGACTCTACCACACACACACTCTACTCTGCTCACACACACACTGACTTTGAGTTAGAAGTTGCTAAATTTTGTAGTAACATGCAGCTGTAGAAAAGTGGATAGCAGATTCAATAAGGAGAACTATTTTTGTTTCTGAACTCTGGACTGCAAATATATTTTTTCCCCAATGGCTTTTCTTGATGGCTTCAAAAAGGTTCTTAAAGAATGCAACCAATTGTTGTGTTCTCTTCTCCCTCAATATGAGCATGTATTTCTGATTAGTTTTGTGCACATCAGGGATGCAGTGGAGTTCTTACGTGTGGCCGTGTATGATGTTTGTGACACTAAAGTAAAAGAATTCAATTTGTGAGGACAGCCACAATTTCTGTAGTAACTTGCCAGGAGCATGTTGATTATACCATCTTTCCTAACCAGAAAAAGGTGGGAATTTTTTCCCCAGGAGAAACAAGTGAATACTGCAAACAAAAGACAAAAAAAACCCACTCCTCAATGTGAATGTTTTAAATCACTTTGCTTTAGCCATGTACAGACCCAAATACTGGCAAACAGCATTATGCTCTTATTCCATAACTAGAAAGTGAAATTGACTTGCTCCAGCTCATGAAGTGCAAAAACTGAAAGAATAGTTTGTGGTGAAAAGTAAATTAGACTTTGAGTTACTAAAGCGGAATAATTTTTAAATGATATTAACATGGGGAAGAAGTCGTAAATATGATTGTTATCTAGACAGTGTAGATTATTTAATTATGAATTCACTTGCTTTGGGATTCTGACCTGGGGTCAAATAGTGAATTAGTTGTAACTCTACCAGCTTCATTCAAGAACAAAACAGAAGGGCTTTGATTATATACAGGGGAGCTGGAAATGTGCTCAGCTGTGATCCATAGAATTATTTTTATGAAATGTTGAGTACAGTTGTTTTTAAAGGAAACAATTGAAAAGGTCTCAAGTGTTAGCCTATTGCCCCAGTGATTTTGAACTATACATAACTTAGTTATTTTCTGGAGATTGAGCTAGATGACCTATCAAGGTCCCTTCCAGCCCTATTTCTATGATTCTATATGTGGATGTTCTCAATAGGGTCCTCTCTTATAGCCGGTTTTATTTACATGGTTATTGATACAGTGACAGGTGTGCTAAGAACTCAGTTGCATATCTTAAGCCTAACAGTGAACTGGCATGTACACAAGGATTTTTGTTTTTAAATGTATGTTTAAATGTATTGTTTGTCCTTAATCCAGAAAAATCAGAGAGAATTGAAACTGTTAATTTATTTGGCTAGGAGTCTATGTATAAGACTAATTACTCTAGACTGAAAGCTTGCCCTCTGGGTAATCATGATATGCAAATTATGTTCCTCTTTCCCTTTACATTGTTCTACTGGCTTTATTTAAATAGGGTTAAAAGTCTCAGCTTCCAGGAAAGATATATATTTTTAAGTTAAGTTTTCCACTGCAATGATAGAACATTTAAACAGGTAATTATTGATAACTTGACTCTGATACATGAACCAATTGACTGTAACTTCAAAGACAGGCTTCTTTGAAGAAGGAATACTGATAATTTAGGGTCTGGAAATTATGATCAGGGTTTGGCTCTCTCATAACAGAGCAACAGAAGTGTCAGGAGCCTCCACAGAATTATAATGAGATTTCCCTCCCACTCCTTCTGAATATGACTCCATACTTCAGGGTGGGAGACTGGCTTCATGGGTCATTCACATACCCTGGATTCTTACTCTTAGGCTAGGTCTACACTACCCGCCTAAATCGGCGGGTAGAAATCGACCTCTCGGGGATCGAATTATCGCGTCTCGTCGGGACGCGACAATCAATCCCCGAATCGACGCTCTTGCTCCACCAGTGGAGGTGGGAGTAAGCGCCGTCGACGGGAAGCTGCGGAGGTCGATTTTGCCACCGTCCTTACAGTGGGGTAAGTTGGCTGCGATACGTCGAATTCAGCTACGCTATTTGCGTAGCTGAATTTGCGTATCTTAAATCGACCCCCCCCCCCCCCCGTAGTGAAGACATAGCCTTAGAAGCCTGTGATTTAAAGCTGCAGATAAATAGGAAGTTCCTACACTTGGGCCAAATTCTGTATTGACTTATATCCCATGCAATTTGACTTCAAAGTTTGAGTCATTGCCAAAGCTGGTATCTTTCAATCAAGGATAAATCTTGGGGTTGAAAACAAAAGGATTTGAGAACTCTTGGATGATCCTTCCCTTAAAAACAATGGAAAATCTAAATAACATCACCCCAGCACTCTTTGATTAGACCAGAGGTTTCGGCCAAATGCCTCAGTGTTCATTAAAGAAGGTATTGAACCATTGGGAGGGATCAAAGTTGGAAGATACAACTCATAACAAACGTAGATTGCTTTAAGATAATGAAATGTACCAATTATATTTTTTCACTATACCTAAGAGATTTACAATGATTCACTATTTTAAAATGTCACCTTGAAATAGAAAAATAAGGAATGTTTGAGGTTTTCCATATAATGGAAATAACAAGTAGCAGAACAGACTATCAATTTTGAAACTGTAGTTTAACTCAGCCAATAAATGTCAAATTAAATTAAAGCTCAAACTCCTACAGTTTCATTCCCTTAAAATATCTTAAACAATCCATGAGACAAGAAGGGTGATGTAATATTTTTTATGGGACCAAAGACTCAGAAAGTAATAGCAAAAAAAATTTTAAGTACACCAGAAGCAGGAAGCCTGCTAAACAACCAGTGAGGCCACTGAATGAACAAGATACTGAAGAAGCACTCAAGGATGATAAGGCCATTGTGGAGAAACTAAATGAATTTTTTGCATCGGTCTTTATGGCTGAGGATGTGCGGGAGATTCCGAAACCTGAGCTATTCTTTTTAGGTCACAAATCTGAAGAACTGTCCCAGATTGAGGTGTCATTAGAGAAGGTTTGGGAATAAATTGATAAACTAAACAGTAATAAGTCACCAGGACCAGATGGTATTCACCCAAGAGTTCTGAAGGAACTCAAATGTGAAATTGCAGAACTACTAACTGTAGTCTGTAACCTATCATTTAAATCAGCTTCTGTACCAAATGACTGGTGGATAGCTAATGTGACGCCAATTTTTAAAAAGAGCTCCAGAGGTGATCCCGGCAATTACAGGCCTGTAATCCTGACTTCAGTACTGGGCAAACTGATTGAAACTATAATAAAGAACAATATTGTCAGACATATAGATAAACATAATTTGTTGAGGAAGAGTCCACATGGTTTTAGTAAAGGGAAATCATGCCTCACCAATCTGTGAGAATTCTTTGAGGGGAGTCAACAAGCATGTGCATAAGGGGAATCCAGTGGATATAGTGTATTTGGTTTTCAGAAAGCCTTTGACCAGGTCCCTCACTAAAGGCTCTTAAGCAAAGTAAGTTGTCATAGGATAAGATGAAAGGTCTTCTCATGGATTGGTAACTGGTTAAAAGATAGGAAACAAAGGGTAGGAATAAAGGGTTGGTTTTCAGAATGGAGAGAGGTAAATAGTGGTGGTCCACTGGTGTGGAGAAAGCAAATGAGGAAGTGTTATTTACTCCTTCTCATAAAACAGGAACTAGGGGTCACCAAAAGAAATTAATAGGCAACAGGTTTAAGCCAAACAAAAGGAAGTATTCATACAACGCACAGTCAACCTGTGGAACTCCTTGCCAGAGGATGTTGTGAAGGCCAAGACTATAACAGGATTCAAAAAAGAACTAGATAAATTCATGGAGGATAGGTCCATCAATGGCTATTAGCCAGGATGGGCAGGGATGGTGTCCGTAGCCTCTGTTTGCCAGAAGCTGGGAATGAACGACAGTGAATGGATCACTTGATGATTATCTGTTCATTCCCTGTGGGGCATCCGGCATTGGCCACTGTTGGAAGACAGGATACTGGTCTAGATGAACCTTTGCTCTGACCCAGTATGGCCATTCTTATGACCAACTTCTGTTGGTGAGAGAGACAATCTTTTGAGGTTACACAGCTCTTCAAGTCTCGGAAGAGTTCTCTGTAAGCTTTCCAGACTTGAAGAAGAGCTCTGTGTAGCTTGAAAGCTTGTCTGTCTTCTCACCAACAGAATTCGGTCCCATAAAAGGTAGTTTCTCGCCTACCTTGAGTCTCTCATACCCTGAGACTAATATGGCTACAATCAGTGGCAGAGACTAAGGAACTCCTTGTCTACCTGAGAAAGCTGCACCAGTTTAACTGAAGGTGTGATTTTTTAAAAAAAACTGATTTAGATAAACTAGTGCAAACTTCCATGTGGACACTTATTTTGGGGTAAGAGTGGCTTATTTTAGTTTCTATGTCAATTAGAAATCTGTCCAAGCTAAGCTGCTAGAAGCCAATCTTAAACAGAAATAAGTGTCCACACTAGGGTGGGCACTGACTTAACTAAATCATTTTAAACACAATTCAACTTAAACTTGTTTGACTTTCTCATGTCTTGTGAAGTCTCTTTTATGGACTCTTGTGAAAATAAAATGATCAGATTGCTTGAAAGGTAGGAAAGCAGATGATTGTTAGATAGGGTTGCCAACTTTCTACTCACACAAAACCCGAACGCCCTTGCCCCACCCCCTGCCCCAACCCCTTCTTTGAGGCTCCACCCCTTCCCCTTCTAGAAGCCCCGCCCCCAGCTCACTCCATCCTCCCTCTCTCTGTTGCTCTCTCTCCCCACCCTGACTCACTCGCTCATTTTCACCGGGCTGGCTCAGGGGGTTGAGGTGCGGGAGGGGGTGAGGGCTCCAGCTCGAGGTTTGGGCTCCGGGCTGGGGCCAGCAATGAAGAGCTCAGGGTGCAGGAGGGGGCTCTGGGCTGAGGTAGTCGGTTGGGTTCTGGGAGGGGGTGAGGGCTCCGTCTGGGGGTGCAGGCTCTGGGGTGGGGCCAGGGATGAGGAATTTGAGGTACAAGAGGGGGCTCTGGGCTGGGGGGTGGAGCTGAGGGGTTCGGAGTATGGGAGGGGGCTCTGGCCTGAGGCAGGGGGTTGGGAAGGGGTATGGCCCATGGGAGCAGTGGAGCCGGCACTTGGGGCAGGGGCAGCGCGCGGAGCACCCTGGTTGCCTCTATGCCTAGGAGCCAGAGGGGGGACATGCCGCTGCTTTCGGGAGCCGTGCGGAGCCACGACAGGCAGGAAGCCTGTCTTAGCCCTGCTGCACCACCAACTGGATTTTTAATAGTCCGGTGAGCAGTGCTGACCAGAGCTGCCAGGGTTCCTTTTCGACCAGGGGTTCCAGTCATAAACCGGACACCTGGCCACCCTATTGTTAGAAATCCTTTTGAGTAAAATGAACTCTGTAGTTTGAGTTCACTGGGCAGAATCCTCCTCACAGAACCATCTTTCATTGACGTGACTTAATGTCATAGACAGAAGATTAGCAGGTACAGAATCTCTAAACACCACTGGTTTAAGTACAAAAATGATCATCAATATCATGTCCCTAATCTAGTGCTTCAGACCCAAGGTCTTATTTCTCGGCAATTTCCATGTATTAGAACATTATAGGAGTTGATGAAATAGTTGTTAATAAGTGACCTTATAAATAGTGGGCTGAATGAAGTCATCTACCATCTTTTTGGTCAAATTTTAACTCCATAAACTTGACTCCAGTGTGGATATGTATAACCGAGTGCAGAATTTGACAGTGTGTGATGTGGTTTGGTCATTTCTCTTTGCCACGTAGAAATCAGTGATTCTACCTGTTTACTTCCCACAGCAGGATTCTCTGCAATGAAGAAGAAAACAGAAGCAAAAATAAACAAGGGAAATAAAGGGAATATTTAAAAAATATATCAAAATTTATATTTTATATGGGGAAGAAAATACCTGAAAAATGTAACCAAGACAATGCCTTAAAGACAGTGTGTGAAAACTGAAAGGTCTTAAACTTTGATCAGCTGAACTGTACTCTATTATCATCATCATTGGTATTGTGGTAGTGCCTTCTCTGGGCACTAAGAATCTGGCTTGGTAATTCAAAGACAGTATCATTTGATAGCAAATGGAGTTTTGTTTGAATAAGGTTTATCTCACAGCTTGTGTCTTATCTTCCACTAGACTTGTTATTGTCAATCTCTTAGTAGGGGCCAGCGTTCCTTAGAAGCATATTTGCTATGGTGGGCCGTGAAGAGGTGAGGCAAACTCTGAGATCGAGTGCAAGCCATTTAGGGCTTTGTAGGTCATGACCAGGGTTAGTCCCTGTTGATGATGAGATCTGTTCCCCTCTGTCCTTGGTTTGAGAACTGAGTTCTTACCTCATGCTATGAAGAAAGTTGAAGAGCAATAACCAGACAGTGATTTCCACAGCAATTCTTGTTTTACACTTCCTGTCATTCTGCCCTTCCAAAGGCTGTGGGAAGGGGTCTGCTGCCTCTCTTGTGGGAGGGACCTTTGAAAGCCTACTTGCCTAGAGACTATTTAACAATGCAGACATCAGAAAACAGATAGAATGGCTAAATTGAAAATTAGGGCCTACAAATCCTTAATCACATGAGTAGAATTCAGTTAAGACTTCAGTTGGGCTGCTAGTGTGAGTAAGAGTTTGAGGGCCAGGCCCTTATTTTCAAAAAGTAGCAGTTGGTATTTTTATTTGTTTTAATTACAATGTTTTACATAAGGCAAGGTTAAGGCACAGTTAAAAAAAAAGAAAAGGGCAGCTTCTTATTCAAAGGCCTGGCTAAACAGAAGATATATTTAGCTTGCACCATGAATAAACTAATTAAATCCCCCTCTCCCCCCCGCATTGTTTCTACTGATGGAAGACTAGGCATTTTCTTTGTTGAATTTGGTCAAAATTGCCCAATTCTGTTGAAATTGCCCAATTTAGTTTTTAAATTCTGTTCGTGATTGTATCCCCTAGGGTTGCAATATATAGAACTTTGCTATGATTGCATGTCACTGTTTTGAAATCCATTTAGCTCATGTTTTGATCTTCAAGAAGTTTGTATTTTTTCCTTTTATGAAGAAAACCATCCTAAAATGAACTGAGATGATGTTTGAGTTACATGTCTTTTCTGCACAGAATGTAACTATTAGGCCTGGTCTACACTAACCCCCCAGTTCGAACTAAGGTACACAACTTCAGCTACGTGAATAACGTAGCTGAAGTCGACATACCTTAGTTCGAACTTACCGCGGTTCAGACGCGGTCCACACGCGGCAGGCAGGCTCCCCCGTCGACTCCGCGGTACTCCTCTCGCCGAGCTGGAGTACCGCAGTCGACGGCGAGCACTGCCGGGATCGATTTATCGCGTCCAGACCAGACGCGATAAATCGAACCCGGAAGTTCGATAGCCAGCCGTCGAACTACCACGTAAGTATAGACATACCCTTAGACTTCTTGGTATGTGGCATCTAAACATTGTGTATCACCTGAACAATGCAATCTTCCCAAGCTATACTTCCCTTATCTTCCAATTTTGAACTCTGCTGTGCCAGAATTCCAGAAACCATCATGATGATGGTATCAGAGGCCAAAGTACCTTCATTATATGAAACAATAATAAGCAAGTTTAGAATTTAGCTAAACCATTAACAAATATCATATTTCTTGTGGGCTTTTATGACTGTTTTCCTGATGTTGCACTCCATACACTGACAAAATTCCCATTGACTTCAGTAGGAGCTTTGCTTGAGAGAGGACCATGCCCTATGTTTATTTGAAAACCTCTTACATTCTGCTAAGTTTACTGTAGGAGGAAGGAATTGGGTGCAGATGAGACGAGATTAAATTAAATATGTTTTAGTCAGCACTAAGGCTATTTTGGGAGGAGATTCAGAACTTTGATATTTAACTTCTCATTTGATTGTTTTAATTCATTGCCATTCTCCCTTTCCAAATTAACATGCAAGGGATAAAGACAAGAGCAGGTGAAACCACCTGCAGTGAGAGCAATAGTGACTAAATTCTCTTTTATACCAGCCGTTGCTTTTGTGAAAAGAGGAAGAATAATAATAAGAAATCAAGTCATGGGAATTTGTAAAGAAGGACCCAAGGTCTGTGACACAAAATAAAATGACAACACAAAAATCAATACAAAGAGGATAAAATGGGGTGGTTTTATTTGGCTGATATTAATTTGGTCTAAATATAAACTTCCCTGCTGGTGGCAGGAATTGATGTGGGGCGATGCGATAAGAGCATGCAGACCAGTTATGGGAAATGAGCAGCAGCAGCGCTAGTCTCCATGGTGACTGAATGGCTGACAGACCAGTCATCTGCAAGTGAGAACAATACTTATTGTTGCTTTTAAAAAAGAAATGGCTCTGTGACAGTCCAGCACTTTTGAATGTCTATTTACCTTTGGAAATCAGGGGTTGTGGAATAGCAGTGCTACTAATTCTTTTCTTTTCTTTTCTTTTTTCTTTTAAATTGATGCCTCAACAGCTGGCAGTGGCCTGCTAGATGCCCTAGTCAAAAGCAGTGAAGGGCCTCAGTAAAGAGGCTTGAAATGATTTTTAATTTGGGGAGGGAATTCTCTAGGAAAATATGTAGGCTGTAATACCTTGAAAGAAACCTTTGTCAAATTTTCAAACTTGGCAGCCTAAAATTAAACACTTAAATCCATATTTAAGCATTTTAAACATCAAGGATTGAAAATATTTGCTCTAGAACCTGAGACAGGCCTCTCTCTCCATCTGCTGAGGAAACTGTCCCAGAGATTAAGTGTGAAGTGAACAGTCTGGGTGCATATCTGTTTATAGACATTGTAGGACAGTGGTGCCCCATGCTTTCTAGTTTAGGGCCAAACATACTATTTAAAAAAATCCAGGAGCCACAGATAATTCCTTATGGCAGATTCTCTGTCCTATTCTGCTTTCTTAGCACCAGTTAGCATTGGGGATCCCCCAGTGGCCTTAGTCATCTTGTACACATCCTTCCCTCCAGCCCCTCATGCAGAGAGTGGGGTGAGGGAGTGGCTGGAACATGCTGGTCACCAGGGCCGTCTCCAGCTTTTTTGCCCTCCCAAGCGGCGAAGCGGTGGTGGGGGGAGATAAAGCCGATCGGCGGCACTTCGGCGGCAGCTCAATCGCACCACTTCATTCTTCGGTGGCAATTTAGAGGTGGGTCCTTCGCTCCCTCTCTTCCTCTTCGGCGGCACTTTGGCGTCAGCTCAAAGAGGAAGAGAGGGACTGAGGGACCCGCCTCCGAATTGCCGCCGAAGACTCGGACGTGCCGCCCCTTTCCATTGGCCGTCCCAAGCACCTGCTTCCTTTGCTGGTGCCTGGAGCCGGCCCTGCTGGTCACTATGGGGACTACTTAAATTGTAAGCTCTTTGGGTCACGGACCATCTTTCTTATGTTTGTACAGCACCTAGTCTATGAGTGGAGCCTCCTACATGCTACTGCATACAAATAATAATAGGGGACCATAGTTAGGTTGCCCTCCTCCCCCCACCCCCTGACTTTTAGTGCTTCTCTTCTCTTTTTTCCTCTCTTGGGTTGCTCAGAGGTGGATATGTTGAGGACAGGAACAGTCTTTCACTAGGCACTCTCCTAATCTCACTCAGGGCTAGTCAAGTTCCTGTCCTAATCTTCCTGAGGATGCCATAGCACATAGACAGACAATGAAGCAGTCAGAAGGATTTACTTTCTTCCCTCCTGCATGATGCACTAAGTGGCCTGTGAAGTAATAGTTGCAGTAGAGAAGTGCTAGCAGGTATATGGAGCATTCCTGGCCTATGCAAAGTGAAGAGGTGGGAAGTAGGACCTTCTAAGTTTCCTCCCTTTACTGATTCAAACACTTCCATTTAACAGCTGCAAGGTGCAATTATTTCAATTAATAGTAAGGTACAAACTTCTCAATGCAGTCACCTTCAAAGGCCACTGGTTGGACACCGCTGCTGTAGAATACCTCATTAGTAATGTAAAACATACATTAGTATAGAGCAATATCCCTACTTGCAATGTAGCCTCAAGCCCATGGATACTGACCCTTGCCATGTGACAAGGCACTTCTGTTTGTAACCTGGACCCATGTCATATGACTGGGGACAGAAAGGAAGATATCAACACTTTGGCGTATCACACTCCTATTGCACTACTGTGATACTATCACTATTATTATATTATAATAAATGGCACTGCCAAATAGTTCATCCTTCACAACTTGTTTTACCTTTAAATTGTTAAAATCTGGTGGGAAATATCTGGTTTATTAAGGCCATATTTTCAGACAGTGACCTAATTTTGCAAGCAGAAATCACCGTGAGTACACTATTTACACCTGCAATCATTTATGCCTGCAGTCTAAGTCACTTAGACCCTCAAATCAGAAGCTGGGTTGTCTAATTAGGGCTTAGAGGTGCACAATGGCCTAATTAGCTGGCACAATTAACTACCAGCATAAAATTATGCTCCCATATTTGCATTTGTGATTGCGTACCTGCAGAAACAGAGGTCTAGTCAAGGTCTCAAATTTGGACCTAAATGTCCATTTTTGTTCAACTACACTACACGGCAAATTATTTAAAAAAAAAAAAAAAAAGTCAGTGTTTAGGTGAGACCCTACAATACACTGCAGTTGCTTTGCTGCTTTACAGCCAGCTGGCAGAGAAGGCTAAGATTAATGAATGAGCCCTAACCTTCAGAGCTGTGCAGACATCACTGGTGATAGTGGTGCCAAAACAAGGAAGCAAATGAAACAGAATGATGATAGCCTGTGCTGTTTAAAAACATAAGAATAAAACAATCAATATTTGGCAAATGGAAAAAGGACAGAGACCCTTATGTTTGATCTGTGATTAGCTCCTTTGTATTCAATAGGCTTTCTCACATATGTAAAATTGTTCATATGAGTAAGTGTTTGCAGGATCAGGTCTCTGGTTAGGAAGAGAGATGGCAAAGACAACATTACAAAAAATGGGGGGTAAAAGTGTTTTACAGTGTGAATGTCTTTTTTTTTTTTTTTTTTTATTTTATTTTTTTTATCACAATGTTTATCTATGAATTTGAAGGTACCTGTGGTACACCTCATATAATCTGCCAGACAAGTTTATTTACAAGTGGCCTTCTGTGAAATGACTGTCTCTTCTTCAAACCCAGTGATGACCCTTGACTCAAATGAAATGCTGATCTGTTAGGACAGTTTATTTTCCTTATTTTGAACAGACTCAATCTCCTTGAGTTTCAACAGCATTTTTGAGATGCCTAGGAAAAAAACTTAATGTAGCCTGTGCCAAGATCCCATGTATGCCTCTACTGCCTTGTATACTTACCTTTTTATTTAAAGGTCTAGTCATGTCAGGTGGCAACCACAGAGTAGAAAAGAATGGCAGAATTCCCATTGGCTTCAATAGCAGCTGAATCAAGCTTCCTGTTTGGCATGATAGTCAAATATATTTTAATAACATCATTTCTTCTCTGCCCATTGCATCCTATTAATGTCTGGTATTCATGCAGAGCAGATTTCTGTACAATTAACTGAGAGATCTGACCAGTGATAAATCAGTATTGCATTCATGATCATGAGTTTTGGTTAGAGAGGGAAGGGCTGTAAATCCAGCAGTCTCATTTCAAGTACATAGTCCTCTGTCAGATATTTTCTAGAACTATAAAAGAAACATGATGACAACCTCTGTTTGTCCTCACCCTAGGTTTGTCTCCAAATATATTTGTTTACACTGTGGCAATCGATTTTTCTTGTACTCTCCAACAACAACAATTTTTTAATGTATTCAGGTAACCTGAAAAAAAATATTTATTTTCTGTTAAGTGTTGTTGGTAATCCGTGAGAAGAATGACAGTAACAGTGCATTAAAGGTTTAATTATCTTTTTTTTTGAGATCCTTAAGAACAACTGAAACAATTACTAATGAAAATAAGTTAATTAACTTGTCCTGCAAAATGTCCTTTCCAATTAAACCATAACCAAAATATATGTTTGGAAATTCGAACATTTTGTGAGATTGTTTCAGCTAGAGAGACAGGAAACAGATGAATTTAATATCACAGAAGTACAGGTGGATTCAAACACAACAAACAACACATGATGATAGGTTTATAGCAGCTCTTTAACTGCATCGCCATATGACAGGCCATTCATCAAAATTGTCACCTGGAATACAGTACTGTTCAGAAGGAAGGCTTAATCATCCAAAATAGGCCACAGATATTGTTCAGATGATAAATCTGTGCTGTGGTAGCTTTATATCCTTCAGAAACCCACAGAAGAATTGAAACACCATTGTCAGCAGATGGTATCATCAACAACTTGTGCTCACACCCCCAGAATCAAGTTCAACTGAGAATTTTCATTTAGTTTAATTTCCCAGCCTGATGATTCTTCTTACTAGCAGAGTTGGTCTCAGTATGAATCTCCACCTAAGTCAGCAGAACTTGAACAAGAAATAGTCAAAGCATCTGTTCTGACCAAGATTACTTTCCAATAGCTGTAAAAATAATTGTAATGAACTTTTTCTGTGTCAAAAGAGAACACTGCCATGCCTTTTAATTTAGTGACCCAGAAAACTATCTTTGATGTTGATGTGACCCAAGGGCATGTGCATTAAAATTAATCAGTGACAGACACTGCATATTAACATGATATTTAATGCCCTGTCATATTATATTTACACATTTTTTTTCTTGCTGTCTTTAATCCTTCCTGGAGGGCAGAGTTCAATGCTGGGAATGGCCACCCTGGAAGAAAAGCGAATGTGTGCAGCATGCATGCTACAAACAGACAAAATGCTATTCTGTGCCTTTATTTCTGTAAAAGTGCACACTTTCCATTGCAGCAGTAAGAACATGACTGAGGCTTGCCTATATAGCCCCGCAGTTCAGACTATGGGGGTGTGAATTGTAGCTCTAGCATGCTGCCCTGTAGCTGCCTCATGTAGACCTGTGGGCATGAACTAAAAGTTCAGGGTCTACACAAGGCAGTTACAGCACAGCACGCTAGTGCAGGCTGCAGCTTACATCCCGTAGTCTGAACTGTGGTCTGTGAAGACATACCCTGAGTTCTAATGATGGCTTGAGTAGCTCCGCAAAAGATACAATGGCTCAGGGGAGTGTGCAGTAGAAGACACAATAGCATCTTAACTGCGTGTTTGTGTGCAGAAAAGGGTGATTGTACAATATACTAGAAACAGCATTGCTGTATTTATTACTAATGTTGCACAGTCATTCTGATGTGAACTGTAATCTATGTGTAGGAATGGAACAGGATTCATGAGGTCAGAGTGTCTGCTTTGTGTATGAAGCTCCAGTATGGATTGGAACTGAGAGCCCAGGTCATAAACAAACTTTTATACTTATTTCCATAAAAAAAATTATAAGGAGAATTATCATATAGATTGTTACCAGGGTTTCAATTTTACAGGGGCCGGACTGTGCCTATCTCTTCCATGCTCACTATGTGCTCCCATCCCACAAGGATCCTTCACCTTTGTGCATCCTGCACAAAACATAGGACAATCAGAGTCCCTCTGCTTGGCAGAGAACACGGACTGTTCTTTCTGTGCACCCCTTGGTGACCAAATCCCACAAAAGGGGACAAAGGAAGAAACTCTTTATGCTGGCCTGCTGAGCCAGCTGGATATAGAGAAGGGCCAGGCTATATGATCTAAAAGGATATTGCAACTGCTATGCCCTCCCTGTGCACTGTGGATGTGTAGGATGGATTGCACAAACCTTCCTGGAGCTTCCTCTGGGACAGTGTAATGCCTTTAACAATGGGGTGTACCTTATGGACACATTGTGCTAAAGGTAGTACAATGAAAGGAGCAGCCTGTTTTATACCCCATTGTGTCTAGCCAAGGATTCCAAATTCTTTTGATTATTTCTCAACACGCTTGTGTACCCTTTAGAGCTTTTCGGATGTCCATTGCTGCCTGATCCATACAATTGTACAAGAAAAAAGAATATGCAGAAAATTATTTGGGGTGACAAGTAGAATAATCTTCAGGAGGGGGGCACAAGAAACCCCCCAAATTTGGAATCATGTGCGTTCGAACAAAAGGACAGATGTCTCAATTCAAATTGAGTCTCCACACTGCATCCATAACCCACTGTCAACATGGTCTCACAAGACAGAGGGGAGCATGTCACCATGACTTGGGGGAATCACTACAAGGTACAGTCAACATTCCAAGTGTTAACTTTTGCTGGGAACCTATGCAGAGTGCAGAGAGTGGGATGAGTCAGTGGAAAGTTGCTGTTCCTCCAATGCTAACCCTTCCCCAATATAGAGTGTACCTATGGAAGTAGGCATAGGGGAGAATGGTGCAGAGCTAGCATTCCCCATTCTAAAGGTTTCTGAAGGTTTTGTTTCTAGAGGGGAGAATCTGTCTCTCCGCTTCTTGGCCTTGTCTGCATTATCATTCCAATGCAGTGGAGATCACACATTGCCCAATATTTCATGTTCACTTGTTTCCTTTTTATTAAGGTGAGATACATCTTAATAATTTATCTTTACTGAAGTTTTCATACTCTATAACTATTGTGAACTGTAAATTCTTAATACAGAAATCTGGCACTGGTTTCTGAATGAGAGGAGCAGCTTCCTTTTGGAACTGAGCAACTAATAATTTAGAGAAGTATGTGAACAGATCAAGCTGGGACTACAGGAAAGCTAGGATGACAACATCAAACCACATAATGAACAGAGCAATCATTCTAAAACAACAGAAAAACAGATAAGACTGGAGCTTATCATTGTCCTCAGGGAAACATTATGAAACACAATATAGATTCTCCTGTGTTATTTCCTGATTTTTTTTTAAAGAGCTTTAACCTGAATAGTTAAGGAAAAGCAAACTAATTTTGGGTTTTGGATTGTATTTCCCCAGGCCAAGAAAATATGTAGCAGATACTGGAGTAATAAGCTGTTTCATTTATACACAGTCTTAATTTTCTCTTGTTAAAATGCTGAGACTGGAATACTGAATCTTGATCAGCTGATGCTGTTCCTGTTCATGTCACCTCCAAAAATAAAGCTGGTACTCTGGAGATGAAAGACAGAAGAGTGACACTAGGAATGTGTGAAGTGTGCTCAGTGGAAACCAAATATGCCTGTTTTTTGTGTTCCATTCCAAACCCGTGCAAGACAAACCATCTGCTTTCAGACAGCTGTGCATGATGGTACCGTCTGTCTGGGTACAACCAGCCTAAGGTCAAGTAGCACAGTGGCACCTGTGGGAAGTTGGGTAAGTCAGGTATCTCAATAGGCAGCCATGTCTAAACATCCTAATTAAATCAGTATTAATTAGCCTCTATAGGTTCCTGAAAGTGCTCCTCTGGTTATGTTCCAATATTCATAATTCCAGAGAGTAGTTTTCTTTAAGTTGTATTTGATCTAATTCCATTTTATTATGAATGATTATCAATACAGAATCAGTTTATAAAGGAAGACATTGTCCCTGCCTCAAGAGTTTTATGGGCCAGATGCAGCTTCCATATGAGTAAGTGCAAAGGCTCCTGTTCACCCTAATGGAAGTTGGATAAGGCTTTAAATGGGAAACAGTGCAAGATGCACTGAGAAACCAAGAGGTTCTGATAGAGAAGGGGTGTTATCTGTCTTCCTTTCAACCCCCACTCCTCACTGACACGGGCTTAGAAGAAGACATAAGTCATCAGGGAATATTAGAATTGTATTGTGTTGGGATTGTAAAGGATGGTTACACAGTGAGCCTCAGGGACAGGTGGAGGGCATGCCAGGCATATGAGATGGTATGTAAGAGACAACAGGATGGGAGTGGGAGAAAGGAGCAAAGGAGTAGTGAGGTGCGATTCATGAAGGGGATGAGGGAGAAACATGTTCAATTATAAAAACAACAAGGAGTCTGGTGGCACCTTAAAGACTAACAGATTTATTTGGGCATAAGCTTTCGTGGGTAAAAACCTCACTTCTTCAGATGCATGGAGTGAAAGTTATAGATGCAGGCATTATATAATGACACATGGAGAGAAGGGAGTTACTTCGCAAGTGGAGAACCAGTGCTGACAGGGCCAATTCAATCAGGGTGAATGTAGTCTACTCCCAATAATAGATGAGGAGGTGTCCATTCCAGGAGAGGTTTGGTCCGGTTTGGCCAATGTATATGGCAGAGGTGTAGTTCCAACCACACACTTAGCCCAGCAGAAGAGTCTGTCCTATCTCGGGGACTCTCTTTCTGTCCCACCATCCCCACGAACGTGATACAGTCACCAGCAACTACACACCACACCACACCACAGAAACACCAACCCAGGAACCAATCCCTGTAGCAAACCTCGTTGCCTACTCTGTCCCCATAGCTACTCTGGCGACACCATCAGAGGACCCAACCACATCAGCCACACCATCAAGGGCTCATTCATCTGCACATCTACTAATGTTATATATGCCATCATGTGCCAGCAATGCCCCTCTGCCATGTACATTGGCCAAACCGGACAGTCCCTCCGCAAAAGAATAAATGGACACAAATCGGACATCGGGAATGGTAACTTACAAAAGCCAGTAAGTGAACACTTCAATCTCCCTGGTCATTCTATTACAGATTTAAGATTTAAGGTGCCACCAGACTCCTTGTTGTTTTTGTAGATCCAGACTAACACGGCTACCCCCTGATGTTCAATTATACTTTTTCTTCCTCAAGTTCCTAAACTTGTCCAGTCTGATACTTTTCACTGTGTCAAAACAGTGAGAGACCTCCATGTTATGCCTGTGAATTGTTCACATGGTTAGCCTACGAGAAAGTCATGCTTATACTGTGGTGGCTACATCCTCCCTCCTGGTTTCCCATTTCTTCATTTCACCTACCTGTTGCCTCTTGTCTTTAGCTAGGATTGTAAGCTCTTTAATGCAGGGATGGTCTTTTGGTGTATGTTTGCACAGTGCTTTCTATAATGGGGCTGTAAGTTGGCTGTGGCCTGAAGATGCTATTGTATTGCAAAATAATAAAAATATTGGTTCGCTTCACATCATGCCTTTTCCTAGTGACGCTGTCAATGGAGCATGCTGCCAAAAGAACTCCACCCCCGTAAACTCCTGCAGATACAACTGATAAAATTAATTCAGTGGAGTTCATAACCCCTTCTTATTTGATGTTTGTGAATGTTGGATGGATGAGGTTTTGTTAACTCACAAGTTATGAGGTACCTGTTATAAATGCAGATGAACTTTTCACATGTGAATATTAGTTTGCATATATAGTTGGGTCTTCATGCTGGAAACTATAAAAGTTAGTCATCCAATCAGGTAACCAAACAATATCATGATACTTTTTTTACCAATCAGAAAGCGTGAATAACAAACAGTGCAAAAAAATCACAATGAACAGTTCACAAGCTAGTAAAAAGGTGGCCATATGTTCACATAAAGCATTCATTGAACAATTTCACCTAACGAACTGATTTGTAAAAACCATATGGACAAATTGTAAACCAAATAAAAGAGCTAAATTCATTGAATAAGTTGTTAGCTGCTATTAGTTTGATTTGTTCTAATAAGTTTTATTCATTATCAAGTAATGAATGCAAAATATATTAACATTAACTTCAGCCAAATGGATCCGCATCCAGAACAAATTTAGATCTTCAAAAAGACACTTTCCTTTCCCAGTTTTCTCAATATGTTTGCTTTAAAAATCATGGCCATTGAAATTCATGTGTAATCACAAAACAATTAATGTGATGCCTAGTAGGATTCACCACATGTAGTATGTGTTTGGAGTAGACCTTTTTAATTATTATTCTTCCTATTTGAACTGCAAGGCTAAAATATAGTTGTTTCCTACACATCTTAGGCTCCATTTGCTATAGTCTTTATTGTAGTAAGAAAAGGTTTTCATTTTCACAGCCCTTTGTGTTCCTATGTCCATGTAAATACAAGGATTTTTTGCTAGCTTTATCCAGTTCTCAGCTGGAAGCTTTTTATTTTGATCTTTTATATTGTGTGCGGCTCATTATAGCTTGAATTAAGTCTCTGAGGGGGCCTGATGCCCTTTCCTGAAAGGTGCGTTACATCTTTAAGCACTTCCAAGGTCAGGTTCTTCTTGAACTGGGAAAACATAATTATCTTTTTATTGATCTATTGGAGTACTTTTATTTACCTTCTTACTGAACGCCAAAAGGGATCAGGAAATACACCAGAACAATCATAAAGTTTCTTTTTTAGTTATGATTTGCACTATGTGGTTAACAAATAATCAGTTCATCATTTTCAAAAACTGAGTTTTATACTGACAGCCTCTGAACAAAAAATAATGACCTGATTTACAGAAGTAATGAGTGGACTCAGCTCCTGTTGTTGTGGATGGGAGTTGAGGTTCCTCAGCATGTCTAAAAGTTGGGCTGCAGATACATTTTAGATTAATGACGTGAGCGAGTGCCTCCTTGGGGAGCCAAAGGCCATGTCATCATCCTGTCATGAATATGTTTAACAATTAACCTCAAAATATGCAGTTTCTTATGGCTAGAAAGTATACTTTAATATCTGGAAAGCAAAAAAACCATGTGAGAGAGAGAGAGAGAGAGGGGAGAGGCAGGCATGTGGCAGTGGGTGCCAATGCAATTGGCATCAGCTCTGGAGAATGCAATATACCTGCAAAACAGACACAGCGGAGGGGTGGTTGTCTCCCCAGGCAAATGGGGGGACAGTTACTCTCCTGCACAGCTAGCCACTGGCTTGGATAACACCCTTCAGCTACAACATATGCTATTTCTACCATTTTTGTACGGTTCCTGAAACTGTTATCCTTAGTTTCCTGCTTCAAATCTTTCTTTAAAATCCGCCTCCGCTGTGATGCCTACTAAGCGCCTGACCATGGTTTGGCAGCTGATGGGAAGTGTCTACTGCTTATTATTCTAATTGTAATAATCTCACTTTTACCTTGTGGTCCCTACCTGTATGTATGTTGTATATACCTGTTGTCTCTTTGGGGCAGTAACTGCCTTTTCACAATGTTTGTACAGTGCCTAGCACGATGGGGCTTAGTCCCTGACTGGGGTCTTTAGCTGCTACTGCAATACAAGTAATAAATTATAATAAAATAGTTAGTTTCTCTAGCCTCCACTGTGGTATTGGGAGAGAGTCCTTGTTGCATTGCTGCTTTTGTGATTGTGGATGGTTGTACTGAGTTTCCGGCCATGCCCTTCCACTCCCACAGGTTCATTTTGGAATGTAGAACATGGCTAGCTGAACTTCAAGTTATTCTTCTGCTCCTCCTTCCTTCCTTCCTGAAGCCGCTTTTTCTTCCCTGTCCCCTCAGTCCTGATCTTTCATCTCCTGTCTTGTTGTTGTTGTTGTTGTAGTAGCACCTAAATGCCCAAATGAGATGGGGGCCATGTTGTACTAGGCACCTTACTGTGTATTTGTAAGAGACAGATCTTCAAGGCAGAGACTAACATTCTGGCTAGATCAGACAAAGGTTGAGAGGGGAGACAAAGGCACAGAGGAGATGTGACTTGCTCAAGTTCACACAGCAGGCCAATGACAGGGCCAGGAACAGAAACCAAGGCTAACTCCCAGTCCAGTGTCCGCTAGATATTTCTCCTCTCCACTTCTTTCCCTTCTCTACCTGTTTCCTGATGGATCATTCTCTCCCTCCCTCCCTCCCCACCTAATATTTCTATACCCCCAGCTCATCTTAGCTGATCTTTCTCCTTTCCTCTCTCACTTGTATCCCTCTATCAGTTTTATCACACCCGAAACCCTTCTATCACAGTTCCCTCCAATCTGACAATATATTTCTGGTTATGGGATTCCCAGAACCGGAAGGCTATATTCCAGTGACATACAGTGTCTATGATGTCCCAAATTGCATTGTTCTATTTTGCTGCTATAACATATTTCAAACTCAGACTAGTTTGCTGTTCACTATCATCCCTGACTCTCTATCAGTATTACTGTTCCCAGGCTCATTCCTTCTATTTTGCTTCCTACCCTGCCAGTCTATAACTCTGAGTATTCTTGTTTGGTTGTCTATTCCATTGTTCACTGCCATATTATGATATATATTCCTCTGCTAAGAAGTAGCTGATGTCAGAGCCTTTCAGGTTGGTTTGAAGGAGAAATCAATGATACAGTATCTGGGTATTTTCTTAGTGTAATTTTTTTTTTAAATAAACCAAACCCAGAACAAAGGCAGTCACAAAAGGCATACAGATACTTCAGCCTCCACACCAGTGCCCTGTTGGAAGGAAGCAACTCAGTCCCAAGAATTTAGTCTAATTAGATTAGGGCAGAGAGCAAACTCTCTTGCTATTTGCTACAGCTTCCCCAAAAGAACCTATCTCAAAAAACTTATAATATAGTGTTTCTTCAACTACTATGCAATGCTCAGACACTAAGAAAAATAACTTGTAAGACTGTAAAAAGAACAGGAGTACTTAGAGCACCTTAGAGCCTAACAAATTTATTTGAGCATAAGCTTTTGTGAGCTACAGCCCACTTCATCGAATGCATATTATTAATTAGCCTCTTAGAGTTGGTAGGACAACTCCCACCTTTTCATGTTCTCTGTATGTGTTTATATATCTCCTTACTATATGTTCCATTATATGCATCCGATGAAGTGGGCTGTAGCCCATGAAAGCTTATGCTCAAATAAATTTGTTAGTCTCTAAGGTGCCACAAGTACTCCTGTTCTTTTTGTGGATACAGACTAACACGGCTGCACTCTGAAACTTGTAAGACTGTATACACCATCCACACCATAACAATAATGACCTTAAACCTCTGAGTAGAAAAACTTACTAATTTCTTATATCTTCCATTCTTCTTTTTCAGAGAAGCTAAATATGCAATTGTGTTATGTCCATCTATCAGTGTTTCATGAAATAGTCACTTGTAACTATAGCTGACTAAACATCAGAATTTCTCTCCTGTGGGAAATTTCAATATAACACTTGGTTTTCCTCCCAAGTTGACACTAAAAGTCACTATCTAAATTTTTCATGGAACAAAAAGTTCTGAAAATTTCAGTTCAGAAATGTCAGTGAAACACTTCAACATTCTCAAATTGAAACATTTTGATTTGGTTTGGTGAATCATATCAGAACATCTCATTTCAGCTTGGTTTGATGTTGATCGGTTTCCTCTGAACTGCTGGAGTGCTTCTTGATTGGTTTTGTTCAAGTGCCTCATGACCTCATTCTTCTCTATGGGCTGGGCTCCCCAGCAGGACTGCATTACTGTGGTGCATTGCGATCACATGACTCCCATGATGCATCACATCTGTTCAACAAGGGGGAGACCATGCTGCTTTACGGAAGATGTAGTTAGGCCAGGGAACTGGGCCCAGTTCTAATTGTAGTGCTCTGTGAAGGGCCTTTCAGCTTCTCTCTCAAAATGTATTGTTTTGGGATCCCCAGAGAATTTGCTCTCAAATATAGATTCCTAAGGGGTTTTCCAGAAATCACTTTAATAATAAAATTAACAATTTGTGCACAAAGTCATATCCGTCTATATACGTGGTCCAGTGGAATGTCCAGTGAAAGTAGGGTGGCATGTTGTCATATTGTCCCATGTTAGTTGTAATGTATGTGTATTGTATGTGAGCTGAGGGGTGAAAACATTATCTACTATATGTGAAAATAGGAGGGAGGAAGAAAGGACTGTTAAGAAACTGGGATGCAAACTGTTGCCTAGAAAAGTGTGCTTTGCTATGTTGCTGAACGCTATTGTGAATTCATAACGTTATGTAATCTAGAATTTGTTAGGACAATAGGGTTAGATCTTCAACTGGCATCAATCAGCATAATTCAGTGGAGCTACACTGATTGACCTGAGCTGTGGATATGGTGCAATAAAGAGTTTGATTGTTTTACTTGTAATGTACAAAATCCTGCAGCATGTTTTTGTAGGCTGTGGTGAGAGTTTAGTCCCTTTTTTTGACCCCTTCATCTCTGCTGTTTTTTGGTAACGGCTTTCTATAGAACATTAATTTAAATGATGGGAATATCAGATGGCAGCAAGCACCTTTTATTGAACTGGGAGAATGCATTTACCGTTTGCACCAGACGCATGCTGTAACTCATTCAGCAAGAGCTGACACACACTACTCATAATCACGACTGTGGAGCCAAGCTCATTTGTTATGTGCGTCACAGGTCAGGGCAACTGCACCTGTATTCCCCCCCTCATGGGCCACCAAGGGTACCCACTGCAGGCTCCCAGCTCTGCATTTTCCTCCCACTAGACAACCATTTGACACTGTTTGTCCCCAAAGTTCATTCCTGTCTGGCGCATTCAGTATAGTCCCATCTTCTCCCTAGAAAGGTTACATACAATCCCGGACCACAATAATACATAACCTTTGCATTTAAGACAATGGATTCCAAAGATTCTTAAACTTAATTCAATAGGGTTTTTCAAGGATATTGCAGGAAATTGTCATATCTGGCACAATGTGGTTTATTTCATTTGTCATTATAAATGATATATGGAAACTTGGTGCAGTTTGATGTTTTGAATTTTCTTTGTACATGATAAAGGAGAACTAATTTTTAATATAATTTGCACCATAATATGAAGTCACACAAAAAGCAGAGACCAAATAACTGCCCTATGAAACTAAATTTTATTTTGTCAAATTATGATCTAATTTCACATATCAATAAAAATTTCAGGGGAGGCAAAAAGCTAGTGTGACCATAACAAATCTCTTATACACAAGGGTTGCTCCTAACTGTCAGACAATTGGAAAAATGCCCAGACCTTCTTTTTTTAGAAACATATTTGTATAAAGAAATGCAGCCTGAGCAAAAAGGTACAACCTACTTATTCAAAATCAATACAAATTAATTTTTGCCTCGTAGAGAACACATCTTGGGCTAAGCAAATAAACATACACGACTAGACCACAGCTACTAGAGCCAATGCTGCATTTGGGTGTAGGCATCATGCTTACATTGACTGGAGGCATTCTGCCTGGGGAGAACACATGCACACAGTGTCTCTAGAGGTAATAAGGGAACACTCTTTTACTCTCACACGCACACACACACGCACACACACACACACAGAGTAGTGGCAATCAAATGCTCTCTCTGACTTCCACACCAGACTACTGGCCAGTTCGCAATGGGGTGAAGGGTCACAGTTCTGCCCCTTTAGGGCATCCGAGTCTGATGTGCCAAGACCTGCCCCTTTTCTGTCCCCCTCCCTTTGCAGTCTGGGAGAATAAATGGGAATTCTGAGTACAATGTGTGCATATGTTGCTTATGAGAAAAGCAATCCTGTGGCCTGTCTCCATCCACACTGAGGCAGTCCATTCACATTCTTCATGGATCATAAGGGAGTGACAAGTGATCAGTCTCCCCATTAGCCATATTCACCTCCTCTAAGTTCAACAAAGGTGTCCTATCGGGGTTGGAGCCCACTGGCCTTCCCAGGATATGCCTCAACTCTGCAGCATCTTAGGGCATTTCTGGCTGTAGTCAGAGAAATTGTACCAACTTGAGAACAGGACTTTGGGTTTCCACTGTTGCAAAGTGGAGTAGGGGTGGGGAGAGACTCTAGACCTTGCAGATGACCCATATTCAGTTTGGAGTAACAGAGGCCACAGATGTTGTGAGCCTCATGATTAGTTGAGCCTACTAGGCTAATGCACATAGCTGATGTGGTTAGTGGTCATTTGGTTATCCTTGTAAACGTGTGGAGGAGAAGAGACAAGTGTATCTCAGGTGGGAGCATAGGAGGGTATGTAGGCCACTGGTCAGCCCCTCCGCAGATGATGTCAATATTAAGGGAGATCCCAATGCATGTGATTGGTAAGAAGGAGCTTGTTGTATTTTTGTGGTTTCATTAATTGTACCCTTCTTTGAAATTTTGGTTCCAAATATCAACAGAAAAAATGATACATAATCTTTCACAACCCCATGAAACAGTGATTAGAACTTGCTTAGCTCCAGTATTACCCAGTTAAAGAAATATGTTTAAGAGCCTGCAGTACTAACCATTGTGAGTGAAATGGGCAGTGTAGAAATTCTCCAAGCAGGAATGTATCATTGCTCTGACAAATTCAGATGGAGCATATTAACGGAAAACTTAACTGGGATTCATGAGGACTATGTGCAAACTGAGAAATTTAAAACATTGAAATTGAAACAACAAAGACATAAAGGAATAACTTGTACAAGCTGTCCGTCAACAAAGCTACCCATTTTACACATTTCTCCTTTTGTCATAACTCAAAGGAAAGAGGAGACATTAAAGCACATTTTGGGAACAAGGTTTATGTTAAAGGCAAGAAAGATATGTTCTGAATCAGGAGTTGGAAGTGGGAAACAGCTTTCATCTCAAGTTTTAAGCCCAGGTTATTATAGTCACTATCATCTAAGGGCTGCCAGTTCATAGTAAACAAGGGGTCCTGATATCTAAAACCACCATCAGAATTGGGATCTTATATGGCAGTTAAAGCATGGAAACTAAACTGTCTTCTTCTGTTCTAAGTGTACTGAGACTTTTCTGTACTGTAGTGGTGTTCTCTCAGACATTTATTCTCTTTTCTCCATCTAAATATCTATCTAGGTTCCTTTTGCACCACACTCATCACCCTGAAATATGAGCATCTATTCAAGGGCCTTATATGGTCCCATAAATGTACATGTATGACACTGCATGTATAACTGCACTCAATCTGTACTGTATAATCTGTACATGCTACAGATCATTTAATGCTGGATACCTTCCTTATGGCACAAGGTTGTCTGCTTTTGGCAGGTGTGATTTTTTTTTTTTAAAAAAGGTCATGATGAGCAGACATAATGTTTCATTTTCCCCTCACTGACACATGGATGCATGTGCTTTACACTTCTGGGAAGCCCAAGTTAATGGAAGTAACAAAGCGTCCAGAAGTTCTACTAACTTTATCCACACTAAAATTTGCAATCTGCTAAGGACATGCCTGACAACATGAGCCACCATTTCAGTCAGCTTGTTGTATTCCAAGTTCTTTCCATATTTGACTGGAAGCATTAACAAATGGTGAAGGTATAAAATATTTAATGCCTATGAGGCACTGCAAACTGTCAAAATGATCTATTCCACATGTGTGGCATTATATTGAGCCTTTTAGAGCAGCTTTTGCAGTTTGTTAGCTCTAGCTAGAATTGCTATTTTCTTATACTTCACTGAACTACATCATAAAACAAACAATAAACTTTGGAATATACGTTTAAATCTCCAAGCCCCTTTTTTTTGTTCATTTGCCTTCAGCTAGTGCACATCAGACTTAGAGAGAGTGGTGTGGCGAGGCGGTGTGTGTGTGTGTATTTTACTTTTTTCTAATGAATGATTTAACAGTTTTGGAATCGGAAGTAAATTTTGGAAAAACTTTTTCATTTGGATCTTGCTGCTTCCACATCTTGCTGAGTTGCTAGTATGAACAGATTCCCCCCCCCCCCCAAATTTAGAAGGGAATAAGTCATGTTAAGATTACCAAACTTCCATTTGGGCCTGAAGGAAACTCAATAATGTCCACTGCATATGATCCTTTAATGCTAGGGTCGCCACCTGTCATCCAGTGAGCCTAACAGCTTTGCTTGGAAATAATGTGTGGGAGGGGATATATATGACTTGCTAAATAAAAGAACATCATTATCACTGAGGGAGAAGCAAAGAACATTTGAATCAAATGACAATACCCTGCATTTAAGTTTTTTTTTTTTTTTCAATTAAAGTACACTTTTACTTTTTTCGCCAGTTGCTTGCAGTTCAGAGAGCAGAAAGTAGTGACTAAAAGTGTACAGAAACCTAATGATGAAAAATGAAGATGGGTTAAAAAGGATTTCCAAAACCCCACTAAATCCAGGAAATTCCTCCTTAATAAATCAGAAGAGCAAGGTAATAAATGAATCAACTTAGGTGTCCTGTGACATTACTAATATCACTCTGCTCGAAGAAAGGCTCCTTGTAATGGAAAGGTTTGTTAATAAAGAAGGCTCTTCACAGCCGTTGGGATTTTTTTGTTAATAAACATGGTGTCAGTTGGCAATGGCATTTCTAGGTAATGTTCTACATTTCTAATGAAGTAATATATTGAAGTGGCTGCAAGGGCATACACACTTAGTTTTTTTGTTTTTTCAATTATCCTCCTTGATATAGAGGTCAAAAGATAAATATTTGACTTGATAGAATTTCCTGTGAGGCTACAACTTGTTTCTGAGCAGAAATTGGTCAAGGAAGATTCTTAGCACAACTGTAGTCACCACCAGATTGCAAAATCTGGGCCCATAGAATCATAGAAATGTAGGGCTGGAAGGGACCTCAAGAGGTCATGTAATCCACCCTCCTGCCCTGAAGCAAGACCAATTATTCCTAGACCATCGCTGATTGGGAGGTGTTTGTTTGTCTAACTTAAAAACCTCCAGTCAAAGAAAGGAAAAAACCTTCAATGATGGGAATTCCACAACTTCCCTTGGAAGCCTATTCCAGAACTTACCTAGCCTTATATTTGGAAAGTTTTTTCCTAACATCTAACCTAAATCTCCCTTGCTGCAGATTAAGCCGATTACATCTTGTCCTACCTTCAGTGGACATGGAGAACAATTGATCACCATCCTCTTTATAATAGCCCCTAACCATATATGAAGATTCTTATCAGACACCACCCTCTCAGTCTTCTTTTTCCAAGACTAAGCATACCCAGTTTTTTTAACCTTTCCTCATAGGTCAGGTTTGCTAAACCTTTTATCATTTTTATTGCTCTCTTCCGGACACTCTCCAATTTGTCCACATCATTGTTTTTAAAAAGTGGTGCCCAAAACTGGACATACTACTCCAGGTGAGGCCTCACTTCAACCAGTTATACACCCATCTCATAGGAATTTAATCTAGATCATATTTCCTTAGTTATCTTATGAAAATGTCACAAGGGACTGTGTCAAAAGCCTTATTAAAATCAAGATAGATCTTGTTTAGTGTTTTTCCCCCATCCACTAAGCCAGTAATGCTGTCAAAGAAGGAAGTGAGGTTGGTTTTGGCATGATTTGTTCTTGGCACATTCATGCTGACTATTCCTTATAACCCTATTATTCTCCTGCAAACAGATTTATTTAATAATTTGTTCCTGTATCTTTCTGGGTATCGAAGTTAGGCTGACTGTAATTCCATGACCCCTCATTGTTCCCCTTTTTAAAGATAAGTGTTATATTTGCCCTTCTCCAGTCATCTGGGGTCTCACTCATCCTCCATAAGTTCTCAAAGATAGTTGCTAATGGTTCAGAGATTGCTTCAGTTAGTTCTTTAGGGACCTATAGTGAATTTCGTCAGGGTCTGCTGACTTGAATACATCTAACTTACCTAAATATTCTTTAACTTGTTTTTCCCTATTATGGCTTGCATTCCTTCCTCCTTTTTGTTACTATTAATTGTGTTAACAATCTAGTCACAATTAACCTTTTTTAGTGAACACTGAAGCAAAATAGATATCAAATACCTCAACCTTCTTGAGTATTTGTAATTAAATCTCCATCCCCCTAAGGAGTGGACCTATACTTTAATTCGTCTTTCTCTTGCTCCTAATGTACTTATAGAGCCTCTTCTTGTTGCCTTTTATGTCCCCTAACTCACTTTTTGCCTTTCTGTTGTTGTCCCTACATATTTTGTGCTCTACAGCCATGTTGTACTCATCCTTAGCAGATGGTCCATGTTTCCACTTTTTGTAGGATTCATTTTTTATTTTCAAGTCATTGAAGAGCTCCTGATGCAGCCATGTTGCCCTATGACTATTCTTCCTATTTTCCCTTCACGCTGGGATCGTATACTGTTGTGCCTTTAACATTGTCTTTGAGAAACTGCCAAATCTCCTGAACTCCTTTTTCCCTTAGATTTTCTTCCCATGGAACCTTACCTACCAGTTCTCTGAGTTTGCTGGTTGATTTTTTAAAAGTCCATTGACCTTATTCTGTTGCTTCTCATTCCTTTCCTTTCCTTAGAATCATAAAGTCTATCATTTCATGATCATTTTCACACATATTGCCTTCTGCCTTCAGATTCAAAACCAATTCCTCTGTTAGTCAGAATCAAGTATAAAATGGCTGCCCCTCCCTCCCTTACCCCCCGCTTACTTTTCCACATTCTGAAATGAGAAGTTATCCCCAGTACATTCCAGTAACTTACTGGAGATTTTGTGTTTTACACAGTACACTAAAAGTCATGTCAAGGCTGCTTCTAATCAGGAGAACTGAAGAGAGAAGTCTGAGAGAGCATTTCCCCAATCTGCACCTCTCTAGGAGGGGGATCCTGTTTGCTTCCACAGAGTTCCCTGGGCTTAATCCTTATCTGATGTAAATCAGCATGGCTCTATTGATATTGTTGGAGTGAAAATGATTTACACTAGCTTAGGATCTGCCCCCCCCCCGACTGCAAATGTGAGGGCCGAAGCATAGTGCTGGGGTTGATTCACCCCATCAGCACCAGCTGGAAGTTATGAGACCTATTGGGGGCTACTCATACTGCAGCTTGTTACAGAGTGTAGAGGTTGCTGCCACTTTTTCTCCCCCATCCATCTAGAAGTATTCTGCTTTCATCTCTCCTCCACCAACACAATGCTTCCATCACTGTAATGCTAGTGTAACGCTGTGCATCCTCACTTACAGTTAGAGTTGCTATTAATTAAAACTGGTTGTCAATTTATTAAACTTGAAACATTTCTCAGAGACGGTTCTAATTTGACAAAATTCCAATTGAACCCAAGTCCAGTTGTGATGGAAACCTGCCAGGTTTCCTGCCAGCTTACCTGTCTGTCTCAAGGCCATGAATAGTGCCTCTGAGTTGGGGACCCCAAGTCTTCCAGAATCCATGGCTCTAGGACAGCACGCCAGGCCAATTGCCCCAGAGCTAGGGCTCCATTCCCTTTTGTGGAGGATTTTTTTAAAAAAAATGGATTTTGTTCCAAATATCAAATTCCTCCATGAAACAGAATTACCTTTCTCCTCCCAGCTCTACTACTAGTGCCACAAACTAGCCCTAAAGATTAATTCTTCATCTTGGAGACCAACAATGTTATTGGTACAATGAATGCCGTGGCTGGATTGGGCTGCACAGGAACTGACAATGCTATTTCCTGCCAACTACAGTACATATTGCAATCAAGGACAGAATTGGAAAGCATTTACTTATTGCAGAGAACTATTGTGCAATTTGTAAATTTTCTCCAAATAGGAGGTTGTTTTCCCTCCACTACTAAACGCTGGCCGAGGAAGTGAGGACTCATCAGACAGAGGATTCTGAAGGAGCAAGAGCTAGGGGCTGGCTGGCTAGCTGAGCAGCAGCACCAGGTGGGAGAAGAGGGGTCCCAGTCTCCTGCCTGCCTTTTCCACAGGAATGAGTCTCCCCACTAGCATCTCCTCTCCTCTAGGCAGAGAGGGGAAGAAGAGGAACCCCTGCAATGGAGAGGTAAGGGGATAGAAGAAAAGACACAGATGACCCAACATCAGCACATCTCCAACCTCTAGCAGTGTCAACACAGGATGTTACTACTGCACAGCAAGATATTGCACTGTAAATTCACACACTGGCTTCCCATACAATAATGTCCCACGTAAACTCGCCTACAGTCATATCCCAGTGGTTACAATCTGGCCCTGTCAGGCCCATCTCTCTTCCTGGCACCCCATAGGAAGGAGAGGGAAGGAGTGAATTTAGGAGAAGTAAGAGAGAAAATGGAGGGCAGATGGGATTGAGTAGGGAGAATGAAATGAGAAGAATACATGGGAGAAAGGAAAAGAATGACAACATTCCTTCTCTGCTGTTCTCCTGAGTCAATGCAGTGACACACTAAACCACTATCTAATCTTGAACCAGAAGAGGATCTCTCCATTTTGTTCAGTTGATATTGTGTATTTGTTGTATGTAACCAAGTAAAATTCTACACTGACTCTCACCTTGTATGATCCCACTGACTGCATCATGGTTGCAGAGGGTGCATGTCAACACAGAATGTGTTCACCTTAAAACTGGTATTAACATCTATTTGTACATCTGTCTGGATGAAAACACTATTTCTTTTCTAATCCGCATTTTACCTTGTGAAGCATTACCTTCACAATGTGTCCATGTAGTATGCAGTGGTGTTGTAGCCATGTAGATCCCAGGATATTAAAGAAACGAAGTGGGGGAGGTAATATCTTATATTGGATCACCTTCTGTTGATGAGAGAGACAAGCTTTTGAGCTTACACAGAACTGTTCCTCAGGCCTGTGTAAGCTCAAACGCTTGTCTTTGATCAACTGAAGTTGGTCCAATAAAAGGTATTACCTCACCCACCTTGTCTTTCTAATGTGTCCATATGGCATTTAAAACAGTAATAAAGAAAAGAACCCAGTAAAAAAATATACTGTCAAAACAGCAGTGTTCTGTGAGTAATCTGCTCCTTAGGCAGTAATGCAATGTGGGTGCCTTCCATGTGAGAACTCTATGTTGAAATCTCTCACAGAAACATCTTACAACCCACACACCTCTGAATATATATTACACAGCAAAGCAGGGTTGTCTAAAATCTCTTCTAATAAAGGATTCTGATTTTATTTTTATTTTCTGAGTAATTGAGTCTCCCACTCACAAAGGGATTTTCTGTTGAGCACCTTTCATATGGTGAAGTAAAGGAATGAACACGACAATTCTTGGCCAGATTTTTAGTCTTAAAAAAGAATGACTCTGTGGTTTTATAATATAATTGTCATTATCTTTCTATTTCTCAGAATATAGAGTACATATATACCCAGCTCTTTGCCTGTCCTATTTTGATCAGGAGTTTACTCTTACTTGCTTTTTGAGTGTACACTCAAAAATTCCTTCCATGGTAATTACTCATGACCATATTCTGCAACCTTTGTTCAACTTGAGTAGTATCTATCAGCAGCCTTATTCATTACTCACAGAATGAGGAACTACTAATTGTGAGAAAGGGTGGTATGATATAATCCAAACTAATTGTAGAGCAAATCAGTGTTTCAATTTTTAGGATGAGATCACATATATGAATATGCCAGACCCTTTGTCTGGTAGACATGTTACTCACCACATTATGGCTTGCAATTTGTCCCTTTTGAAACATGAAAAAAAGGCAAATGTGCTAATCTTAGGAAGTGTTTGGATCCTGTAGCATTTTTTGTAATCCAGGTTACATAATTTACCTGAATTTATTTACGGGATACTACTATATTCATATTGCATCTATCTGGTTTAGAATTAACAATCATTTCCAAATATGAAGAACAAAACTTGTTTCATCTATGGCTTAGCAATTAGAATTGGGTGAATAACTGATTTTTTTCAGTTGGGTGGCATTTCCAATAGTTCAGGCACTGAGAAGTGGGAGATTTAGGTAATAGTCCTTGTTTCAGAGCGTGGATTCAAATGGGGGTAGGTGATAAAACCCCACAGGTAAATCAAAAATGTGGAGACCTGAGATAAGTGTCAGAATCTGGGGGGAACGTTGGCCATTATAGAAGGAACAAAGGAGAGACAAGAGAGAACATTTGGGGGAAATCAAATCAGTATCATAAATGTCTGTATACTAATGCGAGAAATATGGGGAATAAGCAGGAAGAACTTGAAATGCTAGTTAATAAACACAACTATGACATAGTTGGCATCACAAAGGCTTGGTGGGATAATAAGCATGACTGAAATATTGGTATAGAAGGGTGCAACTTGCTCAGGAAGGACAGGCAGGGAAAAAAAGGGGGAGGAGGTATTGCCTTTTATATTAAAAATGTATACACTTAGACTGAGATTGAGATGGAAATAGGAGACAGGCTTGTTGAAAGTCTCTGGTTAAGGATAAAAGGGGTAATAAACAAGGGTGATGTCATGGTAGGGGTCTACTACAGACCACCTAATCAGGAAGAAGAGGTGGATGAGGCTTTTTTTAAACAACTAACAAAATCTACCAAAGCACAGGACTTGGTGGTGATGGGGGACTTCAACTACCCAGACATCTGTTGGGAAAATAATACAGTAGGTCACAGATTATCCCATGAGTCCTTGGAATGTATTGGAGACATTTTTTATTTTATTTTAGAAGGTGGAGATGACTACTAGCGGAGAGGTGGTTCTAGCTTGTGCTTGGGGCGGCACCTGGAGGGGGGCGGCGCGGCGCTCCGGCCCCCGGGGAGAGCGGGGCCACGGCCGGGCTCGCCGCCCTCCCCCCGGCGCTCTGGCCGCCCTCCCCCCCCCGCCCCCGTCCCCCGGCAGAGGCTTTTCTGCCTGGGGCGGCAAAAAAGCCAGAGCCGGCCCTGTTTAGGTGAAAGTGATTATGAAATGATAGAGTTCATGATTCTAAGGAATAGTAGGAGGGAAAACAGCATAATAAAGATAATGGATTTCAAGAAGGCAGACTTTAGGAAACTCAGGGAGTTGGTAGGTAAGATCCCATGGGAAGCAAGTCTAAGGGGAAAAACAGTTCAAGAGAGTTGGCAGTTTTTCAAAGAGACATTATTAAGGGCACAAGAGCAAACTATCCCACTGTAGCGGAAAGATAGAAAGTATGGCAAGAGATCACCCTGGCTTAACCAGGAGATCTTTAATGATCTGAAACTCAAAAGAGTCCTACAAAAAAGTGGAAACTAGGTCAAATTACAAAGGACAAATATAAACAAATAACACAAGTATGTAGGGACAAAATTAGAAAGTCCAAGGCACAAAAGATTAAACTAGCTAGAGACATAAAGGGTAACAAAAAAAAATTTCTACAAATACATTAGAAGCAAGAGGAAGAACAGGCCCATTGCTCAATGGGAACAATAACAGAAAATGTGGAAATGGCAGAAGTGCTAAATGATGTTTTTGTTTCAGTTTTCACCAAAAAGGTTAGTAGCGATTGGACATCTAACATAGTGAATACTAATGAAAATGAGGTAGGATCATAAGAACATAAGAACGGCCGTACCGGGTCAGACCAAAGGTCCATCTAGCCCAGTATCCTGTCTACCAACAGTGGCCAATGCCAGGTGCCCCAGAGGGAGTGGACCAACAGGCAATGATCAAGTGATCTCTCTCCTGCCATCCATCTCCATCCTCTGACAAACAGAGGCTAGGGACACCATTCCTTACCCATCCTGGCTAATAGCCATTAATGGACTTAACCACCATGAATTTATCCAGTTCTCTTTTAAACGCTGTTATAGTCCTAGCCTTCACAACCTCCTCAGGTAAGGAGTTACACAAGTTGACTGTGCGCTGCGTGAAGAAGAACTTCCTTGTATTTATTTTAAACCTGCTGCCTATTAAAAAAGGATCAGAGGCCAAAATAGGGAAAGAACAAGTTAAAAATTACTTAGACAAGTTAGAAGTTTTCAAGTCACCAGAGACTGATGAAATACAATCTAGAATACTCAAGGAGCTGACTGAGGAGATATCTGAGCTATTAGCAATTATCTTCGAAAAGTCATGGAAAATGGGAGAGAATCCAGAGGACTGGAAAAGGGCAAATATAGTGCCAATCTATAAAAAGGGAAATAAGGACTATCTGGGGAATTACAGACCAGTCAGCTTAACTTCAGCACCCCGAAAGATAATGGAGCAAATAATTAAGCAATCAATTTGGGAACACCTAGAAATAATAAGGTGTTATAAAAACAAGTAACAGTCAACATGGATTTGTCAAGAACACATCGTGTCAAACCAACCTAATAGCTTTCTTTGACAGGATGGGGGGAATCGGTAGATGTGTTTAGTAAGGTTTTTGATACTGTCTTGCATGACCTTCTCATGAACAAACTAGGGAAATACAATCTAGATGGAGCTACTATAAGGTGGGTGCAGAACTAGTTGCAAAACCATTCCCAGAGAGTAATTATCAGTTCACAGTTGAGCTTGAAGGGCATAACAAGTGGGGTCTCACAGAGATCAGTTCTGGAACTGGTTCTGTTCAATATCTCATCAATGATTTATAAAGTTTGTGGATGACACCAAGCTGGGAGGGGTTGCAAATGCTTTGGAGGATAGGATTAAAATTCAAAATGATCTGGACAAACTGGAGAAATGGTCTGAAGTAAATAGGATGAAATTCAATAAGGACAAATGCAAAGTACTCCACTTAGGAAGGAACAATCAGTGGCACATATACAAAATGGGAAATGGCTGTCTAGGAAGGAGTACTGCAGAAAGGGACCTGGGGTCATAGTGGATCACAAGCTAAATATGAGTCAACAGTGTAACACTGTTGCAAAAAAAGCAAACATCATTCTGGGATGTATTAGCACGAATGTTGTAAGCAAGACATGAGAAGTAATTTTGCTGCTCTACTCTACTTTGATTAGGCCTCAACTGCAGTATTGTGTCCAGTTCTGGGTGTCACATTGCAGGAAAGATGTGGAAAAGTTGGAGAAAGTCCAGAGAAGAGCAACAAGAATGATTAAAGGTCTAGAAAACATGACCTGTGAGTGAAAATTGGAAAAAAATGCATTTGTTTAGTCTGGAGAAGAGAAGACAGAGAGGGGACATGATAGCAGTTTTCAAGTACATAGAAGGTTGTTACAAGGAGGAGGGAGAACAATTATTTTCCTTACCCTCTGAGGATATGATAAGAAGCCATGTGCTTAAATTGCAGCAAGGGAGGTGTAGGTTGGACATTAGGAAAAACTTCCTAACAGTCAAGGTGGCTAAGCACTGGAATAAATTGCCTAGGGAGGCTGTGGAATCTCCATCAATGGAGATTTTTAAGAGCAGATTAGACTAACACCTGTCAGGAGTGGTCTAGATATACTTAATCCTGCCATGAGTGCAGGGAACTGGACTAGATGACCTCTCAAGGTCCTTTCCAGTCCTACGATTTGATAATTCTATGAAACCTGGGTCTCCCACATCCCAGGGGAGGACCCTAACCACTGGGCCACCTCCTCTTCCAGCCACTTTTTTTCTAGCTTAAAATAATTGGAGAATCATGTCAAATTCATGAATCATTTCAGGGCAACTGAACCTCCATTTTTCTGTGAATAAACTATTCATCCAAAAAAAATTTCCTAGCTCTGTTAGCAATATACTTAGGCCTGGTCTACACTAGGAGTTTATGTCGAATTTAGCGCCGTTACATCGAATTAACTCTGCACCCGTCCACACCACGAAGCTATTTAGTTCGACATAGAGGTCTCTTAAATTCGACTTCTGTACTCCTCCCCAACGAGGGGAGTAGCGCTAAATTCGACATGGCCATGTCGAATTAGGCTAGGTGTGGATGGAAATCGACGCTAATAGCTCCGGGAGCTATCCCACAGTGCACCACTCTGTTGACGCTCTGGACAGCAGTCCGAGCTCGGATGCTCTGACCAGCCACACAGGAAAAGCCCTGGGAAAATTTGAATTCCTTTTCCTGTCCGGGCAGTTTGAATCTCATTTCCTGTTTGGACATTGTGGCGAGCTCAGCAGCACTGGCAACGATGCAGAGCTCTCCAGCAGAGATGGCCATGCAATCTCAGAATAGAAAGAGGGCCCCAGCATGGACTGATCGGGAAGTCTTGGATCTGATCGCTGTGTGGGGCGATGAGTCCGTGCTTTCCGAGCTGCGCTCCAAAAGAGGGAATGCAAAGATCTATGAGAAGATCTCTAAAGCCATGGCAGAGAGAGGATACAGCCGGGATGCAACGCAGTGCCGCGTGAAAATCAAGGAGCTGAGACAAGGCTACCAGAAGACCAAAGAGGCAAACGGACGCTCCGGATCCCAGCCCCAGACATCCTGTTTCTACGAGGCACTGCATTCCATCCTAGGTGCGGCTGCCACCACTACCCCACCACTGACCGTGGACTCTGAGGATGGGATATTGTCGACGGCCGGTTCCTCGGACATGTTAGCGGACAGGGAAGATGAGGAAGGAGATGAGGAGGACGAGGCAATCGACAGCGCTTACAACGCTGATTTCCCCGACAGCCAGGATCTCTTCATCACCCTTACAGAGATCCCCTACCAACCATCCCCAGCCGTTAACCCGGACACAGAATCAGGGGAAGGATCAGCCAGTAAGTGTTTTAAACATGTAAACATTTATTTTTAACAGAACAGGAATATTAACAATGGGTTTTTCATGATTACTTTGCCCTAGGCGCTTAACTGTTCACTCCCTGGCAGTGCAACTACTGAAAAAAATCTAACAATGTCCGGTTTAGCATGATTGTTCTGCCCAAGCCGCTCTACCGTTTAGTCCCTGCCAGTGCAGCTACAGTAAAATCCGGTCTATATGTCCGGGGATAGAGCTGAAATCTTCCAGGGACATCTCTATGTGGCTCTCCTGGAAGTAATTGGAAAGCCTTTGCATGAGGTTCCTTGGGAGAGCGGCCTTATTGGGTCCTCTGTAGTACGAAACGTTTCCGTGCCAGGAGACAAGCAAGTACTCGGGTATCATTGCCTTGCAGAGCATGGCGGCGTACGGCCCTGGTCTTTGCAGGCTTTCCCGAAGCATCCGTTCTTTCTCCGTCTCTGAAATCCTCATCAGAGTGATGTCGCTCATGATGACCTGCTTTGAATTAGGTAGGGGAATGTTAGTATTGGGACTGCTTGCCTGTTCCTTTACAGAAATGTAACCGGCGGTTTACAGCCACACGGTGGAGGCGGGAGAGGGGCAGCATACAGGGATCTTTCCCTGGGACAGCCGCGAGGGGGTGGGACAGGGGCAGAGTTCATGCTTGCCGGATTGCTGGCATTGCTTTCAATGTGAAAGGAGGCCAGTGCAACTAGCAAAGTTTTAAGCAGCCACAAGTCTACGGCTTACCATGTCAGCCTGCTACACAAATTCCAGTGTCCTGCCCCGCTTCTCTGATCTGCACTGCAAGACCCCAGGCACTGAATGCGAAGGCCGGAAATTCGACCTTGTCCTGAGTGCGCATGTGATAGGTGCTGTGCATGGTCTTGTTCACAGAGAAAGACTATGTTCTTTGTTCACAACGAAATTTATCTTTCTGAGGAATTCACTCCCTTTTTCCCATTCCCACAGCTGCGACTGTCTCACAACCTAGCCTGGCATCACACTCCCAGAGGCTAGCGCAGATTAGGCATAGGAAGAAGAGGACATGGGAGGACATGTTCTCGGAACTTATGGGCTGCTCCCGAGCCCAGGCAGCCCAGCAGACCCAGTGGAGGGAGAACTTGTCCCAAATGCACCGATCACACATGGAACGGGAGGAGAGGTGGCGGCAGGAAGACCAGCAGGCGACTCAAACGCTGCTTGGACTAATGAGGGAGCAAACGGACATGCTCCGGCGCCTTGTGGATGTTCTGCAGGACCGGAGGCAGGAGGACAGAGCCCCGCTGCAGTCTATCTGTAACCGCCCTCCCCCGCCACCAAGTCCCATATCCCCCTCACCCAAAGTCCAAAGAAGGAGGGGCGGCAGAGTCCGTGAAAACTCTCACTCCACCCCTGCAGACTGCTCTAGTACTAGAAGGCTCTCATTCCCCAAAATTTGACAAGCCCTTTCCTTCCTGCCTCACCCAAGCCCCCGTCCAAGTTTCACCCCCAGTTTCATGTGTAGTTGCTAATAAAAAATACGTTTCTGTTAATTACTGTTTCCATCATGTTCTTTATAGGAGAGTCTGTCTGAAGGAGAGGAAGGGGGTTGGTAACTGGACAGGACAGCAGCAGGGCACACACACATTGCAGTCACTAGTTACCCTGGTCAGTCTGGGAGGTGGTTTTAGTGTTCTGTGGGGGCTGGGGGGTGCTCTGTGACTTTGTGGCGGGGGAGGGCAGTTACAGATCTTATGCAGCCGTCCTTATCCTGGATCACAGAGCCACGCAGCAGGGGATCTGTAACCGTCCTCCCCCTGCCACAAAGTCACATAGCCCCCACACACACAGAGTCCCGAACAGGAGGGGTGGCAGGCTCCGTTGAAACCACCAGTCCACCACTGCGGAGCCTGTCATTCCTGGAGTTTAGAAGCGTCATTTGCATCACTACACTACACCCGCTCCCCACCACAGTCTGCGTCCCAGGTTCAACACTTTCCCACGAAAACAGTAATAAAGAAAACGGTGTTCATTAACAAAATTCAAGTGATTTTATTTTTAAACGTGTGTTGGAAGGGGGGGAACGGGGTATGTAACTGGAGAGGATACTGAACATTTAGTGGGTAAAGAAACGGGGGCAGGTTCAGCTTCTCTGTACACAAACTGAAAAGTCACAGTTACCCTGCTCACTCAGGAACCTAGCTTTCAAAGCCTCCCGGATGCACAGCGCGTCCCGCTGGGCTCTTCTAATCGCACGGCTGTCTGGCTGGGTGTAATCAGCAGCCAGGCTATTTACCTCAACCTCCCACCCCGCCATAAAGGTCTCCCCCCTTGCTCTCACAGAGATTGTGGAGAAAACAGCAAGCTGCAATAACAATGGGGATATTGGTTTCGCTGAGATCACAGCGAGTCAGTAAGCTTCTCCATCTCCCCTTGAGACGGCCAAAAGCACACTCCACCACCATTCTGCACTTGCTCAGCCGGTAGCTGAAGAGTTCTTTTTCAGTGTCCAGGGCGCCAGTATAGGGCTTCATGAGCCAGGGCATTAGCGGGTAGGCTGGGTCCCTGAGGATGACTATAGGCATCTCCACATCCCCAAGAGTTATTTTGTGGTCCGGGAAGTAAATACCTTCCTGCAGCCGTCTAAACAGACCTGAGTTCCTGAAAACACGAGCGTCATGAACCTTGCCCGGCCATCCGACGTTGATGTTTGTAAAACGTCCCCTATGGTCCACCAGTGCTTGCAGCACCATTGAAAAGTAGCCCTTTCTGTTAATGTACTGGCTGCCCTGGTGGTCCGGTCCCAGGATAGGGATCTGAGTTCCATCTATAGCCCCACCGCAGTTTGGGAATCCCATCGCGGCGAAGCCATCTATGATGACCTGCGCGTTTCCCAGGGTCACTACCTTTGAGAGCAGTACCTCAACGATTGCGTTGGCTACTTGCATGACAACAACCCCCACGGTAGATTTGCCCACGCCAAAGTGGTTCGCGACTGACCGGTAGCTGTCTGGCGTTGCAAGCTTCCAGAGGGCTATGGCTACTCGCTTCTGGACAGTCAGGGCTGCTCGCATCCAGGTGTCATTGCGCTTCAGGGCAGGGGACAGCAACTCACAAAGTTCCATGAAAGTCCCCTTCCGCATGCGAAAGTTTCGCAGCCACTGTGATTCATCCCAGACCTGCAGCACTATGCGGTCCCACCAGTCCGTGCTTGTTTCCCGGGCCCAGAATCGCTGTTCCACAACATCCACATGACCCATTGCCACCGTGATGTCCTTGGCGCTGGGTCCCGTGCTTTCTGACAGGTCTGTGCTACTCTCAGACTTCAGGTCCTCACCGTGGTGCCGTAGCCTCCTCGCCTGATTTCTCTGCATCTGCCTCTGGGAAAGGTGGATGATAAGCTGCAAGGTGTTGACAATGGCCACAACTGCAGCAATGGTCGCAGCGGGCTCCATGCTCGCAGTGCTGTGGCGTCCGCGCTGTCACTGACCAGAAAAGTGTGCGAACTGATTTCCTGCCGGCGCTTTCCGGGAGGGAGGGCGGTAGTGACGGACGGATGACGACAGTTACCCAAAAGCACCCTCGACACATTTTTTTACCCAGAAGGCATTGGTGGCTCGACCCAGAATTCCAATGGGCAGCGGGGACTGCGGGAACTGTGGGATAGCTGCCCACAGTGCACCGCTTCCAATGTCGACGCTTTCCCCGTTAGTGTGGACTCACAAAGTCGAATTACTGTCCTTAGTGTGGACACACACGTTCGACTTTGCAATATCGATTCCACATATTCGATTTAAGTAAAATCGAACTACTCTCGTAGTGTAGACATACCCTTAGAGAAGATACTTCATTGTTGCATATGAATCTCTTTCCCTGTATCTTAAGTGATTCACTGTTTTCCTTGCAGAGTGTAATTAATGAAGTAATGAAAAATTTATCACTAATTTTTATTTAAACCAAGGAATTGTGATATATTAATTTAGACAGATATAGATATATTAAAAAATATAGCAGCCTATCTTACACTGCTCTTCCTCACTATAATTGCTCTTTGCTCAATTAATTCTTATGTAGGTTGCATTTACTAATGTCTGTTGTTGTTGTATATTAGGCTTGTGTCCAAAATGACCTGAATAACTATAATAGTTTCATTATGGATCATGCAGTGATTTTCTGTCTCCTTTGCTTGGGCTGTATCTATAGTGCAGATTCAGAGATGAACAACAACCTTATTAATCCACTTACATCCAATTGCCAAGGGCTCCAGGTTTAGACGAAACAAAAATATTGACAGTACAATAGGTAACAAGGGTCAGATAATTGTCTGCCTGTCTATCTGTTTGTCTGACTTTGTGATTAATCTCTACCCTTTTTTCTTGGAGGAGGGGTCCCCCCCCCCCGGTAGTGGAATCTCATATTTCAACCCTTTTTGCTTGGGTCCATATTTTGGTGCTGTTTCTATGTATGTCACTCACCATACCTACGGTCCAGAAATAAATATAAAAGGTTTCAAACACTTAGGAAAAAATAGATAAATAGGGTATTTAAGTAAATAAAGAATTGATCAATATCACCATTTATTAAATGTGACTGTGTGTGAAGATGTGGCTGATGACAGCTGCTGTATAGAAAGAGCTCTGTGTCTTCAGCTTTCCTGTAAGACAATAGTTGTTGATGTCTTATCACAGAACTTTTCATCAGCTATCACCTTGCAGGGTTGGACAAATAATCTTGATCTGTGGAAACAGCTGATGTAATAGGGGTTTGTGTGCATGTCTCTGAAACAATATAATAATTACATGTTTCTTAAATAATGATGTGTTGTCATTTAAACAAGCTTCCTATAAAGGATGCTTATGCCTTTTAAAAAAAGCAACCACTGAAAATAATTCAGTATGCCTAAGACATGAATGAGTAATGCATTTTTCATGTTCTTTTGTTGCCTTATCTAACCTTTCATCATAGCTTTGATTATAGACTCAAACATTATTCTGTGGATAGTTCAACACCAAGCAAACAGTGGGGCTCTCAGAAAATTATCTATGTCCTAATTACTGAGTGGACTAAACTCATAGTTTGTATGTATGACTATTGACAGAATGAGTGCAACATTCATTGCAAGAATGTTATATCGTCAGATGTCTTTTGTATCATGACTTTTATTAACTTGCATAGTAATAGCCTGAACATGTTAGTGAATTGTTGCATTCTTATTAGTTAACAGAGATTTCTGAACAAGGCTTGAAAGTGTTCAAGATGTAGTTAATAGACATCAGCTGAATCTTTTTTGCATGTGTTGAAACAAGTGTTTTGGGAGTTTTCCACTTTAACCATGATTTACTGTAGCAGAAGTGATCTAGAGTGATTAAAAATAGCTATTTATTTATTTTCTTCCCGAATGTTAGATCATCCAAAAATGTTCCTATGTCTTCCAGATTGGGACACCTGAGGAATTAGTTTTGACACATACTAATTTTAGATTTTGTGTTTACTTTTTAAGAATGTTTTTGTTTCAAACTTTGTTCACCAAGTTTGCTACCCTTCCTCATGTTAGACAGTACTTCTATCCTGCAAATAGTCCTATTAACTATTTGTGGTAGAAGGTACTCTACTTGATGTAAGGAAGAATGTCAGAAATGGGTCCTCAAAAAATTGAAGGTACTGGATGACTTAAGGGGATTCGTTGCCAGATTGAATTCATATGTTGCTAGTGACTGAAAGTTGTTTCCATCAACTGAATGGTGAGTGGCCTATGAAAAATGACATGACAGTTTTAATGCTGTTCCTAGTAGAGGTGTCCACATCACAATTGTCACTAATTAGCTTCCTTATTGTCACGCTCAGCAGGGCAATCAAGGCCTGGATGGACACTGGAAATTAACTATACTAGAATGGTGATGGGACAGTAGAGGGGAAACTTAACAGCTGCTGCCTGTACTGTACCTGTTCTGTTGATAAAGATTTGTAGCCTTCAATTTCAATCACATACCTTTCTTGACCATATTTTTTTTTTTTAATATTTACACTTAAGAAATAAATCCAAGTATTCTCATAGGAAGAAAAAATCTAGAAATACAGTGGGTCAGTACCATTTACTATTATTTAATATGGGACAGATGTCATAGGTTCTGGAGCTAAAGGTACTGGGGGTGCTGCTGCATTCCTTGGCTTGAAGTGGTTTCCATCATATACAGGGTTTACCATTTGGTTCAATGGCTCTTAGCATCTCCACTATGCAAATTGTTCCAGCACCACTGCAGATTTTGCCACTTTTGCTTACATCAAGTAGTGCATGGCTCTGAATTAGACCTTCTTGATTTCACTGGGGTTGTTTGTGGAGTCAGGTGCCACTCACAGTAAGTAAGTGTAACGTAATATGGCCCTGTGTATTTAGCACTCATGTATCTTCGCCCTGCACAAACATGGAACTAGTCCCCACCCTCAGGTGCATATAATTAAATTCAAACACAAACAAAACAACTCAGACTTTTATTGAAGGCACAAGCAAAAAAAAGTGTTTTAGGGAGGGATTAGAATTTGGTGTATGGTCTGGGGCTTTATTAGTGTACAAGGACGGGGACAAGGACAAGCACGAAGAAAGAAGGTGTGAAAATGAGAAGGAAAGAAGAATACAAATGGGGCATTGAGAAGGGATGACTAGGAGAAGTGTAGATTGCAGAGAGGGAGTAGGAGGAAATGAGAGCAGAGACATCAGCAGGTACATTGTTGTACAGTACCTTAAAGGTGAGAGCAAGTAGTTTAAACATGATGTGAAAGGAAGCCGGAGTGAAACCAAAATAAAATCAAACACTAGAGAGTGGACAGAATTGAATTGTAGAAGTGCCATTATTTATTATTATCATGATTTATAATTGTGGTAGCATCTAGAGGCCTCCGTTCACTGTACAAAAATAGAACAAAGAGACAGTCCCTGTCCCAAAGAGCTTGCAAGCAAAGTAAATAGTAATAATTAGTACATAATAGTGTTTTTCCTTTGTTCTTTGTTTTTGTGTTTCAGATATCACTCATATATCTCATAAGAATATTTGTAACTCATATTTGAATGGAAAGTGAGCGATGAAGGGGTATATTTTTCATCAGGGTTGAGGCTGTCCCTTCTTGCAGAACCTAGGTCATTATTGCAGACAAATCTGAGTGTTGGCACCTCCCACTATTTGTGTACCTTCAGTTCAAATGTGGGCATAGAAACATGACCACACATTGGGCCCACAGAAAGGACACTACCCGTATGAAAATGTAGTTTTAAATATCTTTATTGGAAGTTCTACTTCTTCTTAGAAGTTATATCATAAATTGGAAAAAAAATTCATGAGGCTTTTTCCAGATTATAAAATGTAGTTTGAGGTTTCTTTATCTTTTGCTATATGCTTCGTTGATCCTTTTCAGAATAGCCAATTGATATCTTGATATTTTCTTGAACAATTAACTGTATGAATGACATAGGGAGCCAGATTCATCGTTGGTGTAACTCCATTGAAACCACTTGACTACTATGAAGTTATACCAGGGATGAATTTGGCCAATGGAATTTACATATTGTATCACAAGGACTTAATGTTTTTCAACCCATATAATTTAAAACCAAACAATTACTACTAGGTCAATAACTGTCCATTCCATGCTGTGCACACCATATTGTTAGAGAAATTATATGTGGCTTTTCATGCCATTATACTGTGCTTTGTGAGATCTAAGCAAGACAATAGAATAGAAAAAAAACTCTTGATATATTCCTTATCTCTACAAATGCATTTTTGCCACATAGCAATTTAATATTAATATAATTAAAAAAAATTTTTTTTGCTAGTTCAGAGAGCTTATAAAAGTATTTCTTGCAAGGTTGGTTGCCACTGAGCCAATATTGTGGATCTCCGAGGGAAAAAAGAATCTTGTACGATGATATTCTTCAAATTTCCTGAATGTATACTTTCAATATTTCAAATCTTTGCACATCAGTAATCTCATCCCACTCCAGTCTGAGTGAAAAGCACAGGCAGGGGGACCAAATCTTCATGAGCCTTGAGAATTTTCCTGCTTTTCAATCTGTTCTTTCCAATATGGGCTAAAGTCACCCCGATTGCATAAATGGAATTTCAGTGGGCTGACACCAGTGATGAATATAGCCATATGTCTTAATTCTAAGGGAACTTCCCAAAGATCAATTAGTGTTTCCCTTCTGGAGATATATTAATGAAAAGCGAAGAACCAAGAAGGATGATGTTATAAACTAAAAGAGAAAGAATGAGGAAACAAATGTAAGGAAAAGCAGGCAGTGCTAGATCTGCATGTAATGCATATGATAGGTTTCTAGAGAAAGGTGAATAAAACTTTTAATATTAACAAAGAGGAGGGAAAGGTCTAATTAATTCCCATGTTCCCTTTTGTGTATTTTTTTTCAGGCACATATTTCTAACTAGGGATGCAAAGCAGCAGATTGCACACAAGATTTGAAAACAGAAGCTGAAAGATCCCTGTGGAGTGCAATTTGTTTTCTGTTAGAGAAAAATCTCCATGTGAAAATTAACAAAACCAGCTCTTTACTTATTGTAATCTTTTTTCCCCATTATATTTTTTAACCCTGGCTCCACCTCTGACATTGAATTTTGTTCTGCAGAGATTCACTAGTTCCCATTGACAAACATACCACAAGTTGGGAGTGATGGATAAAGCTTTGGTTGCAGAAGTCTCATGCTAAAATTGGACTGATTGTGAAGTAAAGAACCTTTGAAATCTTTTGCTGTGGTCATGCAGGAAAAGAGGAAAAATTTTCCCACTTCACTATAACATAAAGTTAATATTTTTCTCAGGTGTTAAGGCCAGGGCTAAAGGATATGGTCTGGAGAAGAAAGGGTGCTTCATACGTTGTAATTATTGTTGTTGTTGTTTACTATTAAATTTGCCCACAAATTCCTATTTATTCAGTTGCTTATAACTTTGCCAAACTTTAACTGTTTGGATTGAAATTTTACATGTTGGGTGTCTGCCTTGAATATTTTTGGAAAATTTCAGCCAAAATGGGGGTTCAGCTGTTTTTAACAATGAGGCTAGGGAAAATATGTTGTTTTGCCCATGTGAAAAATTCTGACGACCTTGTCTTTGAACAGTTCTTTCCCTCCATGCTTTGGAGCAGGCACTTGAAATTAGGTAGGTGGATGGCCTTTGTGTCAGGGATGTGCCTATTGCAATCTTCATGAAAATCCATCCAAATTTGGCCAAGTTCTAAGCCTTTTAAAAATGGCAGTTCTCAGAGGCTTCTTTGATTTTTAGCAAATAGACTCTCCAAAGTTTCCATCTTTACAGAGCCTGCTCAGTCCTCTCACAGGTCCTAGTACAGACCAGAGTGCACACACCATCCCCACCGAGTGTTTGAGCATGCTCCTCCAACCTAGGTCTACAGGGGAAAAGCTGGACTTTCCCTGTAATGGCTGCTTCCAGATACTACAGGCTGGGGTGGGGGTGTGCACTGGAACCATTGGGGGTGAGGAGGGGAAGGAGTTTGGGACATTGAGTCTGATCAGACTAGAACTAGAGGAGGGAAAGAAAGTGGGACTGGGGCTGGCTGGTCAAGGAAAGTGGGACTGGTGGGAATTAGTGGGAAGGGGAAGCTTGGACTGGAAGATGCGGGGAGGGGAGGCTGGGACTGGCTGGGTGGGGAGGCTGGGATTTGGAGTTTGATGGACTTGTAGCCAGCTGTCTGATGGTGCAAGAGAAACATTAGATTGGATGAGGAACTGGAGGAGACAGGGACTGTCTGGACAAGGAGACTGGGACTAAGTGGGGGGGAATGTATCGGGTGAGCGGGGAGACAGATCTGAGAAGGAGCTTTACTATGGGGGTAGAACTGGGACAATGAACCAAGTAGTGGGAAGCCTTGGGAAGGAACTGGGGTGAGAATGGAGGAGGAGCCTGGGGAGGGAGACTAGGATTGGGAGCGAGTTGAGGGAGAGAGGAAAGATAGATTGGACAAGGAGCCAGGAAGGGAGAACTGGAACTGGCCAGGCAAGAAGAATAGGGACAAGGATTCAGATGGGAGGGGGAATTGGGACTGGCTGGCAAAGGAGACAGATGTATGGGGGGAGAGACTGGGAATGTTGGTGGGTGGGTGGGTGGGGAGGTGCGGGGAAGGAGGGGTGAGATTGCGACTCAGACAGTGAGCCCAGCAGAGTAGTCTAGGACTGGTGGGGCAAGGATGCTAGGCCTGGCATGTGCAATCTTAAATCACTCCCTCTCTGTGTGCGCAGTATTATGATGCAGTCTTTAATTACTTGATCACATACTACTTTTTCCACAAGAACTTAATTCTAGCTTTTTGTAACTTTTGAATGCTTGACTTTGCAACCTTAGTAATGTAAATTTTTTGTGTGACACACAACTCTTTGAATAGTGTACTTACACTGGCTTCCTTTCATGCCATGTTTAAATTTCTCTCTCTCGAACTATAAGATGGTCTAGCTGTATTACTTTTGTGAAAGCGCCAAGTGAAATGGATAGGTGCTTTTCTGTAAATAAAATAAACATGTTACCCAGATCACACGTGGTTTATATAGCTCCAAATGCCAGATATGTCAGAATTCATTCCTGAAGAGGTAAATTTTTCACTTGAAGCATGGAAGCCTAGAACCTTGAGACTGTCAGCATCCAAAAAGCAGGTTTTCCTACACCCTGCAACTACATAGGACACTGATTAGGAAATCACAGACTTCACAGGTGTCTCTCAACAAAGATGAGGAATTGCTTCTCACAGGCCTGGTCTACACTAGGCTTTTATGTCGAATTTAGCGCCGTTATATCGAATTAACCCTGCACCCGTCCACACCAGGAAGCCATTTAGTTCGACATAGAGCTCTCTTTAAATCGATTTCTGTAATCCTCCCCAACGAGAGGAGTAGCGCTAAATTCGACATGGCCATGTCGAATTAGGCTAGGTGTGGATGGAAATCGACGCTAATAGCTCCGGGAGCTATCCCACAGTGCACCACTCTGTTGACGCTCTGGACAGCAGTCCGAGCTCGGATGCTCTGACCAGCCACTCCCCCGGGAAAATTTGAATTCCTTTTCCTATCTGGGCAGTTTGAAGCGCAGTTTCTGTTTGGACACCGTGGTGAGCTCAGCAGCAGTGGCAACGATGCAGAGCTCTCCAGCAGAGATGGCCGTGCAATCCAATAGAAAGAGGGCCCCAGCATGGACGGATCGGGAAGTCTTGGATCTCATCGCAGTGTGGGGCGATGAGTCCGTGCTTTCAGAGCTGCGCTCCAAAAGACGGAATGCAAAGATCTATGAGAAGATCTCTAAAGCCATGGCAGAGAGAGGCTACAGCCGGGATGCAACGCAGTGCCGCGTGAAAATCAAGGAGCTGAGACAAGGCTACCAGAAGACCAAAGAGGCAAACGGACGCTCTGGATCCCAGCCCCACACATCCCGTTTCTACGAGGCACTGCATTCCATCCTAGGTGCGGCCGCCACCACTACCCCACCAGTGACCGTGGACTCTGAGGATGGGATATTGTCCGCGACCGGTTCCTCAGCGGACGGGGAAGAGGAGGAAGGAGATGAGGAGGACGAGGCAGTAGACAGCGCTTACAACGCTGATTTGCCCGACAGCCAGGAGCTCTTCATCACCCTGACAGAGATCCCCTACCAACCCTCCCCAGCCGTTACCCCAGACACAGATTCAGGGGAAGGATCAAGCTGTAAGTGTTTTAAATATCTAAATATTTATTTACAACATAACTGGCGTATTTAAAATATTAACATTAGCTAAAGTGCTTTAAAACATGTAAACATTTATTTGCAACAAAACAGGAAGATTGAAAATATGAACAGTGGGTAAAGTGCTTCAAAACATGTAAACAGGAAAGTCAAACAAAAGGGGAATCAGTGCAAAGTGTATCATGATTTGTCTTTTTTTGGGCGCCTCAATATATAGTCCGAACCATTTTCAAAAAATTGCACAATGTCCGCTTCATGATTATAGTGCCCAAAACCCTGCAGTCATTTGTCCCTCCAAGGGCACCTAAGCCAGGAACTGGTCAATGTAACCGGGGATAGAGGCGAGATCCTCCGGGGAGAACTCCTCATACACCTCCTGCAGGTGTTTTTCCAGCCTCATCAGCAGGTTCCTGGGCAGTGAGAGCTTATTAGGCCCCCCGTGGTAGGACACGTTTCCCTGCCACAACGCCAGCAGGTACTCCGGGATCATGGCCTTGCACAGCAGTGCAGCAAATGGCCCCGGTTTCTGCAGGCTGTCCCGTAGCATCTTCTCCTTCTGGCTCTCGGAGACCTTCAGGAGGGTGATGTCAGGCATGACTCCCTGCTGTGAATTAGGTAGGGGAAAGTTAGTATTGGGACTGCTTGCTCGTCCCTTTACAGAACTGCAACCGCCGGTTTACAGCCACGCGGTTTACAGCCGCGAGGGGGTGGGACAGGGCCAGAGTTCATGCTTGCAGGATTGCTGCCAGCAGAGACTCGCATTGCTTTCTATGTGAAAGGAGGCCAGTGCCACTCTTAAAGTTTTAAGCGGCCACAAGTCTACGGCTTACCATGTTTGCCATCTAGACAAAGTCCGGTGTCCTGCCCTGCTCCTCAGCTCGCCACAGCAAGACCGCAGGCACTGTAGGCGAGGGCCGAAAATTCGACCTTGTCCTCAGTGCGCGTGTGATAGGTGCTCTGCATGGTCTTGTTCACAGAGAAAGACTATGTTCTCTGTTCACAGATACATTGCTCTGTCTCAGGAATTCACTCCCTTTTTCCAATTCCCACAGCCACATCTGCCCAGAGGCTAGCGCACATTAGGAGGAGGAAGAAGAGGACACGGGAAGACATGTTTGCTGAACTAATGGAATGCTCCCGAGCACAGGCAGCCCAGCAGACACAGTGGAGGGAGAACTTGTCCCAAATGCACCGGGCAAACATGGAACGGGAGGAGAGGTGGCGACAGGAGGACAGGCAGGCTACTCAAACGCTGCTTGGACTAATGAGGGAGCAAACGGACACGCTCCGCCGCCTTGTGGATGTTCTGCAGGACCGGAGGCAGGAGGAGAGAGCCCCGCTGCAGTCTCTCTGTAACTGCCCTGCCCCGCCACCAAGTCCCATACCCCCCTCACCCAAAGTCCAAACACGGAGGGGTGGAAGGGGCCGTGAAAAATTTCACTCCACCCCTGCGGACTGCTCTACCACTAGAAGGCTCTCATTCCCCAAAATTTGAAAAGTCCTTTCCTACCCGCCTCACACAAGACCCCGTCCAAGTTTCACCCCCCCGTTCCATGTGCGGTTGTTAATAAAGAATACGTTTCTGTTCATTTCTGTTTCCATCCTCTTCTTTTGGAGGGGAGTCTGTCTGAAGGGGGGGGAAGGGGCTTGGTCATTGGACAGGACAGTCACCTTTAGCAGGGGGCAGGTGCAGCAGCAGGGCACATATACAGTGCAGTGACTAGTTATCCTGGTTAGTCTGGGAGGTGGTTTTCATGTTTTGTGTGGTGGGGGCGGTGGTGTTGCTCTCTGACTTGGTGGCGGGGGAGGGCAGTTACAGATCTTATGCAGCGGTCCTTACCCTGCATCACAGAGCCGCGCAGCAGGGGATCTGTAACCCTCCTCCCCCTGCAAGACAGTCACATAGGCGACATATACACGCAGTCCCGGCCAGGAGGGCTGGCAGGCTCCGTTGAAACAACCAGTCCACCACCGCGGAGCCTGTCATTCCTGGAGTTTAGAAGCATCATTTGCATCACAACCCTAAACCCGCCCCCCGCCACAGTCTGCGTCCCAGGTTTAAAACATTCCCGCGAAAACAGTAATAAAGACAACGGTGTCCATGAACAAAACAGAACAGATTTTATTTTTTGGGAAGGGGGCGAAGGGGGTATGTAAGTGGAGAGGATAGTCGACGGCAACTGGGTAAAGAAACGGGGGCAAGTTCTGCCTCTGTGTCCACAAACTTAAAAGTCACTGGGTACCCTGCTCAGCCTTGAAACTGGCTTTCAAAGCCTCCCGGATGCACAGCGCGTCCCGCTGGGCTCTTCTAATCGCCCGGCTGTCTGGCTGGGCGTAATCAGCAGCCAGGCTATTTGCCTCAACCTCCCACCCCGCCATAAAGGTCTCCCCCTTGCTCTCACACAGATTGTGGAGCACACAGCAAGCTGCAATAACGATGGGGATATTGGTTTCGCTGAGATCACAGCGAGTGAGTAAGCTTCTCCATCTCCCTTTGAGACGGCCAAAAGCACACTCCACCACCATTCTGCACTTGCTCAGCCGGTAGTTGAAGAGTTCTTTTTCTGTGTCCAGGGCGCCAGTATAGGGCTTCATGAGCCAGGGCATTAGCGGGTAGGCTGGGTCCCCGAGGATCACTGTAGGCATCTCCACATCCCCAACAGTTATCTTGTGGTCCGGGAAGTAAATACCTTCCTGCAGCCGTCTAAACAGACCAGAGTTCCTGAACACGCGAGCGTCATGAACCTTGCCCGGCCATCCGACGTAGATGTTTGTAAACCGTCCCCGATGGTCCACCAGTGCTTGCAGCACCATTGAAAAGTAGCCCTTTCTATTGATGTACTGGCTGGCCTGGTGGCCCGGTCCCAGGATAGGGATGTGAGTCCCATCTATAGCCCCACCGCAGTTTGGGAATCCCATCGCGGCGAAGCCATCTATGATGGCCTGCGCGTTTCCCAGAGTCACTACCTTTGACAGCAGTACCTTGACGATTGCCTTGGCTACTTGCATGACAACAACCCCCACGGTAGATTTGCCCACGCCAAAGTGGTTCGCGACTGACCAGTAGCTGTCCGGCGTTGCAAGCTTCCAGAGGGCTATGGCCACTCGCTTCTGGACAGTCAGGGCTGCTCGCATGCGGGTGTCCTTGCGCTTCAGGGCAGGGGACAGCAAGTCACAAAGTTCCAGGAAAGTCCCCTTCCGCATGCGAAAGTTTCGCAGCCACTGGGATTCATCCCAGACCTGAAGCACTATGCGGTCCCACCAGTCCGTGCTTGTTTCCCGGGCCCAGAATCGCCGTTCAACAAAATCCACATGCCCCATTGCCACCGTGATGTCCTGGGCGCTGGGGCTCGTGGTTTCTGACAGCTCTGTGCTACTCTCCGACTTCAGGCCCTCACGGCGGTGCCGTAGCCTCCTCGCCTGATTTCTCTGCATCTGCCTGTGGGAAAGGTGTATGATAAGGTGCGAGGCGTTGAGAACGGCCACAACTGCAGCGATGGTCGCAGCGGGATCCATGATCGCAGTGCTGTGGCGTCCGCGCTGTCACTGATCAAAAAGTGCGCGAACTGATTTCCCGCCGGCGCTTTCAGGGAGGGAGGCAGGGCGGTAGTGACTGACGGATGACGACAGTTACCCAAAAGCACCCTCGCCACATTTTTTTACCCAGAAGGCATTGGGGGCTCGACCCAGAATTCCAATGGGCAGCGGGGACTGCGGGAACTGTGGGATAGCTGCCCACAGTGCACTGCTTCCAATGTCGACGCTTTCCCTGGTAGTGTGGACTGACAAAGTCGAATTACTGTCCTTAGTGTAGACACACACGTTCGACTTTCTAATATCGATTGCACATATTCGATTTAACTAAAATCGAACTACTCTCGTAGTGTAGACATACCCACAGTGTTCATGCCATGCAGGGTTCTGATTGAGAATATAGCAAAAGAGCTGTAAAATTAATTTGACTCCATTTACTCATCACAGATCCTGTTTGATAATCAAAGATAAGATTCTGTTGGAACAGCAGCTACTGTAACAGGTGCTGTTTGGTCCCTAAGTGTAGAATTTAAACAATATTTATTAGAATGTTTGAATATATAGGAACTGGAGTGAAAAGGTTTTGCCCTACGAGATCATACCATTGACCAGTCAAGTCTGGTAGTATTCTGCTTCCAGCAGTAGCTAATACATGGTAATTCAAGGGAACACAAGTTCACCCCATCCCACTCACACACTCACACAAGCACATACAACAATGCACTTAGCCAGTAGAGGAGTATTATACGTGTGTGGGAGAGGGAGGCGGTGTGGAGGAATCCTTCCTGCCCTCTGCAGTAAACAGCTTATGTCCTGAAGCATGACATTTGATTACCTTTACTTTAGACTGATGATTCAGCAGGAGTGTAAGATTTATAAGATTGGTGGTGCCACTCTTGTTCAGGTTGTGTCAGTATTTCATTATGGATGCCTCTGTGCAGAGAGTTATAATTCAGCTGTACAAACCAGATTCTATCTGAAAGAGAGAGATTATGGCTCTCAGATGAGGATTGTATTTTTTTTAATGCAAAATTCCCCAAAAGTTGGTTCACCCTTATTATTAAATATTATTATAATAAAAAGGTAGATGAATATTATTTCCCATGGGTGCATTGAACCATATGCTTTTGGTATTTTCAAAGAAAAATATTTTGAAACACCTGGACTAATTGGTGAACTTTATAAACTCAGCAATTTTCTCCAAGTGCTCTTTTCCATGTTTCATTTGCATGATATTTACATCATTCCATGTAATAATTTTGTCACAATATAATATATGTAAGGTCACAACAGCATAGCATAACTATGCAAACATGTAACTATATGATTACAAATATTTAACTTCTATGTGGTAATTTAATGTAATTAAACTAGCTACATAGATGCATGATAATCAGTGAAAACTTAAACTGAACAAGGAAATTCTCCCATAGAAATCTATACAAAATTACCATTGGGCATGTATATGTAAAAGTAAAACACTCCTAGCTGAAAGGTATTATCTCAGTACCCAGCTTCAGCAGAGCAGTAATTTTACTCTTCTGTATTTTGTGGTTCCTAGATACTGGAACTTTAATTTTTGACTGTGATTTTCCTTATTTTTAAAGCTGGTCAGAAAAACATTGGCAGTATTCCAAAGGAAAATGATTTACCTAGTCTATTGAAACTGAAATGCTTCCCAAAAGCGTGTCAATTTTGCAGAAATTTTGATTTAGAGAGAAAAATGACTGTTTCATTTTTAATTATATAATAGTATTTTAAAAAGTCAAAATTGAAATTAAACATTTTGATTTTGTCAAAACGAAATATTTGGATTGCTCCAAAATAAACAAAAATTCATAATTTTTCTTCTCAGAAGATTTCAAAAATGTTGGGTTTCGTTATGATTGGAAGTGTCAAATTTTGAAATCTCTAAATCCTTTGCAAAATGGAATTTGTCTTCCACACAGATCTGCTTATTTTAAATATCCTTTCAATAGAAAAAAAAATCTCTGTTAACATAGATCTATTCCTGTTTCCATTAAAGTCAATGGCAAGGCTGTTATTGACTTCAATGGGAAAGAGGTCTGGGTCCTTATGGCAAACAGATGATATGTTGATGGTTGCCGTATAAAAACCAAAACAGATCAATTAGCACATCTGCCAAACTTACATTGAACAACAACAGTACTGATTTTTTCCACTATCATATCTGGTATATACCAAGAATGACAAAAATTGTTGTAACTGCATTGCGGTACCTAACGCCTCAGCTAGTATACTCAGACATGTGAAAGGTTTTTCCATACAATATTCTACTGCACAAGATGCTCCTTCTGCTAAATCATTCAATGTTTTACATATAAATGTCCTTATATTTTACTTAATCTGGGAGTAAATTCAAAACTTTTTCTTTATACTTGACTGATAGCTGCCATAGATTGCAAGCTATTAGAATGTGTAAAACAGCCTTTAAAACAGCTCCAGCCAATTAATCCTAATTTTAAAACTCCAGACTGGAGTTTTTGAGGTACTGACATGCATTTTTATAAAAGCCTTTCAGATATATGCACTCTACCTGCCGATAACATTTGTTACGACTGCTACTTAATTCTTCTTTTATTCAAATTAAATACCTTCTAGTCATTCAGAAACTGTGAATTATGTTGCCACTTCTTGCGATTGTCACACTAGTTAATTAGCTCTTGGCATGCCTGATGTGTATGGAGAGATTGGAAAAATGATTTGTAATTGTTCACTGAAGTACGAAGAGGCACTTGAAATAAATAAAGCTACACAAATGCGGAAGAATAGATGTGTATTTCTATCTAATTTAGGTGTAAGTTTTTATTTCATCAGCAGAAAATAGAAAGGCTCATTTGTTTTACGTACAAAATATAGGCTCACTATTGCTACCTATACTGGAGTTTAGCAAGGTCATAAAACACTAGGAAAACTGTAAAAAGAAAAATGGGATTTTATAGAAGCAAACTGACAAATAAAATTTGTAAAGAATTCCTCCTGTAAGACCTTTGGCATAAAATTGATTCTTATTACTAATGTTATTGTGATCGGTGTCGGTCCACCTACCCGCTAGGGGGCGGTGGAGAGCTACGAGGTCACTGGCCGGCCTGGGTCACGCCTCCACCAGCGGGGAATTAGCAGCGGGAAGGCCGCCAGCAAAGGTCAACAGCGCGCCCCTCAGGCAGGGGAGCGCCGGCAAAGGTCAGCAGCGCGCCCCTCAGGCAGGGGAGCGCCGGCAAAGGTCCCGGAGTGGCTCGGCCGGGTAGGGGAACGCAGGCCCACCCTACACCACTGCGTTCCAGCCCAGGGCCCTGACAGTGGCAGGACGAGGGTCCCGCCACTGGATCAGCGGGGTCCTTCCGCGATACAGACTCACCACTGCGCAGCTCTGTCCCTGAGCTACTTCCTACCCGATCGCTCGTCCGAATCCCTCTGGTCCCGCCAGTGCGTCGGGGTAGTCCGCTGTTGGCAGCTCCAGCTCCCCCTCAGGTTCAGGCTCCTCCAGCTCCTCCTGGTCCTCGGCTGCTGGCAGCTCCAGCTCCCGCTCCGGCCCCTCCAGTTCCTCTGGGTACTCGGCAGCGGGCAGTCCTGGCAGCCCCAGTCCGTCCTCCAGGTGAGGTTTCCACTGGTCCAGGGCCTCCCCTGGCGTGGCAGCAGGGTCTGAAGGGAGCAGCCCACGGTCTGCGTCTGCCTCCCTCCCTGGTGCTGCTCTAACTGAACTAAGGGCCCCGTCCTTTATACTTCCTGTTCCACCCCTCCCCTTCCGGGGGGTGGAGCAAGCTTGGGCTGGCCCTGCCCACTCAGGCTGAGAGAAAGGCCCTTTAACCTCAGGTTCGGAGGGCAGCCACCCTGGCTCCCTACAGTTATATTGTGTTAGAAGGGAGAAATTTAAACCACAGACCAGAGTGCATACTGACCAGAGTGGGAACTTGCAAGCTTAAACTCATAGGGCTGGGTTGTGGGTCCTTTTCAGGCTGCTTTTTATGTCTCTTACAGCATAAAATAGCCTTAAAGATGGCCTAAGTGGCCAGCAGAGGATTCACCTGTAGCTGGTTTGACATCACCATCCCTCCCGGTCCCTGGTAGAAGGGGTAGGTTTGTGAAGGAATGGCTGGCAGGAATCTCAAGAGGTCACTTAGTTCAGCCCCCTGTGCGGAGGCAGGACCAAGTATACCTACACCATAAGGTGGAAAGTACTGTGCTTCAATGATGTATGGTAGCCTCAACACCCTTTTGGGAGCTGTTGCAAGTGGTAATAAATTAGAGATGCCCTGAAGCTGCTCTTACTTTCACCAGAGGCTGAACTGGCCTCTGGCAGCCCTGGGCTTTTGGGGAGGACAGAGGTAGCAGGCAGTCACCTTCCCTCCCTGACTCCTGCATTGAGTGCAAATAGACCCAAGGATTGTAAGCCATGGAGTTTCAATGAGTTGTTTAGTCTCTCCCGCAGGGGAGGAGATGGTAGGGCCTACGTTCATACTTTAAGTGTTCCATTTTTGGTGGTTGTGGCTTCCTTTAGTGAAGGTGGACCCAAATCCTGCTCAGAGAGTGATGTTAAATCAACGGTATGTTTTAATCTGAGGAAGGGGCACAAGATTTTCTTACTTGTTTCTGACGGATTAGGAAAAAAATGATCCAGGATATCAGTGGGCTCAGTTTGGTTTTTTTTCATTTAAAGGGAACTCTCAAAACACTTCATTTTTAGAACTGTGGTTACGTCCGTTGCACCATCATATCAACAGGGAAAGCAGGCCATATACAATATGCACCTAAATCTCCTGAGCATGAATAGGAGATAGCTGCATGCATTGATGCAGAGAACTTATTAGTTTAGTAACTTCAGAAACCCTGTTGTTCAGTGTTTTGTTTACCAAAAGCTTAATCTCCTAAAGAGTCATGTATCTATGAGCGAGGATGCCAAGTGCCTTGTTAATGCAGAATTTAATGTACTGTAACAGTGGTGTCCAATAATTAGCTTGACAGCACAATAGATTTTCCAATAAAACTGATGGTATAAACCATTTATTTTTTTATTATTTATAGAAGACATTGTCGACTTTTGTTGAAATTAAAATCAATCTGAAAATAAAACCTCAAAATCTATAGCATGTTTGTAATTTTGGTCACCTTGGCTCAGAATTGTTTCTGGCTCACTTTCCTTCGGTGCTCCTCCTTCACCTTAATTCTGATGTGCTTTGAGAAAAGTAAGCTGCCAGGGGTTCATTAATACCCATAATTTGATCAAGAAAAGCAGTGTGGTATGGAGAGAGAATTTTCACAAATAGCCATTTCAAACAACTTTGAGTGTTTTATTGTTTGAATTCTCCAGTTGATTAACCTTCCTGGCAGCAGCATTGTGGGTTTTCACTGATTCCCATCCTGTGGTCTTATGACCTCTGTGTTTAGAACAAAGGTACTGTACATAAAGATGAGGAAAATAATTCACAATTACTATGTAGTGCTTTTTCATATTCAAGGCACCTTACAAACGTTATTGTTTTAAAATTTGTATTGTAATTGTATCCAGAGACTCCAGTGAAGATTGAGGCTCCATTTTGCTAGTTGTTGTACAAACACACGTGAAGAATTGTTCCCTGAAAAGTTTACAATCTAAGGCCTGGATCCTGCAATGAGATCTATATGTGGTCTGCCCACACTAAGCTCATTGCAGGATCAAACCATTAGAAGACAAGTGACATACAAAGGGTTGGGGGAGAAGGATACAATCAAATATATAAAACTTTTATTTACACAGATACACTTTGTTTTATATATAATTATATAGAGATAAAGTAGGTGCCAACAACCCCCATTTGCCCCTCAATATCTCTTTTGTTGTCTGATTTCTTAAGGGTGTCATTGCAGAAATGGATGATCACAGGAGATTTAAAGGAAAGTGCTGTGAGTTGCCTTCTCTAAATGAATTTTCATAACCAACCTGTAAGATCCTTTAAGGATTATGTATTATCTTCATTACACAAGGGAAAACTGAAGCAGAGGGATTAATGAACAGTTCAAGATTACAGAGAAAGCTGGTGTCAGAGGCAGAAATAGAATTTAAGGCTTTCTTATTCTGAATCTTGGGCTTGATCCTGTCAACAGGAGTTTTTCCATTGACTTGACTAGAATCAGGATCAAGTCCTACGTGCCTTAAAATACAAGCCTGTGCCTCTTTCAAGTACTGGTCTAATGACTTAAGTAATTGATATGATAATGATCTGATAATTATCCCAAAGCGCTTAATGTTGTAATTTTTGTATAAAATTGTTGTGATGTGCCCAGAGTTTAGGATGTGCACTTAAATAATCAAAATAAATCACATAGCATCTTTCACCCAGATCAATCTAAAATACAAACCGGTTTTACATTGTGTAGCAAACAGCTCTGGGCAACAATTTTGGACAGGGAGTACAGAATGTCGTGTTCCGTTGAAACTGTAATGCCTTCCGTAGAATCTCTATCAAACCATTGCAAAGAGGGAGAATGGGGGAGAGTGTGGGGCAATCCTTTTTTGCAGACCTGGTTTAAAAACAATAGCCTGCAGATATTTATAGGTTGGATTCTGTCTCCCGACACAGCTAAACCCGGCATTGCTTCTGTTGTTAAGGTGTTTTTGAAAGTGTGTCTATGCCCTGCAATAAGGGAATGATTCTCAAAATCCTATCATCCTTGCACAGGGAAAGATTTTATTCAAGCCACAGCAGGAACTCTGCCTGAGTAAAAATTCCTTCCCCTCCCCCAACCATCTCTTCCTCTCCAAATCTCTTCATTTCTAGTTTTCCTATTCATTCCTTTTTCTTACCTTGCAATAATGTGACTCTTCCCTGTTGCATTATAAAGAGGTCAAAGGCATTTTAAAATGGATTACCACACCAATACAGGAGGATATGAGAGACTAGGGAGTACACTATGACTAAAGGATAAAATGACACACAGTTTGGCTATCACTGCAGAGACAGCTTGGATTGAAGTGAAATATAGGAAATGCACAAGAGCAATCACAGGAAAATTATTATAGTTCTCCAAGGGCAGAATGAAAAGGCAGACCAGGAAACATTTATGCAGATAGAGGAAGCGGCTTGTAAAAAGGTTAGAATGCTAATCATGGGGGATATATTCAGGACTCATCAGAGACTAAATTATAGCAACCCTTATGAGATTTGCGGTGGGAGAGACTTTGGCAGGAATTTTCACATGCAATATGAAAACTTTAAGATGTTACTTGAAAGAAATAAGTCAGCAGATGCACATTATTGTTCCATTAATAGGCAGAGATGTTATTAACATAACTGACACGCAAGGATAGGAAGCCAGAGGCTAAAAGCAAGGCAGTTGAAGGGGACACAAGTAAATAGTGAATTTGCTGTCAAATACAAATGAGCCCATGCCATGCTTGTACCATGAATGTCCCTTCTGCTTTGGTGTTCCATGTGGCTGATTCTTGGATGTCTCCCTAAGGCTAGGTCTGTGTATTTTAGTAACATAGGGCTTCATCCAACTCTAATTAAAGTCAGTGGGAAGCCTCCGATTGACTTGTATGGGAGTTGGGTTGGCCCCTTAGGAGCAGAAGCTCAGCTGGTATAAATTGTTCTAGCTCTTGACTCTAGAAGAATTGGTGAACAATTTCTTAAATCAGTATGAACACTGTAAGAGACAGCAGTTAAGGATTTTTGGAAGTACGTGAAGGAAGAAATTGCAATATATTACAGAATGTCTAAGGCTCCACCATGTTCAGAAAGAGTATTTGCAATAGAAATAAAGAGGGATAAGAAATCAGGCTCAATGAAACTTCTGCATATGTTTCCACTAATCCTAAACAAACTGTTATATTTGTCAGGGCGCCATGGAAATCAGAGGGTATAATCTAATAGCTAGGACATTAGGAACTATAAATGGCTTTAAATATGCAGGCGGGAATAAACATATGGGATAGATTACTTTGCAGGGCTGTTCAAAGGAATACTGGCAGGACAGCTTCTAGGCACGGGGTGAGAATAAGGAGGAAAATAGAAACCATCTTAATTCCCCACTTCCTGTAACATTTCCTGTAATCAAGCCATGTTAGATATTCCAAAGCCATATCTTTAAGACACTTCAAAAACAAAGCTCCATAAAACAATGCCAGTCCAAACAGTTCTCAGTTTACATATCTAGCTACTTATATGCCTTCCAGCAACATAATATCCACCAAGCCAATACAATTGGAGAACTTTAAGTATCAGGACAGAGTCCTTGAGGTGGACTCTGTATTCATTGGGAGCCAGTGCAGGGAGCAGAGCACAAAAGTGATGTGTTCACAGCAACCTGTATGGCTAAGCAGAAGGGCTTTGTATTTTGTACCAGCTGGAGCACTTCAGAGTGTGTAGGAGTTTGCAGTAGGTATGTATAGGTCTGACTTGCAGTAGGGCTGTAGGTCACTGAAAGTATGGATCACTGTGACCAGTTCTGTGTCTGAAAGGATGGGGAGCAATCTTCTGTCCAGCCACCGATAGAAGTGAACACTTTTTGCTACAGTGGCTATTTAGCAGTCAGAAGGAGTCCAAATCGACCCCAAAGCTTCAAACTGACAATATGAGAGTAAAAGCTTGTGATAATGGGGGATGAGGCAAGTTTTTCAAAGTGATTCCTTCCTTCTGAGAGCTGTTCTTCATCCTGGTGCTGATTTCAGTAGCTAGGAGATGGTGTTGTTTAAGTTTTATGTAAAGAAGATGGAGAACTTGGGGTTCTCTGAATACTGCTGGCACTTCAGCCTGTGTTGTCTCACCAGTTCCCACAATAGCTTCATACAGATGTTAAATAACATGGAGGAGATAAGGGAGCCCTGAGGGGATTTATAGGCAGGAATTTGGAGGTGGAGGAACAGTTACCCATAAAAAGAAGACCTCTGGGTTTAGTCTGAGAGGAAGGAGCTGATCAAGAAAGGAACAAATTGCATTTGTACTGTATTGAAAAGTCATTCCTCCAGGTTTATAAAAGATTTCCATTCACCTGCATGCTGCTCTTTGGAGATGAGAAAGGAGTATTTGGTAATCAGTAGCATCACATGCTATAAGGAAGTGCAGCAGGGGATGAGTGTGGATTTACTCCTCTTACCTATGGACAGAAGGAGGGCATCTATGACAAGTCCTTTCTTAGTACCGTGCCCTGGCCTGAAGCTTTGACAGAGAGGGATCCATGATCTTGGCAACTAACAGGTGCCATTGGAAAGTGTGGTTTGCTAGCTTCATAATTAGCTAATTAGGAAAAGGAATTTAGATGCTGACTGAGTGATCGTATATAAAGTTTCCTAGCATTGAGAGACTGGTTAGACTACTCCATGTTTTGGGGTGGCTGATAGAGTTCCCTCATTGAAGTAGGTGCTGACAATCTTTGTAAGGAGGGGTCTCCACTTTCTCATCATTCAGGAAGGGTAAGGGTTATTGCCACTGTTAATGCTTCCATGGAAATCTTGTGCTGATCACTTTCTTATTCTAAATACACCAGACCAAATTCTGTCCTCATTACACCTATAAATCCCATTGAAGTCAAAGGCAGAATTTGTTCAGTTGTCATCATGGATCAAATCTTCAGAAACAGAGCTTAGATTTCATCCATTAAATGTGCATTCAAACAAGTTCACTAACCAAGTTTGCACAGAGGGGAAATCCTAGCCTTATCTCTGTCTCCTATATATGAGCTTTAAACTCAAGTTTTGCTCTTTATAGCTTGATCCTGTAAGGGCCCTCTGACCTCTGTATAGCAAAGCACTTAAACATAGTCCATTATGGGCTCAAAGTTAAGCATGTGTTTAAGTGTTTGGCTGGATCCAGGTTAGAATGCTCAGCATCTTGCAGGATGAAACCCTTACATCCATACAACACTTGTCGTTTCACTGAAGTTACATTGGGTGAGGACTAGCCAGAATTACCCATCTTCATCTTATGTAACCTCAGTGTAGATGACAGGGTTCCATGGATATATTTGATCGCAGAAGATACAATATTAGTGCCAGGTTCATATTCTCTAGATTTCACATATTTTAACTTCCATTTCTTCCACAAAGATTATTAGTAAGCAAAATATACCAGATGAATGGGACTAAAATATGTATTTTAGTCTGATGAGTAAAAAAACACTAAGAACATTTTGTTTAAGTTAGAGCAGCCACTTTTATTTGAATGTTGCAAACCCCTCTATCCAAATCTTTTTATGGGAGAACCTACCAGATCAAGAAGAAAAGTAGAGTTCTGGTACATCAAATCCAAATATGTCACAAAATTAACTCCACCGAAGGTATTGTTTATTTGTAGGGGACAGCATAAAAAAAGTATCAAATGGAAATCAGAAGTCTGATAGAGATTGTTAATGCACATACGGGACTAGATAGCAGTGGAGTCACTGCTTTCCGTCCTTATTTCAGATTTTTCAGATAAGCTATTTCTATTTGTATCACAGAAGCCAAGCAGATGAGATTTGTCCATTATTGGGAACAGCGCACTGGAGTAATATTAATCATTGCCTGACCTAGGCTTGCAGAGCTGGTTCTAGCTGTTCTGAATTGCTGGAACCAAAGAGAGTATAAAAAAGCTTCATCATTACTAGGAGAATGAATGTGGTGTGATGGGCTAAAATAGTTAATTAAATTTTCCTAATTTTCTTGTATCTTTGTAATAGAAAAAACCTATTAATTTGTACATTTTAATAAGTTGCCAGTTAGAGTGGGAATGGAAGAGTTAGACACACTGGTTGCAAAGTTCCCTAAAGCATGAGTCTAGCAATTTTGACAATTAACAGAGGAATAGTCTTAAAATCATCTTTACATTTCACAGGATTATTTGAAATACCTCAGATTTTCCCCTAGTGAGAGTTTACTGTTTTTAGACAAATAGATTGTTTTCTCATCTGTGTGGTTCAAAGAGTAACTGATCCTGCCTTTCCTTTCCCCTTGAGTATCATTCACAGGAGTTGAGCTAATGTTTAAAACAAAAAATCTTTTAGAAATTAAATGAATTGATTGGGACATAAATGGGGGGGGGGGTGAATTCCTTGAGGGATTTGAACTACATTTTTAAAAAATGTGCACCTGAAGTTTTCTTGCTTTATTTCTTGAACTATTCCTGTGATATATTGTCTTTGAGTGGGTGATTACTACTCAGATAGGATATCAGGTCAGATGATATGATTTTGTGTGCATGTATCTCTACCCTACTAACCTTACACATACACGGCCCAATCTTGCGAAGTGCTGAGCACTCTGACCTCAATCTGGCAAAGCACATAAACGCATGAAGAGTCCTACGGAGTTCACTTGGACGCCTCACATTTTTAGAGTTAAGTACGTGGTTAAGTGCTAGATTTGCTAGATTAGGGCCAGAATCTTCAAGCACCTTCCAGCATTGAACACCCTCGCCCCACCCCCCACAATGTAGTTATACAATAGATACGATACACACATTTTTCAAAAGTAGAGGCCCAGGTGCCCAGTTACGTGCATAGAAATAGGGTACATGAATATTATCACCACTGCAGGTGCAAATAGCCATTTAGGTGCTGATCTAGACATATGCATCTGTAGTAATTGCTTATGAAGTGGGTTTCTACTATTTTAAATATTGCCCCTTTGTGTGAGTTTATGAGAAGGAATGTATATATAATTATGAAATTACTATTGCTACCACTCTTGGACCATTTTTACTCAATCTTGTGACCCAGTCCATTGTCTTTACATTCATCCTAACAGCTATGCCCAACAGGTGCCTCTAAGCACTGGATAGTGCTTGTTTACCAATTCCAGATTACATCTGGGGTAATAGGCAGGAAGGAAAACAATAAAATAGTAAATCAGTTGGGGCTCCAATGGTGTCAGAAATGTGAGAACTTCACGGTTGTGGTTGGATTACAAGGACAGATTCACAGAATGATTTGTTGTCCGGCTATGCTGGAAGAAGGACTGGAGACACTGGATGTGTTTTAATTAGGCTTCAATGTTGTTATTCACTGTCTGGGAGTATCCAGAAGATAAAAGTGCTTGGTGCAGGTAATTTCATGACCATTTCTATATATATACATATCCAGGGGGACTTCTGTCAGCCCTCCCCCTTTCCCATCCTGGTCCCCAGCTTACCTGCTGCTGGGACCTTACCAGCCCCACCTCGAATGATGGTTAAGGTGGGTATAAAGAGGGGGGTGGGGAGGCTGGCTTCCTGCCATGCCAGTCATAGGACCCCTAACCCCAATTCTCCCCTGCCATTTCTGCTCCTTTAACACATACATCCTTTATATCCTTTACCAATCTATTTTATCTAATCACTGTATCCCTTTCCTATGGAGTACCTGAACTGGACATCCGCCACAAGGAGGTGCCACTAATTAGCTTGGCTGCCTCCCCTCGCTCCCTCTCCCCCCATATCTAGCCAAGTTCCCAGACATCTCCTAATACCTCTTTTAATATTGGCCAAAAATGTTTCAGTCACCAAGTTTGCAGGTGGGCTCCATCCTCACTGAATAGTTCTGGTGCCTTCATATGCTATGTCCGGATGTGAAATTACTGACTCCCCTGTGACCCCCTCCCCATGAACTTGGCCATCTCCCTATTCACATACCTCCTAGCCTTGTCAACCTGGGGGGCCTTCACATCTCCCTGCCACACCCTTCCTGCATTGCAGCATGTCCTACCATACAATTTTTACTCCTGGGAAAAGTTCCTCTTAGCTCTGAGCATTAATTCTGCTCCTTCACACCTTCCCAACTCATTGTCCCCAAGGTGAACTACAGTTATATCTGGTGTCCACTCACAGGCCCCCACGATGTACAGAAGGGGCATCAGCTGGTCCCATAACATGCCACTCCTCCCGTGCCAGCTCAGGACTGCTTCCCTACTGAAGCCCAGCTGCGAACCTCTGGACAACCTGGATACCTGCCTATGCACCCAGTAAACAAATATTGTGCCTGCAGATCCACACCACCATCTGCCTGGCCCATTTACCTCCATCTGGAATGAAAACATAATGGAAAATTAACATTGATTCCCCACATAGGGTCTCATGTACGTACTGTATGCTTCAGAATGACAATGCCCAATTGCCTGAATTGCCCTCACCCAATACCTTCCTGGGTCGCTGTTGTTGCCATACCAATCCTGAACGAGTGTGAACCAAATTCATATGCTGGGAGCCCCAACATTGTTGGTTCCCTTCTCAGCACTGGAACAGACTGGTATGTTGTGAGAGGACCCATGTCACCATGAATAAAGAAGGGCCCATCTCTCCCTGGTCTTATCACCATGTATGCCCTCACAGCCTCCACAGGGCAGATCTTCCCATAGACTAATGGATTCATTCTGACCCTCTTGATCCATCTTTGACTTCCTCAAGTTTAAGATATCTGTTCACTCCTCCCGGTGTATATCTCTCAGTTTCAAGGCCCTTCCAGAAGAATTTCTAAGTGACCCAGGTAATAGCTCACTGATCCTAAAAGCTAAACAAAAAAAATGCTACCAGAAATGCAACCCTGACCAAGGCCACCTCCTGTCGACAATGACATATGGGCTCCAGGATCCTCACCAGAGCTTGAAGTGTATTAACAGTGATGGGATGATGTGTATTCTCCCTGGGGACAGTGCTTTGCGACTACCCTGCTAGGAACATTCGAACTAACAAACTACTGCAAGGATCTGGGTAACCATTCAACCTACTGACAAATATAAGGGCTAATAGGCAATTGGAAATAGCTGAGGATGCCAGCCGTCGGCTTGCTAACAACACTATGTACTGCAGCACATGTTCCTGTGTAATAGGAACATATCAGTGACCAGTGTTCCGTATCCTGAAATTGCACAAAATCATTAAAACGTCTCTCATAGCTCCGCCATATTTGTGGAGCCTCCAACCTCTGTGCTATGCTGACAACCATTATACGCCAAGGTTCCATAGTGCATCTGTTCAGGTTCCTTGCAGACTTCCAGTGCCAGCTCCTGAAATCTGTCCATCTGAAAAGAAGAGAATGCATCTTCTGTGCCATTATCAACCCTGGGCATATGCTTGGCAGAGAAACAGATGTCAAAATTTAAACATGGTAGTACAAATACCCTTACCAACTTCATAACCCTGTGTGATCTGGAGGTGTGGCAACTGATAACATGTACCTCCGCCATGTTGTTGCACCAGAAACACACCCTTTTATTAGCAAATTCCCTTTCCCCAAATGACCACTGCAACCAAAATGGGAAAAAACTCCAGAAGCGTTATATAATGAAATATCCCTTTTTGCGTCCAGGTGGAGGGCCGTTTCTGGGTGCACCATCTGTCTTGGTAAAATGCCCCCAAACCCACAACTCCCAAAGTGTCCAACTAGATTTTTTAATCAGTCTCCAGTATCCATTCCTCCCTCCATAATGATGCTCCATTAAACTGGCTCAGAAACTGTTCCCATGCCCCCAAACCCTCATCTCTCGAGTAACTCTTATAAAATAGTGAGTTCTTGCTGTGCCACATTGGAGCTACCACCCAAAAGGCACAGTTAACGTGTCCAATAATAGACCTGCAGCTCATGGAGTGTAACTTTCTTGGCTCCTCTGCCTCTTCTAATCAAGCCCAATAGCTCCCGAAGCTTATCCTGATGGAGTTTCAATATACCAGCCTGTGTATCTAGCTCAATCCCCAAGTAGGTCAGTGTAGTGGAAGGTCCCTCTGTTTTTCCTCCACTAGGGGTACCACCAATTTTTTAGCAAGAGCCTGAAAGGTGTCCAACAGCTTAACGTGCTCGTCTGAATTTGTTCTACCCGTGAACAAAAAATCATCCAGTAATGCACTATGTGCTGTAAACCAGCTTCCTGCATCACTGCCCAGTGTAGCATTGTACTAAATTTCTCAAATGCTGAACAGAGTATTGACAGTAAAATTGTCCCTCAACCCACAACCCTCCCAAAAGTTTGAAGACCTGCTCCGCTTGGTCCAGGTAAAAGAGGCTTCTCCTGCCCACCATGTACTTATATAACCTCGTCTCTCTTCCGGACACCTGGGGGGACGGGTCAGCATCACCTCATTGACCTGCTCTGCAGCTGCTGCAAAATCATTCTGTCTCTCTCTACCCCTTAAAGTGGTACACACCTTCCTGCAGCAAGACAGACAGTGCCCCCTCCCCCCACACCTTAATGTGTGGTGCAGTCATTGTCTATGTTTGGCAAATTTTTTATTATGATAAAAATTATTTTTATTTTATAAATGTAAGAAGTACATTTTTAAACTGAAAACAACTTTAAAAAGGTGTCCAAAATTAGTAGTGCTAGAGTAGAATATGATTGTAGAACTTAAGTAGTAACTGAAAACAAACAGAATATAGTTTCTTTATTATGATATATGAACATATTATAGAAGGGGATTTCTTTTCCCCCCACACACAGTTTGCATAAAAACAAAATTATTCTTATTTGTTCCTAAATTAAACTTAACTATAAATTGGTATGGGGAGTGTCAGAATATTGACTGACTACATTTTTTTTTTAGAGAGACAAGGTAGATAAGGTAATATCTTTTATTGGGCCAACTTCTGTTGGTGAGAGAGAGAAGCTTTCGAGCTACACAGACCTCTGTTATGAAGAGCTTTGTTGGCTCAAAAGCTTGTATCTCTCACCAACAGAAGTTGGTCCAATACAAGATATTACCTCACTCACCTTGTCTCTTTAATATCCTGGGAACAACGTGGCTACAACTATACTGCATGCAATGTTTTTTTTTTTTAAATTGCAATGATTTTAACAATACTACTAAATTTTAAAGCAGGAAAATATGCAAAAAAGTGTCTAGCCAAGAATTGTCAAAATGTTTAGATGGAAATGCTTTTGCTATGTTTATGACAGTTTTGCATTTGCCTTTTATGGAGATTCAACTGATCAAGTTTCACTAGCATAATAATCATAGAAAACAAATGTTAGTCATAAATGCCAATATAACAGCAAATAGATTTTACATTTGAACATACAAGTATTCACACCAGAAATGCTTGTGTGCTTATCCAATCAGATCATAGACATTATACCATGTGACCTGTCTGACCAACCCAACACAGCTTGAGTAGCAAATAGTAAATATTAAGTAGTGATGGAGAACTGTTTCAATCTACATTTTAAAAAAAATAAACACAAATTCATTGACTCTCATACGTTTGAGGAAATCATGATCTGCTTGTGTTTATATATAGTTCTAAAAATAAAAAGTTAACTTTGTCTAAAACTAATCACTTTAAATTGTTTGCTCATTTTACTCATTTTACAGCTTCTGAATGAATTTTCTACTGCACAATATGTGTTCCATCTTTCTTTATGTACCATGGCAGTTAGATGGCTATCTTGGGAGAACTAAAAATTGGTATTTATATTCTGACTTCTAAACAGGCTGAAAGACACTATCTGAGACAAACAGGCTTTCCTGAAATGTAAACACAACTCTAGAAAACAGTGAACCAAGCTTTTATCATCAGAGCCTTAACAAACAGATTTGTGTACAAAAGTTGCAATAAAAAGTGACACATTCATAGAAAATTCCATGGAAGAGGAGGCAAAGAGAAATTCTAGAGATCTAACTGTAGCAAAAAGTCAGTGGGAGTTTTGCCATTGACTTGAATGGTGCTAGGATTTCACCCTTATTTCATAAACTGCAGAAGATGGGGATTGGCTCAATCCAGCTAGAAAAAGATGGTAGCAGATGATCTATATTGAGTCAGAGTATTTCAGCAGAAATTTAGACTTCCATGCATGGCCAGAGAGCAATCACTATCTTACATCAGAGTTTTTGTGGTCCAAAAGCAGGCTAGGGAGTTTGAGAATCGAAAATGTACAGTAAGCGTGTTATATAGCAGCAGGAAAGAAAGCAAAAGGTGGATAATTGCAGCAACAAGCCATGAGCATTCTCTTGAACCTTTCTGTGAGGAGTTCTGTGTTGTTCATCTCAGTTTGGTTTCAGAAGCCAAACAAATCTGTCTATTCCAAGTGAATTTATTAATGACACGGGAGAAGAGAATGAGAGAGCAAATGCAACTTTTTAGGGTGTTTGGTGACAGCAAGATCTGATCTTCTTCATTGAAGTTTTAAACCAATGTACAGTTAAAGAAATAACCCACAGCTACTGTACACTGATAAAATTAAGCAGCAATCCAAGCAGAAAATAAGCAAAAACTTGTCTTGATAGCAGAAAGCATACACAGAGGGCTGGGACAGCCAGATAAGCACCTACAGCTTGTAAAACATTTTCTCCCATCAAATCTTTAACCCATTACTGTTAACACATCACTGAAGTGGGAGCAACTTGGAGCTCAAAGGACTGTAGCAATCTCACTGAGCTGCAGACCTTTATGTTCACAACTGACTGTCTTTTGTAGTACCATGGCAGCTGTTCCCCTGTTCCTCGTCTCCTTCCTTCCTAAAGCCCACCTCTTTATTTGTCTCCATCCCTTTGAGCAGGCACGCACCACTCCTCTGCTGTGTACAGCTTGCACGTAGCAACAATACCTCCCCTAAGGTGGCTGGCACAGCTGCAGCTACTAAGTGTGAGCTGGCCAGCCAGCTGCTCCTAATGATTCCCCTGATAGCTCTCTTCCACTTACTGCTGTTGCTCTCCCATCTACCACCTGCTTGACTCTCCTTCCCCAAACACATCATCTGCTCCCACACACACTATTCTGTACCCTCCTACTGCTGTCTACCCAGCTCCCTCTTCTACCTCAAGTCCAACAGCTACGACTGATTCTATCAATCATCATCATATATAAGAAATGACCATGCACTTCCCCACCCCTGGCTTCCTGCATCACTGTGTCCTCATCTCAGGTCTCATAGGCTGATAGGCCAATATTAGAAATGGGCCCAAACCAATATTTCCAATCGGAAATGCTGACATTTGGGATAGGTTGGAGGCTGATCCAAACGGCCTGTTGCACCCATGTGGAGCCCTGATGATGTCATCACATCTGTGTGGCTCTCCTTGTGGGGTCATTATCTTACGGATCCTATATGTTTCAGAGACTGAACCAAAACCCTGGAACCAAACTCCTCCAGGCTTTGGGAAAACTTGGAACCACAACCAAACTTTGCATCTGAAATCCATCCCTAATTACTATATCCCCGCAGGCACTGTGTGTGTGTGTGTGTGTAATATAAATCTTGTATTTACTGATCCATCAGTAAATTTGAATTTACTGGAGGTTGAATTTGACCAGAATTTATGTTAATCTAAGATGCATACAGTATCTTCTTTCCAAGACTGTAGCAGTCTAACATTGTATGCTTTTAAGGTCATCCTATGGCTGTAAAGTTAGAGCTCCCTGACTGCTGGTAGGATTGGTCAGTAGCTCATGAGCTGGTTCAGAGAATGAAGTAGGGCTATTGAAGGTTGGCAGAAAAACAGAATCCTGCCTCTTCCTGAGTGTGTGTGTCCCTGGATTAATTTTCCAGAACACAGTACATTAAGCCTCCCTTGATTGGATTGTTGTACAAAGAAAACTGCTAAAAGGCAGGACTTGGAACTCAGTGGCATATATGAAATTGATACACATGTAAGCTTACATGGTACCTGTTTCTGTGCTGTTATGAAGAATATCATGCTCTAGGCATGTGTTAAGATGCTATTTACAGTAGGTAAACATAGAAGTAAGGGGTAAAAAATTCATATTCCTTTATGGGATCAACAAGTTGATTAAGCCAATCCATTAAAGAGTCTCCTTTCCCCACTGGTATTACAGCCAATATAGTATAATCCCATTTATCTGAAACATTATTATATGAACCTTCATATTATCCGAACCCTTCTTTGTCTCTGCCCCCAAAACAATTGCCTGCATGCAACCCACTGCCACCTGTGCCCAGCTGCCTGCATGAACATCTTTTCCCCCTGCCTCCCTCACCACCTCCCAGCACCTCCGCCATGGAGCTGCTCTTCACCTGGTCAGTGTAATAGCTGTGGCTCTGACTGATGCAGCACTGAGGGGCCCAGTTCCCACTTCAGCGTGGCCTCCACGCTAGTCCTCCCACAGCCTGTACTGGGGCATGCATGTGCCAAGCAGCCGCAGAAGGAACCCAGGTGGTAGGAAGTCTGCTGGCTGGTTGTTACTGTGCATGTTTAGGGAGAGCAGTGAAGTCTGTACTCTCTCGATTATCCAAACGCCCGATTATCCAAATGAAATCCATGCCTTCCCCCCCCCCCCCCGCTATTTGGATAAATGGGAGGATGCAGACACACATGAAATGTTTTAATAGCTCTGACGTGATCTCTTTTAATGCCACTAAATGCATCCAAGTTCAGTTTGAATGTATGTGGCAGGATGGCACATTGCCACAGAGCCCCATGTTCCCTAGCTCTGACCACAAACCCACTGCTGTTAATGGAACGACTCTTCAAATGGGCTTGGGATCAGGCCCTAGCTAGGCAGGAATTGGGAGCATTGGGTCAGACCAAAGGTCCATCTAGCCCAGTATCCTGTCTTCCGACAGAGGGAATGAATAGAACAAATAATTATCAAGTGATCCATCCCCTGTCGCTCATTCCCAGCTTCTGGCAAACAGGCTAGGGACACCATTCCTGCCCATCCTGGCTAATAGCCATTGATGGACCTATCCTCCATGAATTTATCTAGTTCTTTTTTGAAACCTGTTATGGTCTTGGCCTTCACAGCATCTTCTGGCACGGAGTTTCACAGTTTGACTGTGCATTGTGTGAAGAAATACTTCCTTTTATTTGTTTTAAACCTGTTGCCTATTAATTTCATTTGGTGACCCCTCGTTCTTGTGTTATGAGAAGTAGTAAAAAACACTTCCTTATCTACTTTCTCTACACCAGTCATGATTTTATAGACCCCAATCATATCTCCCCTTAGACGTCTCTTTTCCAAGCTGAAAAGTCCCAGTCTTTTTAATCTGTCCTCATACAGAAGCCGTTCCATATCCCTTATCATTTTTGTTGCCGTTTTCTGAACCTTTTCCAATTCCAATATATCTTTTTTGAGATTGCGTGACCACATCTGCACACAGTATTCAAGATGTGGGCATACCATGGATTTATATAGAGGCAACATGATATTTTCTGTCCTATTATCTATCCCTTTTTTAATTATTCCCAGCGTTCTGTTCGCTTTTTTGACTGTGGCAGCACATTGAGTGGATATTTTCAGAGAACTATCCACAATGACTCCAAGATCTGTTTCTTGAGTGGTAACAGCTAATTTAGATCCCATCATTTTATATGTATAGTTGGGATTATGCTTTCCAATGTGCATTGTTTTGCATTTATCAACATTAAATTTCATCTGCCATTTTGTTGCCCACTCACACAGTTTTGAGAGATCCGTTTGTAGCTCTTCACAGTCTTTCTGGGTCTTAACTATCTTTAGTAATTTTGTATCATCTGCAAATTTTGCCACCTCACTGTTTACCCCTTTTTCCAGATCATTTATGAATATGTTGAATAGGACTGGTCTCAGAACAGACCCCTGGGGGACACCACTATTTACCTCTCTCCATTCTGAAAACTGACCATTTATACTTACCCTTTGTTTCCTATCTTTTAACCAGTTACCAATCCATGAGAGCACCTTCCCTCTTATCCCGTGGCAGCTTACTTTGCGTAAGAGCCTTTGGTGAGGGACCTTGTCAAAGGCTTTCTGAAAATCTAAGTACACTATATCCACTGGATCCCCTTGGTCCACATGCTTGTTGACCCCCTCAAAGAATTCTAGTAGATTGGTGAGGCATGATTTCCCTTTACTAAACCCATGTTGACTCTTCCTCAACAAATTATGTTCATCTGTATGTCTGACAATATTGTTCTTTTCATAGTTTCAACCAGTTTGCCTGGTACTGAAGTCAGGTTTATGGGCCTGTAATTTCCAGGATCACCTCTGGAGCTCCTTCACATCCTCAGCCGGAAAACTCATGCAAAGAATTCATTTAGTTTCTCTGCAATAGCCTGATCGTCCTTGAGTGCTCCTTGAATACCTCGATCATCCATTGGCCCCACTGGTTGTTTAGCAGGCTTCCTGCTTCTGATGTACTTAAAAAAACAATTTTCTCACATATCAAATTTGCTCAAATATCAAATATCTCTTGGATTACCCAGTCCTCTAATGCATCCAGCCACTCTTACAGCAACATTGATGAGCTCAAAGACTGCTTTGCCTAGTCCTCTTTGGGCAGAAGAAAGATGCTGTGACAATAATACAGGTCCTGTGAATGTAGTGGTGGAAAGTACTGAGTGTGTTGTGCACTGAAATAGCAGAGGCCCCTGTATGAGGTCCCCCCAGATAACCATAGCGGAAGACTCTGATGTGATGAAATGTGACTAAAATTAGAAGAACTATTTCCTCCTTTTTGGCAACGAGTTTCATTGGCATTCCATCACTTTAGTGTCATTAGTTTCTTAGCAGGGAATGTTTCAGTTCTCTTTCCCTCATCCTCACCAGTGTAATAATTCTTTACCATCTTAATAAGTACAATGAATATGCTGCATTAATGGACAAGGGCATTAAAGAGTGTCATTTCTGAAAAGACTTAACATATTTCACAATTAACAAGGCATTAATTCAAGGTCTTTTTCAAAGAGTAAATAACCAAGATGTTTTCCCGAACGATATTTTCTGCCCTGGAGACAGGTGTTTGTTGTTTTTTTCTGTTTGTGTTTGTGTGGTTTTTTTAAGTTTTCTTGCTGGAGTGTGCACTGATTTGGATTAACCAGCATTACCTAGTCGCATAACCTGCCTGAAATATACACCACTTACAAATAGTGACATTGCTTAAAATATATAATTTCAGAAACATAGCCATCTCTTTAAAATTGTGAGGTATTGCCCAAAAGATGCAAAACAAATAATGTAAATGTTTTTTTTTTAAATATATGAAAATCAGAAAGGACAATTAATGGTTCCAAGAACCAATAGCACTGTGCTTATGTTAAAAACATTGCGAAGAGCCCTCCTTTTAAGAGTTTTCTTCTATTTTACCCAATGACCTGGCCTTGATGCCTGTGAGTGCTCAACATTGCTCAGAGTTCAGCTCTATGGTGCTGATTCAGCAAAGCATTTAAGCATAAATCCCATTGACAGCAAAGAGCTTTGCTGAACTCGGACTGTGAGTAGTTCCATTGAACTCAGTGGGGCTGTTTATGTGAATAAAGTTAAATAAATGTGACTTTTTTAAGGATTGGGTCCTAAAAGTTTCAAACACTGATTTTACAGCATTGAAATAAATCTTGGATGAAACTTAAAATTTCAGGTTACGTGGAGTTCAATATTTCACCATCCCCTTTTTCTGTTAGTGAAAATTACCTTTATATTTTGGTGACTGAGTTGGAAATGCATATGAGAGTGAATAAACTTCGTTCATTCCTTTTTATAAAGGAACAGAAATGCTGTGATCCCTTTTTGGTCCCAAATGATGCTGCATGCATGTATCTCATCTTTGGACCAATCAATATGACCAGTTAGCCACCATTCCTGGCACTAATCTAATCTACAGATTGTGGCTTTACATGCAGCCAACTGTGAGCCACTCTGGCAAATTGCCAGGAGGCCAAGGTGGCTCCGAACTTGTATAAAATTGTAACAATCCTTCCCTTTCTTGTGGATGTGCTACATGCTGGGATCTGTAATCTCGGCAGGCCTTACTGCTACAAACTGCATTGTAGAAACTGATGGGTTTCATTTTGGCAATAAGATATGGTTTATTGACAGCAGTCCCTGTAAATGAGAGCCTTCCCCTCTGTTTCGCTGTCCTGTACAACATAAGATTTTTAAAGAGGTTACCATTTTAATTAATTTCTCATTATTTCTTGTCACGGTTGAGGCATCTTCAAAGGACTGATAATGTCAGGAAGATAGATAATTGCTGATTTGTTTTGACGAGAGAGACCAGCATTTAATAATGTGGGGCATCACTGACAACACTGAACCACTTTGCCTTGTGAATAGTAAGACAAAGACTAACCATCTGGAAGGTTCTTTAGCCAATTTCCCTCAAGCTCATTAGTAAGCCTGGGTCAGACCTGATGGTTTCTCCACTCCCATCTGATTCTTTTTTCATGTTAGCAACATTTGAAGGATTAGGTATGTCAAATCTGTCTGTTCTGGACTTGTTTTATTGTTGTGCAAAATGAGGGATGTGGGTTAAGGCAACAAGACAGTCCTTCCATTTAGCTTTCTTCTGCTTTTTTCCATGGTTGTTATGAATTAAATTATGTATCTAGCAAGAATCTGAGTGTGTTAAATTCATTACTCATTACACATGAAAAGTTGGGGTTTTCTGTGCTAGACTCTAATGAGAATAATTGTTTCAATTAGGCACGAGAAACCCTCAGAAGATTTCAAGTTCTCAAGCGCTGTCCTGTCAAACAAGAGGGGGAAAAAAATCTCTAAATGAAGGAATAAAATTTGCAAGACCAAGTAAACATTGAGTCTCAGATTCATATTTCTTTCAGGTCTGAATTAATCAGTGATGCTATTTAGTTATGTACCTTTTTTGATTCCTTGGGCAACCCTAAACCAGGGTCCCAGTTCTCTGCCCACAGGTCTATCTATGTAAGTTCTCAGATGAGCCCGATTCCCAGATTGTCTGAGAACCTCATAGATTTTAATGTATTTATCCTTACAACACCCTTGTGAGGTACAGAAGTGCAGTTATATCCATTTTATTGATGCAGAATGGATGTACAGAGAGGCTAAGTGGCTTGTCCAAGGTCACATGGGAAGTCTGTGGTGTAGCTGGGAACTGAACCAGGTTTTTAAAATAATAATACACAGGCCTTATATAGCACTTTTCATCAGTAGGTCTCAAAGAACTTTACAAAGGAGGTCAGTATCATTATCTCCACTTTACAGATGGGGAAACTGAGGAACAGAGCAGTGACGTGGCTTGCCCAAGGTCACCCAGCAGGTTAGTAACAGAGCCAGGAATAGAAACCAGGTCTCCTGAGTCCCAGTCTAGTCCTCTATCCAGTAGGCAATGCTGCCTCCTTCTTTCTCTCTTTACCTGTGTCTCCTCCAGCCCTTTTGGTTTCCTTCTCTCCTAGTTCCTATATATTATTTCAGTCCTTGTCACTCTTCTTTTAAATTCTGCTCATCATGTTTCTCCCTGGTACTTCCCATGTTCTCATGCCGACGTGGTTTGCTGTGAGGAGGGAAAAGAAGGACTTCCCAGCTCCTTCTGATGGCTGTAGTGATAGTTTTTCTCAACTTCATTGCTTTAGAATGCCGACACTAGTGAAAATGAAAAGGGGGCACGTTCATTCATAAAGTTGTGATCTTTTTCCATATGTACGTTTCGAACTATCAGATTCAGAAAGGGCTGGATATGTAATCTGAATGTGCTTGAACATATGCAAAAGTCCTGTAACAGATGTAAAAAGCTCTCCAGCTGAACTGCTCGATTTACAAATATGTCATGTGGTATTGCATACTGCTTAAACAATGTGCTATTAAAATAGTTTAGTGATGTATCTCTCTATAACTCTACCACAGAAAGTCACTTTCTATTAGAACTTTATATAAAAGCAGAGATGCTTAGCAAGTCCCTATATTACACTCATTATGTTCAGTGATCACACTGCTAAGGGAAGGCATGAATGCCTTCTTGAGGTATTATGGATAAGGTGGTTCATTATGGACTGCCACTGAATGGTTCTGGTCCAAGCAGCAGTAATATTTCTAATCCAGTTTACTTTAATGGGATACCAAATTTAATTGCCTTTTTGCTGTTTGTTATTATTGCACAACACAATATTTAAGATCATTAATTGTGCATACTATGGACTACATCCTGAGAGGTGCTGGATGCCCATTGAGCAATGGTAAAACTTATTGACTCAGTAAGAGATGCAGCACTTTCAGGATATGGTCCTTGAGGCGTAGTCCTGTGGTGTGCCAAGCTCTCTCAATACCCACTGTAAGGAGAGGAAGTTGAAGGTGCTCATCAGCTCCCAGGAGGCACTCAGCATTTTACAGGACCAGGCCCTAAGCTTGATTGCCCTTCCCCCTTTAACAGATGATCTTCAAAGCTCCCTCTCCTGACAAATGCATGTATAAAATAAAAAGACTTCTAATTCCTTGGCAGCTATAAATGTGTATTCTGGGTCATAAGCTGCAGGACTCCCTTATTCCCCTGGCCTTTGGTAGTTAGATCTTTGCAACAGGAATAAAACATGCTGACACTTTCATGATCTGGTTACTTGTTGGCCATACAGAAGAAAGACAGTGTTTTGACATCGCTGATTCTGTCCTACTTGACCATCAAAGCTTGATTTTTCAATGATTTTCTTAGACACACTCTCTTCTTTCTCCTTCTTCTCCCAAATAGATACTACAAGGAAATCCAGTATGATATTCCTTTCATTAAACCCAAAAGGACAACTAAGTTCTGGGGGGCAGGGACCATCTTTTTGTTCAGTGTTTATAGAGGGCTCAATTTACACAGTGTGCAAATTATTTCATTGTTATAAAATAAAAATAATATATGGAGATATACCTATCTCATAGAACTGGAAGGGACCTGAAAAGTCATCAAGTCCAGCTCCCTGCCTTCACTAGCAGGACCAAGTGCTGATTTTGCCCCAGATCTCTAAGTGGTCCCCTCAAGGATTGAACTCACAACCCTGGGTTTAGCAGGCCAATGCGCAAACCACTGAGCTATCCCTCCCCCATTGTTTGCAATGATGTTTATTGTTTGCTGGAGAGTTAGGCAGGAATATTAATACAGCCAAAAATATTTGACTCAACCCCCACTTAGATTTAGCCCTGTGCTCAAGCTTTGAGTTCCCCAGCCTTAGCCCATGCTTGTGAAAATTGTAAACAAAGAATGAAGTTGTACACTGCAAAATCTATGAACTCTTCCTCCCCCATTACTTCCCTTCCTTCCAGTCAAGTATCCTGACGGCCCTCCATTCCTTAGATATCTTTGGTGGGTGATAACAAATGCAGTGACCTCCTTCCCTTACTTAATTCTTCCTATATCATGGTTGTCTGCATTGCTTGGGTCTTTGTGTGCTACCGACACTGGCAGGACATCATCCCCCACAATTTGCATACCAAGCCACCCACAGTTATCTACCCCAAGATCAGGAAGTATTCACTTGTGCCTTCCCTCGCATCCCCAAGCGACTAGTAAAATACTTATTTTTCTCAGTCAACTAATCCAAGGCACGCCTACCACCTGCCTTCATTTCCCACCTCTTCTGCAACCACAACCACTTTCACTGTCCTCCCATCGTCTCCCTGTGCCCTCCACACATATATCATTCTCTGCCTCAGGCTCCTCCTCACCTGATATAACAAAAATTTTGTATAGACCAGCTGTTGACTACTTTTCTGTGTTCACAGTAAATCTTCCGTAAAATAAAATTACTTGACATTATAATAGAGACAACATGTAGCAAGCAGTATGGATTATTAAATCTTAATTGCACAGGTGTACAAAGCTTTGGATTAGAAACATCAGTGGTGGGACAGTGGTGTCAGCATATTCCCTCAACCACTCCAGGCAAGCACAAGTGGCTGCAGAGAAACCCTCTCATGGTTGTTTCTCTGTTGGTGCATGTGCACTATAATCCTCCCAGACTACACATCTACACAAGTGAAGAAATGAACATGTTCTTAAATAGTATTCTCAGTTTGGGTTTCCCAAAGATTTAGTGGGTGCCATACACTATCTTGCGCAAAACTCGACAGATTGAGACAATTTTTGATCCTCATCACATCAATAATTTTGTCTCTAGCTTTGTGGGGGAAAGAAAAGCCCACCTAGAAGCTTTTTGAAAAATGGCTATTTTTTCAGAGCTTATATCTCCACAATTCCTAACTCAAATGAGTTTTGGCCACTCACCCTACCCTGCACTCTTCTGAGGTATATCAAATTTCAAAGGAATCTGACAAAGCATGTCTATTTTAGAGGATTTAGAAATGTTAACCTCTAACCAGAAGTCATGCAATCTTAACTATTGTGGTGCTGCCGCACCTCTATAATGTGTGGTATCTCTCAGTCAGTTCTGTTTTTAATTGGTATTGCAGTTATGCAAAGGAGCATCTTCAAATGAGATAATATAATATCCTACGGTGAAATCCTGGGCACGTTGAAGTCAATTGGAACTTCCTGGTTTTTAAGCTTTATCACCACAATACATATATTGACACAGTCAACCTGTGGACAAGGATAGGCCTGTTTGGCTGTGTTGATGACTGTTATTTGACCTCACAATCTGGGACCAATTAGACATAGAGTTGTTCAAAGTGGTCTCCTATTAATAGAGAATTATGTAATGTCCTAGTTCCTGTTTGTATTCTTTGCTGAAGTTGATGCTGGCTGTTGAAAGTCTTTGTTTTGCTACATTGAATCCATGGAATCAGTCCTTGTATTTGTGCTGTGTCTGAATGGACTGCCTTACATGGATGTTTGCAGTGTTGTTGTAGCCATGTTGATCCCAGGATATTAGAGAGATGAGGTGGATGAGGTATTGGACCAACTTCTGTTGGTGGAAGAGACAAGGTTGGTGGTACAGAGAGCGGAAATAGAGCTCTGTGTAGCTCAAAAGCTTGTCTCTTTCATCAACAAAAGTTGGTCCAATGAAAGAGAGTACCTCACCCACCTTGCCTCTGTTACATAGATGTCTCACTATATTCACTGATTATAGTAAGTAAAAGTTACTTTACCCAACCGGGACCCACAAAGCTGAAATTGTTTTTATTCTTTAGTTCTGAGAGTGGGAGCTTGCAAAACAGATCAAGGAGACAGCACTGTGATTCCTTTGTCCTTTCTGGTGCTAAAGTGCTGCTTTTCCCATACATTGTGCACATTTGTCAGCAGATTAAAAGTTTTTCCTTGGTGAGGTTTGTGAGAGCTATGACACCTTCCTTCAGACAACCCATTGCAAACGCCAACAAGGGAGCAACATGCTTGTAGAAAAGACACATAAAAAGGAGATGGATGATGAGATCGTATCAAATGACCTTTGGAGAGATTCTGGCTGTTCAAAAGTTGGTGACTGAAATTGCCAATATTTTAAATCCATGGCATAAATATTGCTGAAAAGATTGGTGTTTAATGTATAAAACAAATGCTCTGAGATGACAGGCTTATCAGTCACAATGTTGGAGAATTGGTCTTACTAAAAGTAATGTGATGAATTGTCATGGCAAGAAAGCAATTCCTCATTCTCTTTCCTCCCTGGATGGTTGTTTAAAGATAGTTTTTGACTGATGATAAAACTGCTTGTATGAAAACTTTAGGAAACTTCAAGTGATATTCTGATGTAGAATCTCACTGCAAAGTGATATTTTCCCTCTCTCCATGATTGTTCTCCTCTGCCATTAGTTGCAGAATAAATGCCTTCTCTGCTCTCACCTTTCTGCCCCTGCTATTGTTGAGAACTTTACAAAAGATGTTCCTACGTTAGGCAAATTGCACATCTTCCTCCTTTTCCCAAATGGCGCTGCTCACTCTGATACTGAATCGGGTTTGGAGCCTTCTATTTGTCTTTAATTAAACATATTTCCTCATGTCTTCACTCCTGCCTGTCAGGAGGGTCCTGCTCTTCCTCTGGGCTCCACTGAGTAGGATATTTAAGCTCTGTCTCCACAAGCACTTTGGCCTATCACCTGCTAGTTGGAACCTTGAGGCGGGGAGCAATTATACAGCTGTCACCTGCTCCCAGACAACCTGCTCTAGGCCTGATTGTCTGAGGAGCTGAGCAGGGATGGAATGGAGGTTCTTCTTAGAATATGTGTCAGTATCAATCCCATTGTTGATGTGCTTGTGTCTCATGCACATGAAATTGGAGTTTCTTGAATCTCAGTGAACTTTGGGACCATGCATGTGCTCTCTGCTACCTCATGTTCCCATACAAGGGCAGAGCGACCAGGACCCTCCCACCATTCCTTCTTACAGCCCATGGCAGTGAGACAGAACCTGGGAAGTGTCCACCCTTCTACTGGTTTTCTAGCTTCAAACTTACCTGTTCAATAAAGAATCTCTTATCCATACTTCTGTTCTCACATTGGTCATTCTCAAAATAAATGAATGAAGAAGAAAGGGGAAAGACAGAGACCTCTGTATAGTGGGCAAGCCATCTTGAACTGACCAACATGGTGAACTCCGAATCCTCTGTGTTTAAATCCTGCCCAGCTCATGAAGGACTCAGCCCCATGCTCAATGAGTATAGTCAATGCCTATTCTGTCTGGGGGAAAGCCATATCCTAGATAGGTGTTGTGTGTGCAAATTCTTCATTTCTCAAAAACTTTTAAGTCTACGGATGCATGGCTGATGCTTCATTGGCTCAAGCAGTCAGTGAGCATCAGTTCAGACCCAGAGGAGGTGAACACCTCCAAGGAATGACCAAAAGGTTCATCATCAGCTAGCATTCTTCTGAGCAGACACTGTATCCCAGGATTCAGCCGCAGAAGAAATGCAGGAAAAAAGACTCCATCAAAATTAGCACTAGTTATTTCTGATGCCAACTGCTTCATCTCCAGAGCCTTCAGCACCAGTCAGCTCTACACCAACACTAACACTCACAGACCTGGTAGTGGCACCGACAAAGTTGGCATCAGCCTTGGCATTGGTGCTCCTGACACCAATAATGTCATCATCAGAACCAACACAAGCGTGAAGCTGACAGGTGAGCAGAACCCAAGCATAGCCCCAAACACTGAGAGATGCCTTCCTGTAAAGAAGCATCACTCCTCCAAGGACAAGGCATCAAAGTGCTCCATTAATGCAGGAACAACACACAATATATCAGCATTGGCACCAGCACTGATAAGGATACTGGCAACTGTACAGATTATGAACTTGAGATGTGTCCGCACAGAACCATTGAGATCATCATTACTGGAGCCATGCCCAGGACCAGGACCAAGGTATTATCCACAGCACCATCATTTGAAGAGTATTTCTCTTCTTCACCATCACGAGGTTATGCCTTCTCCCTAGCATGGAGCAGGGATGCCAAGGTTTCTCAAAGGGCTATTAGACATTTACTTTGCACCACCTCACTGTGAAGATGGTCAGGTTGGCCAGAAGAGTGAGTGAGCTGGCGCTGATTCCCCTATACAATATTCCGTAAGGAAAAAGTGATGCTGTGAAGTTCATTCCTAAGGTGGTCTCAGAATTTCAGCTAAACCCATCAACTTGCCTGTCTTCTTCCTGAAGCCACAGTCGACACCAGGAGAAAAGAAGTTGCCCACAATAAATGTACTCAGGACTTTGCTTTATTACATTGACAAGACCGAGCCATTCACTATTGCCCAGTACGTTCTAAGCCAGGGTTCTCAAACTTCATTGCACCTCGACCCCCTTCTGACAACAAAAATTACTACATGACCCCAGAGGGGGGACCGAAGCCTGAGCCCACCCAAGCCCTGCTACCTGGGGGGGTGGGAGGAGGGAGAGCCAAAGCCTCACCTTCCCAGGCCAGGGTGCCAAATTGCAAGGGAACTGAGGGAGGGTCACATCTGCTCTGCCCTTTATTCCCTTTCAAAGGAATGCAAGGAGGCATAGGGCATGTGCACAGCTCTGACAAACATGGCTATTTAAAAAAAAAATCCAGTCTCATTCATGTGAGACACATGCATCCTTTCAGAGGGATCCACACTGACTACAACATCTTGAAGAACCACAGTTATAGTGGAGTAAGAAACTGTTCTATTCTGCTGAGCTTACTTGGTTCCCTCCCTCTCCTCGAACCTGGAACTACTTTGAGTAGGGAGCGGGGATAGGCAGTTGAGAACCTGTCTCCCCTGCCATTCCTTTGAAAGTAAGACTACTCCAGTGCTCAACATGAACCTGCAAGGGTGGGGTTTGAGGCCTATGGAAAAGATTTTTTGGGGGGGGAGCGGCAACAAGAGGATGGATGGAAGCTGGGGACACAGGAGGAGAGGGTCAAGCAAATGGTATCGTTTTCACATTTTCGAAATGGAGACCAAAGGTTTGTGTGCAAAAATTAATGCTCAGTGTGCACCTGTATTTGGCTGTGCACCTACTGTGATTGTACAAGCACATATGACAGCTATACACACAAATGGGTAATTAGATCCCTAGTTAAGCATTGTGCTTGCAATTGCACATTTTGCATACACAATAGCTGCTGGCATGCACGTTTTTAAACATGGACATGGGACCCTATCAGCATTGTTAAATATTTCACTGCTGACCATTTTGGCAGACACATCTCAATACTTAGGGATAGTGGTTAGAGCTTGAGTTGTGGACTCCATATATTAGTTAACTGGATTGATACATCCATCCAAAGAAATCAATGGCTCACTCTGTGAGGGAGATTACTCTTCTTCAGATACTTCCTCTTAACAGTGCTTTTAAGGGTTTTTTTTGTTTTGTTTTTCCCACTTCTATTCCAACCTCAGAATGATAAACTCTGAAGTGGACTGTCTGTTTGGTGGTTAATTTACCTCTAAATAGAACATCTAACATGCTCCTGTATACTACAGCTCCCACTTGAGCTATCTTACTTATTATTTGTATCAAGTAGTACCCTTGAGGCATCAACAAAAATTGAGGATTGCTTGTGTTAGGTGCTTTACATCCCAGATAAATGGTCCATCTAGTCCAGTATCCTGTCTCTGACAATAGCCAGTGCCAAGTGCTTCAGAGGGAAAGATCAGAACAGGGTAGTTCTGCATTCCGTGAAGGGGTAAATAACACTTCCTTATCCACTTTTCCATACTATTCATGACTTTATAGACCTCTATCATATCGTCACATAATCATTTCTTTTTTCCTAAGATGAACAGTCAGTCTTTTTAATTTATTCTTGTATGGAAGCTGTTTCAACCCCCTAATCAGTTTTGTTGCCCTTCTCTGATCTTTTTCCAATTCTAATATATCTTTTTTGAAATAAGGTGACCAGAACTGCACGCAGTGTTCAGGGTGTGGGCGTACCATGGATTTATATAGTGACATTATGATATTTTCTGTTTTATTATCTATCCCTTTCCTAATGGTTCCTAACATTCTGTTTGCTTTTTTCACTGCAGCTGCACAGAGTAGATGTTTTTAGAGAACTATCCATGATGACTCCCGGATCCCTTTCTTTTGTGGCAACAGTTAATTTAGACCCCATAACTTTGTATATACAGTTGGGATTATGTTTTCCAATGTGCATTATTTTGTAGTTATCAACACTGAATTTCAGTTGCCTCACCCAGTCACCCAGTTTAGTGAAATCCCTTTGTAACAGTTAAATCCAAAGCTGACAGCATAATTTTGTACCATCTGCTGATATTGCCACTTCACTCTTTACCCCCTTTTCCAGATCATTTATGAGTATGTTGAACAACACAGGTCCCACTGAAAATCCTTAGGGGATCCTGCTATTTACTTCTCTTCATTGTAAAAACTGACCATTTATTCCTACCCTTTGTTTCCTATCTTTTAACCAGTTACTGATCCATGAGAGAATCTTCCCTTTTATCCCATTACTGCCTACTTTGCTTAAGAGCGTTTGGTGAGGGACCTTGTCAAAGTTTTTCTGAAAGTCCAACTACACTATATTCACTGGATCACCCTTATCAAAATGGTTGTTGACCCCCTCAGAGAATTTTAATAGATTGTTGAGGCATGATTTCCCTTGACAAAAGCTGTGTTAACTCTTCCCCAGCATATCGTGTTTATCTATCTGATTTAAGCAATAGGTTGCATCCCACAGTTTATAGTTTTGCAATTTCATATTTGAGTTCCTTCAGAACTCTTGGGTGAATACCATCTGGTCTTGGTGACTTATTTCTATTCAGTTTATCTTTTTGTTCCAAAACACCCACTACTGACACTTCAATCTGGGACAATTCCTTAGATTTGTCACCTAAAAAGAATGGCTCAGGCATGAGGATCTCTTCTGTATCCTCTGCAGTGAAGACTAAGGCCTGGTCCACACTAGGGAGGGGAGATCGATCTAAGATACGCAACTTCAGCTACGAGAATAGCGTAGCTGAAGCCGACCTATCTTAGATCGACTTAGAATTACTTACTTCGTGTCCTCACGGCGCGGGATCGACGGCCGCGGCTCCCCCGTCGACTTTGCTTCCACCTCTCGCCGAGCTGGAGTTCAGCAGTCGACGGGAGAGTGATCAGGGATCGATTTATTCGCATCTACACTACACGCCGTAAATCAATCCCGAATAGATCGATCGCTACCCACCGATCCGGCAGGTAGTGTAGACGTACCCTGATGCAAAGAATTCATTTACCTTCTCCTTGTCAATGGCCTTGTCTTCCTTGAGTGCTTGTTTAGCAGCACCTCAATCATCCAAAGGCCCCACTGAGTGTTTGGCAGGTTTCCTGCTTCTGATGTACTTGTAAAAAAGTACTTTATTTTTTACATCTTTAGCTAGTTGCTCTTCAAATTCTTTATTGGCCTACCTTAATATACTTTTATAGTTGACTTGCCAGAGTTTGTACTCCTTTCTATTTTCCTCACTAGGATTTGACTTCCAATTTTGAAAGGATGCCTTTTTTGCCTCTAACTGCCTCTGTTACTCTGTTTAGCCATGGTGGAATTTGTTTGGTTCTCTTTCTGTTTTTGTTTTTGATTTTTTTTTATTTGGGATGTATAATATGAGCCTCTATTAGAGTGTGAAATGCCCGCAAACAATCATGACTGTTCCTTTTAATTTCCATTTAACTACCTTCCTCGTTTTTGTGTAGCTCCCCTTTTTGAGGAGGTGGATTTCTTTGATATTTTCCTCCTTACAAGGATATTAAATTTAATTACATTATGGTCGCTATTACTGAGTGGTTCAGCTATATTCATCTCTTCAACCAGATCCTGTGCTCCACTTAGGACTAAATCAGGAATTGCGTCTCCTCTTGTGGGTTGCAGGACAAGCTGCTCCAGGAAGCAGTCATTTATGGTGTCTAGAAATTGTATGTGACATATACCCAGTTAACATGAGGATAGTTTAAATCAGGGGTCGGCAACGTTTGGCACACTGTGCTGGCTGCGACTTCTCGCCGCCCCCATTGGCCCAGGACGGCGAACCGCGGCCAGTGGGGGCCGCGATCGGCCGAACCTGCCGCATCAGCAGGTAAATAAAACTGGCCCGGCCCACCAGGGTGCTTACCCTGGCGAGCCGCGTGCCAAACGTTGCCGACCCCTGGTTTAAATCCTCCATTATTATTGTGTTTTCTGCCTTTGCCTCTCTAATCTCCCTGATCATTTCACAATCACCATCACCATCACGGACTAGCGATTGGCACCACTCTATTTTTACTGTCCAAGCATGGAATTTCGACCCATAGAGATTCTGTGTTACAGCTTGATTATTTAAGATCTTTACTTTATTTGACTCTATGCTTATTGTCATATATAGTGCCACTCCCCCATCAGCACAACCTATTCTGTTATTCCTATATATTTTGTACCCTGGGTCCTGGGGTTCACCGCTTTCTGCTTATTGGGCATCTCCTCCTGGTCGCTTTGGGGATTAGCTCTTGAGGTCGATGCCCTCTTCCATGGTTTGCACACCATTGCTCTGTCTTTCCCTCTGGTCTGCAGCTTCTCTCTTGCTCCAGGAACCGTAGTGTCCTCTTCATGACTCAGCCCTCTGGCCACGTCACTGTTTTCCCCCTTTCCAGGGTAGCAAAGTCCCTTCTCCCTAGCAGTCCCAGGCAGTGTTACCTCTCACTGCCCCATGGTGCTACTCCCTCAGTGGCTGGTAGGGGAACCTGGGCCCACCCTCTACTCTGGGTTCCAGATTAGGGACCCTCAGCTCAGCTGTTCTGGGCTTTCCTTTCTCAGCCCTCACTGTTCCTTCCCTGGACGGCTTCCTACCACACACCTGGTTCCCCTTTTCTCTCTCTCTCTCTCTCTAGGTATACCAGCTCCACAACCTTCCTCCCTCTTCCCAGGAAGTGACTGCTGTCTATCTTCCTGCAGCCTTTCCTAGCAGCCCCCATCTGTTCACACACACACACACACACACACCATTCCTGCTTCCAATTAGTTCCCTGCTCTCTGGCTCCTCCAGGTGCAGCCTGCGGAGTAGTAATTGGCCTGCAGGGCCATCTTAAACCTTTCCAATGCTGTGTGGGGTGGACAGCCCATCACACCCTTGTATTACTGCATCTCATTAATTATCCTCATTCCACCAAGTTTCTGTGATATCTATTATTATCAATATCCTCATTTACTGCCAGGCACTCTTGTTCACTCATCTTAGTATTTAGACTTCTAGCATTTGTAGATAAGAACTTGTATAGTTTGTCAATATTCAGTTGCTTGCCTTTATGTGTTATATTTAAATGGGACTCTTATGTTTGAGTGTTCCTCACAAGCTCCTGCCTACACTTTACCAACTTCTTTCCTATCCTCTTTACTAAGATATAGATTTTCCCCTTTAATAAACTTATCCCTAAGGGATGTCTCCACCCAAACTGTGTGCTCCTCTGCATCTGCTTGTTTTCCCCCAACCCTTAGTTAAAAAAAAAATCCTCAACAACCTTTTTAAATTTACATGCCAGAAGCCTGGTTCTGTTTTGGTTTAGGTGGCCCTATCCTTCCTGTATAGGTTCTTCCTTTCCTAAAAGGTTCCCCAGCACCTAATAAACCTAAAACCCTCCTTCCTACACCATTGTCTCATCCACACATTGAGACACTGCAGTTCCATGTGTCTTTCTGGTCCTGCTCATGGAACTGGAAGAATCTGAGAAAATGCTACCATGGTAGTCCTGGACTTTAATCTCTTATGTAGCAGCCTAAATCTGACCTCCTGGTTGCTTGGGAGCTGGCTTTTTAAACCCCTGTTTAAAAACAATATACAGACGCTCCGCGAGTTACGTAAATCTGACTTACGCAAATCCGAGTTTACGGAAAAAGTTCTGTAAGCTAGAAATAGGAGGTTTCTTTTTTTTTGTTTTTGTTTTGCATAATGGTTGGAGCTACGTTTCCGACTTACGCAAAATTCAAGTTACGCAAGGTGTTCCGGAACGGAACGCTTGCGTAAGTCGAGGAACGTCTGTAGACAGACAAGAGGTGGGAAAAAGAGAGTGCTATTTATTTCTATTTATCAGGTAGGGAACTGAGACACAGAGAGATTAAAATAGGTCTACAGTACAAGGTAGGGGTATAAACAGCAGCGTAGTCATGTTAGCATGGGTAGCTGCACCCGAAGCATGGCTGGCTGTGCCAAGTACATATCCACCAGTTTCAGGTGAGATTGTACTCGGCATGGCTCAGCCATGCTTCTGCTGCTGCTATCTGTGCTACCACAGCTACACTGTTATTTATACTCAAGCTAGCTCAACGAGAACTAGCATGAGTATGTGTACCTGAGCAGGGGAATCACACCTCTAGCTTGTAATGTAGCCTAAGTGATTTTCCCAAGCTCACACAGGAAGCCTGTGGAAGAGACATAAATTGAAACAAGATCTTCAAGTCACATTCCAGTGTCTGAGTAACCAGACCACTCATCCTCTATTTCATAAACTAGAAGCCTGTGTTTTTTAGAGCTGAAATTTTCTGTGTTTTTTCTTTATTGATCCCACATGCATCAGTTGATTGGGATCTTGATGCGTGTATTGTACGTGTACTTGGCTACAGTTTATAGTCAAGTAAACTGATATCAGACTTCCTACAATAGTTCTTTTGGTAGGAGAACCCTTATTCTACTGGTTTTTCTTTTCTTTCAAACAGACAATGTATTATCATCCAGTATTTAAAAAGTTTCTGAAATATTTTGGCAGCAGGATGTGTTAAAAATATTTTTTGTTGAGTTTCTATTGCAATCTTTGCTGTTCATCTTATAAAATATTAAATGACAAATGAAACTCGCTCTGACAGATGTGTTAACATTATTTCCATTTCTGTTTCAAGTCAATTTAGATGAAAAATAAGCAGTCTATTCTTGTCAAAACTTCTGTATCCCTTGAAGACAGTGATTCCACTTAGGATTTTGCAAGTAAATAAATATATGCTTCAAAACTACTATAAAGGAATACAAGGACGTTGTATTTCCAATAAATTATATGCAAGGCAAAACTGTGAGAACTGTTGTTTTCATTTGGTGTCCTTCTGTATCTCACATGGTACAAAAGGCATCATTGGAACAATGGGCTGAACATGGGAATAGCTTCTAAGAATAGGAAGGCTGCCTTTGTGGTTAAGGCCTTGGCCTAGGACTCTGGAAATCTGTGTTAAATTCCCAGACTACCTATGTGATGTAGGTCAAGTCACCTAGTTTCTCTGTTCCTTGTTCTGTAAAATGGGGATTCTACTTCACAAGGATTTTGTGACAATAACTTCATTGATGACTATGAAGTGTGCAGATACTACAGTGATGGGGGCTTTATAAGGACCTAGATATAGAGAGAGACATAAGTTCTAATCCCACCAACTCCACTGGCTCACATTTGTGATCTAACACAAGTCACTTCACTTCTTCTCCATTTCCCATCTGTAAATGCCACCTCACAGGGGCTTTGCAAATGTTAATAACAAATGTTTTGAAAGGACTTTGTATAGTGGTTAGCAATTACCATATTGGAAACACAGGGAAATACTATATCTCAGATGCCAATAGGTGCTAACAGTTGAATATTTAATGTCGATTTCTGTGTATATGTAACAAATACTACAGGTAAATTATGCACAACTTTAATACACACCCCCTTCTCTCACCTTATAGGCCAAAATTCTGTCTTTTTAGGGCTTTTTGGAAAGTGTTATACAGTGTTAAACCTCAGAGCTACTGTATGTAAAACCCTGAATGCAGTTATTCATAACAGCTCTCAGTCAGCTTTAAGGAGCGAGGACTACACAATTCCTAGTAATAGACAAAAAAACAATATAAACGGTATTTGGAATATAGGTGGTATATCTACTGGTGTTCCTGATACACCACTTTGTTACTGTTACTTATATTTCAATGCAAGGTTTCATTATAACATGTATGCTTCTATACGTTAGTGCATACACATAAACATATTCCCCTCTGATCTTTTTCTCAGAGATGATTTCTTAGTCTTTACAGTGTAGCTGTAATATTTTTTGTGTTTCACCTGAATTCTTCAAAGCTTAAGAAGACTGGCAGCAGCTCGGTTCTTTTACAAACCACTTCAAAGCCTTGTCAGCAAACAAAAGTCTGAGTATCCATGTAGCTAGCAGCATTTCAGTCCATGGGTTAGTCTCATCAGTTTCGGGTGAGATGGGAAATTGGTAGCCTGGTGAAGGTATTGGAGTGAGCATATAAAATACCCATCTGCTGTATTTCTATGAGGCTCTCACTCTATAGGGTGCTGTGTCCCCATTACTTTTTCCCCATAAGTCCAACTTAAGTCAGCTAAGGTTCCACAAACTTAACTCACTGAGATATACCCCTGTTCTCTCTCTAACTGAGACAGTCCCAATTTAAAGCAGCCAGCTAGTAGTTCAATGGAATTTCCTATAGGCTTTGTAGCTTCTAGAAGTGACAAATGCTCTCCCTCTATAAAACATACAACAGTGGACCACACATTATGCTAATGGAAAGCTTCCCTAGTAAATATAGATGGAATAACACTAACCTATATCCAAAATGGTACAGGTACTGGGACCCAACCCTGACAGCAGACACATCTCTTGGTCCTGCTTCAATCAATCACAGGACTGTCTTTTAACTCTTGTGCTTATTTTCTTTCCCAGCATCCAAACTCTGATTGGCTCAGCTCTAAGATGATCATTTGTGTGTGGCCTGCCAGATTGCTTGCCCTTAATTGGAGTGCTTATATATAGCTTCAGATACAACTACTGAGCATGCCTAGTAACCACATCATTCAGATATTTTTGGGCCCTTCTTGCCTTGTCCTTCCTCCCTGGACAGGTGCAGAGACACAGAGTGCAAACAAAAATCCATGTCCTCTCCACTGCTTCTCTCCCTTTCTTTGGACTTAAATATCAAATGCTGCAGTATAATCTTGAAGCATGTGAATTACAAATGCAAATATAAGTGCTAGCTATTATTAATTATACTTTACACGTATTATGCCTTTTATCCAAGAATCACAATTAATTTTCATTAATAAAGTGCCTTCAACATGCTCTTAACTTATGGAAAATTATCCTTGATTGACCAAGACATCAATACACTTACATATATATTGTTATATCTTTGTATTTTTTCCAATGTATACTTTATTATACACTTCTGAGATACAGACTAAAATATATCATCTATGCATGAGACAGGTCTTGTGGGTAGCAAGGATGGAAATGCAGATCTGCCCCATTAGAATGATTACTAGTCATGTTCTACTTTCTTAGTATGTTTGTATATTAGGTATGTTTGTGCAATTAGAATAGCAATAAGGTGCTTTTTTTTTACAGCAGATTACCTTATTCAAGTGTTAAGGCCAGTTTAAAAAATCACTTTATAATCAAAGTCATAACTGTAAACCTATCTGCTGGATTTCTACTGCCATTTGTTTATTTTTGGGGATGTATTACTTATTCAGGGTGAAAATAATTCAAACAGAGAGGACCTATACCACTAAGTCTCACTTAAGATATTAAAACAGAACTTAAGTACTACTTAGACTATTGCACAGATCTTCTGTATTGGGATTGATTTCAAACTCAGTTGAAACAGTAATGGGCGTTTGCAATGCAGACTTTTAGACAGGTGTCTGGGAAGTTATCCTACTTCATATTTGGACCTATCTGATTATACTGGCAATTTTGACATCTGCAATTTTTTCAGCATGTAACTTGGAAAACTATAATAATTTTTGTTTAGACTGTTCTATCATGGCTGTGAAAAATGCTTATTTCACAGGACACGTACAATATATGGTAACAATTTTGTCATCAGGCTAACATTTCTTTCTAATAATGACATAAAGGAATATGTGTCAATGTCAGAAAAATGGAAGGACTGGAGAAAACAAGCAAGCACGCTGCTACAGTCAGTTGGAATTATGGATTTTACAATACACTTTGATATTTTGTCTTGTGATGTTAATGATTCAGTCTCTTTTTTCACTTGCTATTAAAAAGCTGAATATAAGGAAAAATTGATCTAGAGTAGAGAAGTCTATTTCCTTCAGACTTTACTGATGGAAAAAAGTCTATTAGTTTTCTGTTTTGAATGGAAGCATTTCTTACATGCTGTCTCATAGTTTGTTAGCAGAATTGGTTATGTTGCAGGAGCATTGTACTAAAATATTATAAAATGCCAGAGTTTAGTGGGCATCATTATGGTTATGCTCTATCATGCATAAATGTTGTAGGAAGCTTTATTAAATTTAATAGGAAAGTGTATAGTCAAGTTCATTAAAGTTGTAAGGGCCTTAAAATTATTTCCTTAAACAGCATAACTTTCTCTTAATATCATATGTGAAAAATCAAATTCAAACCTTGACAGTCTTCTTCAGTTTTTGTCTGCCTGTTGATTGGTATCTAGGAACCTTACCTGAGTTTGTACTTTGACTCTGCTCTATAATGTAGACAGCAGGGTTTACAAAGATGTTTTAACTTAACTATCAAACAAAGGTTGAAGATTCAGAGGGAGGCAAATGAATGTAAAATGTTTTAAGGTCACAGAGTAGCAATGACCTTTAGATTCCTTCAACAAATAACTATTATCCATTGTCCTTTACAGGTGCACCTGCCGATGTACAAAGCATGGCTAGTGTTTCTCAACAGACAGTTAGAGCAACAATACAGAGACAACTCAATCAGTGGCGTAACAGTATATTAATGGCATGTTTTGCAGATAGATAATGTTTGTTCTTAAGTTGAGACAAACACATTAAGACTTTCCATATCTTGGAACAATTACATAGTATTTACAGTTTATCCTTCTTAGGACCCAATCCAGACAGAATCTCTTCAACCCTGGGGTTTAGCATTCAGAAAGGTCTACAAGATAACAATGTTGAGAAACTGAAATGAGATTGAGTTCAGTTTGAATCTTAATTAACTCAGAAAACCAATTTCCATGTAATGCCATTGGAAGTTAAACCAAATCAGACATGCTGATAATAAAATAAACAAAGGGGACAAAAAAACCTCCATAAAAATGTGGTTTAACACAGCTGTGCTTCATTCAACTTTCATTGCCAACATTAGAGGAGGGAAAGGATAATATTCTGAATGCCATAGTGCCTATGCTAGGCAATCTAATTTGACTTGTTAGGTTAAACTTTTGGGAGTAGCATTAATAATGATGGTTTATCTATTTCCAATGATTAAGGCTATGAGGTCACTCCTCAAATTGTCTCCTTGCAGAGGGAAGTAATTTTTAAAATATTCATGGACTCTGAACAGATAAAGAGTAGAGACTGAGCAGTGGGGAATAGGAAAAAGGACATTTAAGAAAATAAGATTTCTGATCACAGATCAGGTTTTCCTTTTGAGCCTCTAATGCCCTAAATAAAACTGCACTATAATATGCCATGGTGGGAGAGGTTTTAGTAGGAGTTTGCCATAATAAAATGAATTGTATATGATATACTTTAATTTGAGAGAAAAGCCAGTATGAACGCGTGGGGGCGATCCTTAGCCGTGTGAACTTCAATGGAGTGATAACAATTTACGCCAGCTGTCCCACAGGACCTAATTCTTCTCTCATTTACACTGGTTTTACACATGCATAACTACTTTTGGATTCAAAGGCATTATTCTTGATTTACCCCTGGGTATGTCAGAGCAAAATCAGGTCACCTTCTCCTTGCCATGTTGGAACCAAATTTATTCTTAACATCACTGTACTATAAGCACAAGAAGTCTGAGGCTTAGAATTCTGCTTCCACAAGGTTAAAAAATATAGGCTCTGCTTAAGGTAAGAAGTGAGTAGTGAGTGACATTTTAGTGAGAGACAAATGAGCCAACAACAGCATACCTATACTTCTGGGCTCCATTCAGTTGTTCATTTTGAATGTCCCTAAGGCTTGTTCTATGCAAATCCCAAATCACCTGCTCTAGTTTAGTTGCGATTGTTTTTCTGTGACTCAGATTTTTGCTTTTAGATCTTTGTTTCTAAGGCTGTACCTCATGCTAGGTTATAAACTTAAGTAACTCACAGTACAAATTCTTAAATAATTTATACACAATCTTTTGGCACTCTTGTCTGTTTAAATTCAAGCTCATTCACATTTTATTATGCTTGCTTAAGGTCTGGACATCATACCTTTCAGACTTTGGGGTACAAAGATTGTGTTATTTCTCAGGCAGGAGGAAAGAATGTCATAGTTAGAAAAATCTAAGCACTTAAAAATATGAAAATGACCAGTTCTTCTTCGAGTGCTGTCCCTATGGGCACTCCACTTTAGCTGTTCATGCACCTCTGCACTCATAATCAGAGATTTGTGGTAGCAGTGCCCGGTTGGGTCGCACATGCGTGGTCCCCGTCTCACACTATTTCAGGCGGTTAACTGACACTGTGCAACCAACTCCCCCCAGTTCCTTCTCTACCACCTTTGGCTTCAAGTCAGAGCACTTAGCAGCACCTTGCTACTTAGTTCTTTCTAGCCTATTTACTACCATTATTTAGTTAGAATAGTTGGTTAGTTTTTCTTTGTTCCCGGCATCTTGTTTAAAAAAATATATTCTTTTTATTGTTATTATTCTCCTCGTTAGAAGCTAGGTTTCAGTTCACCCTTTAGAATAGTCAGCCTCTCTGGGGGGCAAAAGCTTTTCCTGACGGGAATGCCCGGTTCCCTGGGCTTTAAACATTGACTCACCTGCAGGATCTCCATACCAGTTTCGGACGGACACACTCAGTGTGTTCGCTGTCTAAGCGAAACACATATAACACAGAAGTGTCTTCATTGCCACAAGTTAACCGCCTGAACAAGAAGGGCTAGAGACTTACAACTAAAACTCCTTCTCATGGAGAAGTCTCTCAGACCGGCATCTAAGCCTGAAGCCCAGACCCCACCTGGACAAATCTCACCAACTATGGCTTCTGACAAGAGTTCCTCCTCCATGACCCAAACTTCTGATCACCCACTAAAATAAGTGTCCAAAAAGTGAGTAATCATGTCCCCAATACAGGAATCTGCCCAAAAATGCCATTCCGTGAACGGGCAAACAACCTCGGCACTAGGCGTTCCAGGCGCTGAGACAGCAGGACCATCTGGCACCGCCGGTACTGTGAGAGCTAAGGACTCTAAAAGAGCCAGCTCGGACCCAGGAACTAGGGGATATTGAAACCCCATTCCTCAGCACAGACGCAGCCAAAGCTGCGATCAGCGCACAGCAACGTGGCACCCCTGCAGAGTATGTCTCACTCTTCGACCTCCACTGCACGCTCAGAGCACGCACCGGCACAGCCTACGGTGCCGACATATATGCTGCAGCCTCTGGTGCAGATCATGCAGATGCTGCAGCTGTTCCTACAGCACAAAGATCTCTGAGTTCGATCTACGCCTGACTCTCCCATTCTCTGCAGTGATGCGACGCCGGCGAATTTGGCACCAAGTCTCCTGTGACTCCATCGCACTCTGCTCTACCCTTTTTGAGCGATGAGGAGGAGGAGGAAGGGCAAATAGATTTTCCTGCCCACCATGAGCTGCCCAAACCAGCATCCCCTCAGGGCACATATTATACTGATCCCAGACATCCACAGTGGGATGGCCAACCCTGGGGCCCAGCCGGGCCCTTTCTACCCCAGTGGGCACACTGGAATCCGTGGGCAACATACCCCACACAACAGGGACTGCCTACCACATCCAGACTAAGCACACAGCAATTGCCTACACCTTCGGTACCTGGACCTTCAGAACCTACTGGGGAAGATGATGAAGAGGAGGAAGAACCCTCAGACCAGGAAGGGGTACCACTACCCTCCTTTCATCATCCTCCCCAGATGACATTGTCATGCTTCCTCCCCCTAAAATGGGGATGATTTCAAATAATTCCAGGTCCTATTTAAAAGGGTGGCGAGTTCTCTGGACATCTCTCTGGAAGAGGTCCAGGTGACACAGCACAAACTAGTGGACATTTTGAATACATGCTATTCTTCCAAAATCACTTTACCTATGAACAATGCAGTAATGGAACCTGTCAAGACCATTTGGCAGACCCCTGCAACTGCTCCTCCAACCTGCAAGACATCTGACAAAAAAAAAATATGATGTGCCAGCGAAGGGCACAGAGTTCCTCTTCTCCCATTCGGCACCCAATTCACTGGTAGTCGATGCAGTCCATGAACATGGCAGACAACAGCAACCCAAGAACACACCTTATGATAAGGACTCGGAAAGGCTCAACCTTTTCGCCGCAAGGCTTACTCTTTGGCTACACTACATCTCCAGATAGCCAATTACGAGGCCTTGTAGGCAAAGTATGATTACAACAACTACACAAAGTTTTCTAAATTCATTGACTTTATTTCTTAAGATAAAGAAACAAGTGCTGTAAATTGTTCTGTCAGATGGACAACTCATATCTAGAACAGCCATCCAAGCTCCACTGGACTCTACAGACTCAGCTGCAAGATCAATGGCGACTGCAGTGGGGTAATGAGAAAGGCCTCATGGCTCCATCTCTCTGGCTTCCTTAGGGAAGTGCAATCCATGGTCGAAGACTTACCATTTGAGGGGCCCAAACTCTTTGCCGCAAAGCCAGATGACTGTCTCCATATCCTCAAGGTTCACGAGCGACACTCCTATCTCTGGGGATTTATACACATAGATCCAAGAAAAGACAGAGGAGTTACTATGCCCCTCAATGCTACCGCCACACTCTGTACTCACAACAACAGTGGCAGCACGAGTCACAGGATTGCAAACAGAGACCATCGAGGAGACGACGGCCTACTCTTCCAGCAGCTGTGTTGCAACAAATTTGAAACCTTGGTCGAGGGTCTGAGAACCCCACATCTTTCTGTGCTGAAGACATCTACTCTCTCCTGACCATTCGGAGATCACCTAGTTCCATTTTATCCAATCTAGAAAACCATCACATCCGACAGATGGATTTTAGAAATCGTACAAACAGGGACACACATCTCGAAGAACTTATGTTACTGCACAAGATGAGTAACTTTCTGTTATAGGAAGATACCTATAGGTATTCTATCCTTTCTTATAGGAAGATAACTAATCAAATATTCTTACAGTCCATATAATCTCGTAAATGTTCTGTACAAGAGTAAAATTTCACATTGCACTTTTCAAAAATCAGCCTCATTTTTGCCCCATCCCATTTTATACTCAATCCTCATCTATCAGCCTATACACCAGAAAAGCCTATTATGCCAGACACCATTTTATATTGTACACATTTCAAATACAGGCTACAAACAGAAACAAGACTGAACACATGTAGCCCACAGAGCAAACCACAGACTATCTTCCAGTTCACCTCCTGTTATTGACTTACCAGTATTTTGACTCTAACCAGAGCTGGTCAGAAATTTTCTAGTGGATCACTTTTCAGTGAGAGGATGCCAATTCATCAAAACAAATATGTTCCATGGGAACATTGAATCTTAAAGTTCACCCGCCTTTCAAAAGGACTCAAGTTCTACTGCTGCCAAGTGATATATACGTATATAGATATATATGTATACATACACACATATAAAAATGTTTACATCCACTTTACATTATGCTGCCAGAATGGAATAGAGGAGTCTTAGTGTAAGTGAGAATCAGGCCAGATAGGTACAATGAAAATGTAGTAAAACTTTTCTATGTGAAAGGCACATATATGAAAGGGACTGAGCTCCATTATTTGTTATGTACTGATTTCGGAAGAGAGAACCTTACAAAGCTAAACCCATCATAGATAATGGCTTGTGTTGACTGTGAGCCCTAAAATTAGACCCTAGTCTATTTTATCATTGAATTATTTCAGACAGATCAAGAAATCACTTGATTTTAAATAAAAACAAATACATTGGATCAGTGATATTTTCCAAAATTTCCAGTGTCACTTGACAGGCAGTTCCTCTATGGAGCTATATGGCCCCATTTGGTTCAATTTTGAGTTCTTATAAATTTAAGGAATAACTCAGCCAAATGGCGGTGAATTGAAAAATGAACGTTCCCTGAAAGGGGTATGGTAACTCTGATTACTGATTCCTTCCCAGTATGTGGCCCAACGTGGGTCACTTAGGAAATGAGGCCAAAGTGAACAAATTATTAACCTTCAGGTTGAGCAGCTCTGTTGGTTTTATTTCCAAAGACATTAATTAACCCCTGTAGTGTTAGGCGATTGTAACAGTGTAAAACCACTCAAACTTATGACATTTCTGCAGCATGCCAAAATAGGTCTCCAGGACTTTCAGGTTGTTTTGCTTTCCTTTTTAAAGGCTTTCAGCATAACAACTGTGCTTTTAAACTCTTTTATTCTAATGAGCATTTCCTCCATTCTGTCTAAAGCTTAGCCTGCTCCATGCTTACTACCAAGCACATCTTGACATTTTGAAAATGAACACAGGTCCCTAGAGGACATGCGATGTACTCAGGTTTAACAGCTGCTCGAGTTAGTGATGTATACAGTCATATTAAAAATGTATTAATTGCACATCAGGATTAACACTGACTGAAGGTTTGCTGAAAACAAAGCCCACACAGTGGCAATCCATTACTTTGCACCTCTGCCTTCACAGAGAACTACTGCAGGAAAAAGGTGAATGAGCCCATATAAATTTCTTCAATCAGCACAGGCTTCATAATTCCACCTGCGAGCTGTCAAGGAGTCAGATCGAGCCTTAATGGAGAGCTGTGTACTGAGAATTCTGCCACAAAGCCTCCTAATGAGTGTTGATTTCATTAAATATTGCTTGCTAGGGATGGCATACTTAAGTGTGAATTATAGCCATTGTAAAGTTAAATTTCTGAAAGGAACAAATATTTAGGAAAAATGAACAAAGACTTGGATAGTGAGGATAGTCACAAAACGTGCATTTAAATCTGCCAAGAGATTATTTGCAGTGACTGCAGTTTTCCTGGTTTTTAGGTCCCCATAAGCTCATTTCTCAATACCAGAAATACTGCCAAATAACAAAAGGACAGATTCTGCTTTCACTGACATCAATAACTCCATTGGCTTATACAGTGGAATGGCGAGTGGGCCTAGTTCATTTGGCCCAGTATCTCTGAAACAGAATGGTTTAGCTGTAGGGTTCAATCAAGTTGGACAACTCTTCTCAGCTCTCTGATTGGCTAAGCATATGAAAAAGAACTTTAATTAAAAAAAAATTCTGATTGGCCACTAGTAAAGGTAATGGGCCCAATCAAAACTTGCCTCAATTTATTTAATACACGTGGCAGTGTGTGAATAGACTGTACCTTTTCCTTTTACTGGGTAAGCCTACAGACATATTACTTCCAAATGAGGTGTCCCTTCTTGTATAAGGATGAATTTGCCCCAGGGTTACTCACCTTATTCTTTGATTTAAAGGACTCTTTATATGGCAGTCTGAAGGGGTTGGACTGAAACAGAATCCTTTCAGTACATATGCTGTCCTGTTCCTAAATTAACAGATTTATTTGGGCATACGCTTCTTGGGTAAAAAACCCACTTCTTCAGATGCATCTGATTGCATTTGAAGAATTCGTTTTTTTATCCACGAAAGCTTATGCCCAAATAAATCTGTTAGTCTTTAAGGTGCCACCGGACTCCTCATTGTTTTTGTGGATACAGATTAACATAGCTACCCCTCTGATATTTAACATAAGAACATAAGAAACACTAGAAAAGCTGGACGAGCACAAGTCCATAGGCCTGGATGCACTGCAGCCGAGGGTGCTAAAGGAGCTGGTGGATGTGATTGCAGAGCCATTGGCCATTATCTTTGAAAACTCATGTCAATCAGGGAGGTCCCGGATGACTGGAAAAAGGCTAATGTAGTGCCCATCTTTAAAAAAGGGAAGGAGGAGGATCCGGGGAACTACAGGACACCTCAGTCCTTGGAAAAACCATGGAGCAGGTCCTCAAGGAAACAATTCTGAAGCACTTAGAGGAGAGGAATGTGATCAGGAACAGTCAGCATGGATTCACCAAGGGCAAGTCATGCCTGACTAACCTAATTGCCTTCTATGATGAGAAAACTGGCTCTGTGGATGAGGGGAAAGCAGTGGACATGTTATTCCTTGACTTTAGCAAAATTTTTGATACGGTCTCCCACAGTATTCTTGCCAGCAAGTTAAAGAAGTATGGGCTGGATGATGGACTATAAGGTGGATAGAAAGCTGGCTAGATCATTGGGCTCAATGGGTAGTGATCAATGCCTCCATGTCTAGTTGGCAGCCGGTATCAAGCGGAGTGCCCCAAGGGTCGGTCCTGGGGCCGGTTTTGTTCAATATCTTCATTAATGATCTGGAGGATGGCGTGGACTGCACTGTCAGCAAGTTTGCAGATGACACTAAACTGGGAGGAGTGGTAGATACAGTGGAGGGTAGGAAAAGGATACAGAGGGACCTAGACAAATGAGAGGATTGGGCCAAATGAAATCTGATGAGGTTCAACAAGGACAAGTGTAGAGTCCTGCACTTAGGATGGAAGAATCCCATGCACTGCTACAGACTAGGGACCGAATGGCTAGGCAGCAGTGCTGCAGAAAAGGACCTGGGGGTTACAGTGGATGGGAAGCTGGATATGAGTCAACAGTGTGCCCTTGTTGCCAAGAAGGCTAACGGCATTTTGGGCTGTATAAGTAGGGGCATTGCCAGCAGATTGAGGGACGTGATCATTCCCCTCTATTCAACATTGGTGAGGCCTCATCTGGAGTACTCTGTCCAGTTTTGGGCCCCACACTACAAGAAGGATGTGGAAAAATTTGAAAGAGTACAGCGGAGGGCAACAAAAATGATTAGGGGGCTGGAGCACATGACTTATGAGGGGAGGCTGAGGGAACTGGGATTGTTTAATCTGCAGAAGAGAAGAATGAGGGGGGATTTGATAGCTGCTTTCAACTACCTGAAAGGGGGTTCCAAAGAGGATAGATCTGGACTGTTCTCAGTGGTAGCAGATGACAGAACAAGGAGCAATGGTCTCAAGTTGCAGTGGGGGAGGTTTAGGTTGGATATTAGGAAAACGTTTTTCACTAGGAGGGTGGTGAAGCACTGGAATGGGTTACCTATAGAGGTAGTGGAATCTCCTTCCTTAGAGGTTTTTAAGGTCAGGCTTGACAAAGCCCTGGCTGGGATGATTTAGTTGGGGATTAGTCCTGCTTTGAGCAGGAGGTTGGACTAGATGAACTCCTGAGATCTCTTCCAACCCTGATATTCTATGATTCTATTATTCTAACTGTAAAATGGGGCTAATGATACTGACCTCCTTTGTGAAGTGGTTTGAGGTTTGATGAAAAGAACTAGATAAAGAGCAAGGTATTATTACTTAGGTTAAACCACTCATTGAAGACTGAACATTTTATTATTTGTACTGAAATGGGGTCAAGAAGCCCTAGTCACCGACCGGGACCACATAGTGCTAGGCGCTGTATGAGCAGAAAGTAAAGATGATCTGGACTTGAGTACAGAGAGACTCTTGCAAACACATTACATCTTTGAGAACTGTCTATTTTACTGAACACTTCCAGTTATTTTAATGCACTAAACTAACATATTGCCAGACTGCGGTCAGAACTCTTGTACACAGCTCCGTATATGCAAGATATTGCATCAATGAGATCTATTTTTTTATATTTTGGAAAGGGAGTCAGTGGAGCAAACACCTGTGTTTCATGCCACCCAGACAACGATGAGTTTGGCACTAGCAGACAATTGACACTTGGCAATGGAACTCTCTGGTGCAGTTCCCCTGTTGTAAGGAAAATGCAAACAAAAAAATTCATTACCCAAGAGTCCGTCCCACAGACATGATATTGGATTTAAGGCTGAAACACATTCTTGCAGCAGCTGGTACTTAGCATTATCTTTCTGCATGCGATAGAAGTGTAAAAACTACAACAAAAACAACCAGAGGTGATTAGGTAATGCCAGTGATTTGTTACCTTATATGTTACAATCGCGTGTTGCAGTAAGCCTGATATCATCAGCATTCAGCACTGCAACTGTACAATGGGTATGGGCAACAGACCTAAAGACGACAGAAAAAAGGAGTAAAAATATGCCCTTCATGTTAGATGTGGAATCTCTAAAGTACTCCCTCCCCTGCACCCAAATTCACTTCATGTTAGCCAACAAGCATGAGGTAGATTCAGCAAGGTAGATTCGGCAAGATTCAGCATGTGTGTGGCACGAAAGCCTATGAATACATAGACACTTGTTTGCTAGCAAGCCAGAAGTCAGGACATTTCTGGTTGTGGGAGAGGAGGATTCAACATCCACATGATCTGTTACAGCAAAAGAAAAAAGTCTTGATTACTGCAGCCTTCTCCTCCCTGACTTCCATAACAAACAGATCGCATCACTCCCCACGCCCTCCAGCCCAGACATAATGCAGCTCCCAAGATCATGCTCCTGCACTAATTTCAGCCCCCTCACCATTTCACTCCACTGACTCAACCACTGCCACTGCAGCAAGTTCAACCTTCTTTTCTTCCCTTCCAAGCCCCCTCACAGCTTTGCCTCCCCCACACAATCTACTCTTTTCTGTCACCTAAAAAGAATGACTTGGGTTTAGGAATCTCCCTCACATCCTTAGCTGTGAAGACCGATGCAAATAATTCATTTAGTTTCTCCGCAATGCTTGAGTGCTCCTTTAGCACCTCGATCGTCCAGTGGCCCCACTGGTTGTTTAGCAGGCTCCTGCTTCTGTTGTACTTAAAAAAAAATTACTATTACTTTTTTAGTCTTTGGCTAACTGTTCCTCAAATTCTTTATTGGCCTTTCTAATTGTATTTTTACACTTCATTTGTCAATGATTATGCTCTGTTCTATTTTCCTCACTGGGATTTAACTTCCTCTTTTTAAAGATGCCTTTTGCCTCTCACTGCTTCTTTTACTTTGTTGTTTAGCCATGGTGGCTCTTTTTTGGGTCTCTTACTATGTTTTTTAATTTGGGGTATAAATTTAAGTTGAGTCTCTATTATGGTGTCTTTACAAAGTTTCCATGCAGCTTGCAGAGATTTCACTTTGGCACTGTACCCTTTAATTTCTGTTTAACTAATCGTCTCATTTTTGTGTAGTTCCCCTTTTGGAAATTAAATGCTACAGTGTTGGGCCACTGTGGTGTTTTTCCTGCCACATGGATATTAAATTTAATTGTATTATAGTCACTATTACCAAGTGGTCCAGCTATATTCACCTCTTGGGCCAGATAGCTCAGTGGTTTGAGCATTGGCCTGCTAAACCCAGGGTTGTGAGTTCAATCCTTAAGGGGGCCATTTAGGGATCTGGGGCAAAAATCTGTCTGGGGATTGGTCCTGCTTTGAGCAGGGGGTTGGACTAGATGACCTCCTGGGGTCCCTTCCAACCCTGATATTCTATGATTTTATGATCCCTTGCGCTGCTTAGGACTAAATCAAGAATTGCCTCTCCTCTGGTGGGTTCCAGGACCATCTGCTCCAAGAAGCAGTCATTTAAGGTGTCAAGAAACTTTATCTCTGCATCCCATCCTGAGGTGACATGTACTCAGTCAATATGGGGATAATTGAAATCCCCCATTATTATTATTATTGAGTTTTTTATTTTAATAGCCTCTCTAATCTCCCTGAGCTTTTCACAGTCACTATCACCATCCTGGTCAGGTGGTCGGTAATATATCCCTACCTAATCTTATTATTAGAGCATGGAATTTCTATCCATAGAGATTCTATGGTACAGTTTGATTCATTTACGATTTTTACTTCATTTTATTCTACGCTTTCTTTCACATAGACTGTGAGTCTTTGGATTTAGATACTTCCTTAGTAAATGCTTTTTGACATTTTACTGCATTTCAATGGAAATAACAGAGAAAAAGTAGTAGCAGTAGTAGTATAATTCAAAAATATGACTCTAAAGTCCACACAGTTGTACATCTCATACTGTTAAATATATTTATTTTAACAGCAGTTGTCTGGAAGTAGTTGTTTCTCTTGGACTGTGTCACGTGGATTAATAGAAATACAGGACAAGATTGTTGGGCAGATTCATCCACAAGTTCAATTAATAAGGAAATAAAACAAGCAACTAGGAAGGAAAATGGAAACAATAGCCATCTATAGTGAGAACTTTTTCACAATACATTTTTTCCTTTCTTGCTTAGCTCAAGTGATCTAATTGGCTAATAAGTGAAAAAAGATCAAAACATGGTAACTTTGTAAATGTTTTGCTTTATTGCTTCTGGGTCAAGTTTGTTAAATTCTATACTATGACACTTTCAAAAATCATCTCTGGGAGTATTTGTTATTTCCATAAAGATATTAAAGAGCTAAGCTCATAGAGTAAATACACTGGACAAGACCAAGTGCCTAGGAATAATTTTTTTTAAACTTAATATAACAACTTTTGTTTCCATGGGTAGTATGATGAAAGGAAGTCTTATAAAGAGGGACCCACGTGACATCATTATAACACTTACTGTGATTTAGACTACATCCCAGTGTATGTCCTATATTCAAATATGTCAGCTCTTGAAAGCAGGTGCGATCTGCTTAGGGATGAGGGGACAACAGAAAAAAGAACAGAGAAAAACGCAATGTGGTTATTTTAAAATTAACATCAAAAATTGAACATAAATATTTAACATGCAATGCTAGCATTTTTTTAAACACATTTAGAATTATGTAACTGAGAAAAGATAGATTAACCTTCAAATATTCTTACAGCTGCTATTGTCTTATATAAAGAAATGTAAGTAAAATTTTATATTACCTATTTCAGAAACCACTTAAAAGTTTATTCCAGATGTCAGCCTTAACATATAGACCAGAAGCTCTCTTTTCCTCACCCAGCATTCATCATAAATATATATTTTAAATATGGATTACAAATAGAGCTGAGTAAATAAGTGATTGTTTTCAGTTCCAAAAAATAAAAATAAAAAATTCAGTTCAGTTCAAACTGAATTGAAAAATTACAAACATTTGCATGAACTGAAAAAAAAATCAATTTTGGGCCAAATGAAACAGGTTTTCTTCAACTCGAAATGGATTTTTATGCCATTTTTAAAGGGGCTAGATTCACAAACTAGCCAGAGACAGGGGAAGTTCCCTCCTTATAATACTTGGCCCCACAGTTAGGGATCAGAGGTGGGAGACCCATTCAATTCTCTCCTCTGCCTGATGTGGAGAAGGGATTTGAGCAGGGGTCACCAATATTGTAAGAGGAGAGTGTCCTAGCTATAGGATACTTTTGTGTGGAGCATTGTCAAGATCTTCTGTTGAAGTTGTTCCACTTATTATAAATTGTCATCATTTAAGCAGGGATCTGAATCTGAGTCTTTTGCATCTTAAGTGAGTGCTCTATCTACCAGGCTATATGGTTCTTCTTGTTCTTGTTCTCTTTCTGGTCCAATGAATATTAACTGTCATTCATATTAGCACTACATAGTCATTCACCATCATCACCTTCTCTACTTCTTCTGGCTAATTTGTGAATAGCACCTAAATCATGCACGGTTGAGACCTCCTGAGGTCTCTTCCAACCCTAATCTTCTATGATTCTATGATCTAAAAATACTTGGCCAAAAATATTTGTCAAATGTGTGTCAGAATCGTGAACAGTTTTGGTTTGGCAAAGCTGCATTTTTCAACCAATAAACTATTTTCTGGAAAATTTTTGCCACCCAGCTCTAGTGACAAAACCTGACAAATCCCCACTCACCATATATGGCCCACAGACCATATTCCCCTTCCCATTATAGCTAGAACAAAGACTACAGTTCTATCCGAGTTATTGTGAAAAGCCATCCATAATGCACTATATTATCCTCATTCTTATTCTCTTATTAATCCTGGGGTATCTTGCTAGTAGCATTCTACGACAAAGTACCTTTGACTTTCTTAAAAATCACAGCACTGTGTGCAAGAAATTGGCATCAAGAGACCTTTTATCTTTTACACTGAACCCACTGATGAGATGATTCAGAGAGAAACGGTAACAAGGCATCACAAAAGCAAAGCTTCTGATCAGTTTATTTTCACTAGAACACTGTGATGGGCTGCCAAAGAGAATCATTTACCTTCCGGGTCCAGAGAAAATGGTAACTGGCAGTGCTAGACTGTGTCACCAGTGAGTGACATATGATTAAAATTAATTTGAAGACACAGGATCATTGAGATTCAATGCTTCTTTTAAAAAAAATAAAATCTTAAATAGTTATTTATAATTCTATAGTAATTACATCAGATATTTTTGTAATTTGAATCTGAGCCAGGACTTTGACATATCTAGTAAGAAAACAAGAAACTGTACTGCAGTAAATTTTAAAAGGGTAAATTGTGTGTGGGGGAAAAAGGGACTTTAACTTTTTATGTCTGGCCTAGCATCCTTTTGGCCAAGATGAACTTTACTTTGTAACATGAGGTTAATTTTAGTGGCTTAGTCATTCAATAAAACATCTTTGGGGACAAGTTACAGGGCAGCTTATAACAATTGCCCTTTGTTCTCAGAATATTATAGGGTCTGAAAAGTCAGAAGAACTTCACAGATAGGTCAATATTTCCTTAACAAAGTAAATAAATGGACCACATCTCATAGTCTTCTGTAATATTACCTGGCTTCTCTTTTGTACCCAGAGCAGTTCGTGCGGAATCCTACATTAGTTACGTAAAACACAACCTTCTCCTTCTCAAGAGGGATACACATTATCATTATAGACTTCTACAAAATTCTTAAATTACATATATTGCTAATTCCAGGTTCTGGATTCACTGCTCCTTCTGTGGGGGTAAACCATCATACCACCCCAAAGGTGAGCCAGTGACTATCTTGTACCATCTGGTAATAATGAATTTGCATATGGAAGTTAAATAAAGTTAGCAGGTACCTAGGGAACTGTGTTTTTTAAAAAAGATGATTTCTAGGCATTAATGTAGACCCATTAATTATTGACTAGTCTAATTTATAACTAGCAATTTTACATCCCCAGAAGTGTAAGATAAGTAGACTGGGTTCAATGATGCAACACTGATCTACAGGGGTAGTGGACATTTAAGGGTAGATTTTCCGTTCCATAGACAATTTCTTGTGCCTGACTTCTCAAAAAGTTTTTTGCTGTTTGCTAACACTGGGAATTGGTGCTAGGGTACAGAAATTTTAATTCCTAAGTCAGTGGTTCAAATCCAGGTCAAGTGTTTAGTGCATTAAAATGTTGGCAATATGACATCTGTATGGTGACATTTATGAAATGAGACAGCCATTTTAATTCATTTCCCTGTGGCTAGATAGCCCTATCACAAAATCCATCATAATAATTAGTGCCTTTGTTGGCAATTCTGGGACAAAGTCAAGTTAATGAATGATTTCAGCTAATAAGTGTCTTCCTACTTCCTGACAGGTGTGCACTGCAGCTGATTGTGCTGCTACCAGTTCTATTGGTAAACAGAGGACTTTTAACATGTTAAGTCCCAACATTCAATGTATAATTAATTTCCAATGGAAAAAGGGAGAAAATGTTTGTACTACTATTTTCATTAGAGTAGATCTAATCTAATCTACCTGGATTTCATTAAAGCATTTGATCCAGTTCCACATGGGAAATTATTAGTTAAATTGGAGAAGATGGGGATTAATGCAAGAATTGAAAGGTGGGTATGGAACTGGTTAAAGGGGAGATTACAACAGGTCATGCTAAAAGGTGAACTGTCAGGCTGGAGGGTGGTTACTAGTGGACTTCCTCAAGGAAAAGTCTTAGGACCACTCTTATTTAACATTTTCATGAATTACCTTGGTACAAAAAGTGGGAGTGTGTTAATAAAATTTGCTGAGGACACAACATTGGGAGGTATTGCCAATATGGAGGAGGACCAGAATATCATACAAAAAGATTTTGATATCCTTGACTACTGGAGTAATAGAAATGGAATGAAATAGTGCAAAGTGCAAGGTCATGCACTTAGGGACTAACAAGAACAGCTTTTTCCTATAAGCTGGGGATATATCAGTTGGAAGTGACAGAAGAAGAGAAAGACATAGATGCATTGGTCAATCTCAGGATGACTATAAGTTGCAATACCATGAAAAAAGGTGAGGTATTTCCAGAAGAGATAGGAGAATGTTATTACCATTGCACAAGGCACTGGTGAGACCTCATCTTGAATATTGTGTGCAGTTCTTGTCTCCCATGTTTAAGAAAAATCAATTCAACCTGGAACAGGTGCAGAGAAGGGTTACTAGGATGATCAAAGGAATGAAGAGCCAACCTTGTGAGAGAAGACTTAAGGAGCTTGGCTTGTTCAGCCCAACAGAACAAAGGATGAGGGGAGATATGATTGCTTTCTATAAATACATCAGAGGGATAAACACCAGGGAGGAAGAGATGTCATTTAAGGGACAAATGGATATAAACTGCCCATCAATAAGTTTAGGTTTGAAATTAGATGAAGGTTTCTAACTATCATAGGAGTGAAGTTTGAATCAGGCTTCCAAGCAGAGTAGTGAGGGCAAAAGTTGTTACTTGTTGTAAAACTGAGCCTGATAAGTTTATGGAGGGGAGGATATGATGAGATTGTCTACAATGGCATATTGCCCATCTGTGTCTGCTATTAGCAAATATTTGCAATGGTTGGATGTGGTACACTGGAGGGGGAGGACTCTGAGTTAGTACAGAGAATTCTTTCCCAGGTGTCTGGCTGGTGGGTCTCGCCCACATGCTCAGGATCTAATTAATTGCCATATTTGGCGTCGGGAAGGAAGTTTCCCCCAGGTCAGACTGGCAGAGATCCTGGGTTTGTTTGTTTTTTGCCTTCCTCTGCAGCTTGGGGCACTTGAACTAGAGTAAATGGTGGATTCTCTGTAACTTGAAGTCTTTAAATCAAGATCTGAAGACTTCAGTAACTGAGCCAGAGTTTATTCTCCTATTGTAGGTGTGGGTGGAAGAGATTCTGTGGCCTGCAATGTGCAGGAGGTCAGACTAGATGATCATGATGGTCATTTCTGGCCCTAAAGTGTGTGAGCCTACGAGTAGGACTTAGAGGATAATCAGGAGTCAAGGCCCTCGTATGCTATGCACTTAAAACAAATGTAATAAAAAGACAATCCCTGCCCCAAAGAACATGCAATAGTAATACAGTCGGTAATGTATAATTGAAGAAATTAAAGGCACAGAGTGAAAGCTGACAGAGCAGATGACTGTTCTGTCCACTTCTTTATAGACATTGAGATTGACATTGTTCCAAGATCACAGGTATCAATGAACATGGTGATCTCCAATACCTAGTTTCTATATGAACTTTTACAATTGTAACCCTTCTGCCCATCTAAGTTGGCAGCAACAAGGGCCGGGTTCTGTATCTAGGGGTTCCGTTTCAATAACACAATGCAAAACCGGCTCGAGGCCCCACCCAGTGACCTGGGACAATTACATACCACCCCCCTGGGTACCTCTAAGAGGCAATACTTCCCCTCTCGCAAGCACGGAGTCTGAGTGTAGCAGAAAATGTTTAATAACATGAGGTAAACGACATCAGCATAAAATTGGAAAAACACCACAAACAGGATTCATAACACAAACCATGAGCAAAACCCACCCCAGCAAATTGGGCTGTGTCCTTTCCCTTTGGTTCTTGAATCCAGCAACCCAAAAATCACCCAGAGTCCCCAAAGTCCAACATCCCCAAAGTCTCTTGGGTCCAGCAACCACCCAAAGTCCCAAAAGTCCAACAACCCCCAAAGTCTCTGTCCCTGGTCAGTGCAGCCCCAGAGTAAAAGGAGGGGGGCACGCAGGGTGTTAAGGGGCACCTTACGTGATCGGAGGCTGGCCAGCCGTCTGTTTCTCCGTGGGGGTTCCGCCGCAGCCTTTACCACGAGCCAGTCCACTTTCCTGCCATCCCACGAACTGCTCCGCTCTACAAGCTGCTCCGCTCCGCTCCGCTCACCGACCTGTGAGCCGTTCCAGCCGTCCCCGCAAACAGCTCCACTCGCCGTTCCTTGGGCCACTCCAACCGGCCCCGCAAGGCTCCACGCCGCTCGCTGCTCCTCCAGTCGTCCCCACAAATTGCTCCGCCAGCTGCTGAGCAATATAGCTTCAGGCTCCCCCACTAGTTAACACAGCCTCAGTGATCTCAGCTCTTAATAACGTCAGCTCTTTTGTGATTTCAGCTCTTAGCGATTTCAGCTCATAGTATAGTAGGGGAGCCCCAGTGCTGGTGCACCATTGGCCCAAAGTGAATTCAGCTCAGCAGCCTGTAACTAGACTCCTAAGGGAATCAAAGTTCGCTCTGATATTCAACCGTGGAGAGAGGAGGCGGTGCAATTGGTGTTTCAAACCCTCAGAGGGGGCCCATACCATCAGGTACAAATACCTGTCCCCATCCTCTCTCAATTCACTGGGTTTTGTAACCCATGCCCCTTGTCAAGCAAGTGCTACTTAGGTAATGGTGAAGGACTCACTCAGTCCTTCTGTCATACAACAGTTCCACTGGCCTTGATTCACAGAATCAGGGTAACAAAACTTTATTCCTCCTGCCCCAATAATAGAGAAACTGGGGATCCCACACCAGCCAAAGTAACCACTTTCAGTTGCTGTGTTTCATGCCAGGCGAGTGGGTGTGCCTATGCAAACAAGATCAGCCCCTGGAGTTCTTTTCCACACTCGCCATAATTCACCACCAGATGTCAGGGTAGAGCTCATCCTGACTCTGCTTACACAATGTTTATTTTTGCAAGATTATTCTGTTGTTTTCAAGATAGACTAGAGCTAGAATTGCAAGGTTTATTTAGGCCAAGATGAATGTGAATCTGTCCTATATGATACAACAAATAGTGGTCTCAGCCCAAGTTTCATATTAAATATTTTAGGCTCCATTTTTATTCCAGTTATATTGATCTAAATCCAAAGGGATTCCAAGATTCACAGAAGTGTAACTAATTTCACAATTAAATACTTTATAATATGATCAGTGTTATTAATATTATTAAAGTCCTAATCAAGTGTGTAAAACTTTTTCAAAACAATCTATTCACTGGGAGAAGATAAGCAGAAATATTACATTTTTTCAAAAAAGGGGAAAACAAATGGCATAATAATTTTATGCATTTAACACTGAAGCAATTATTGATTTTACAGTGAGAATAAGCTCAATAGTGTTTCCTGGTCAGAATACAATTATATGAGAATTCAACTTTAAAATGATCAAAGAGTTATGTGTAGTGTTTGCATAACTTTTTTTGTTACCATCAAGATTTATACAGCTCTTCCCTGGATAATGTTGAATGAGAAATTGATGCTGTCTGCATTTTACCCGAACAATAAGAAACCAATGCACAATACAAATCTCTGGCTTCAGATCCTTGATGACATACATTTCAAAGGGGCATTTATAAAGGCTGCAGTTATTACCAATGATTTTCATGTTACCAATGAGTTTATTTACTTTTCTTGCTAACGGCAGTTATTAGGTTGCGTCAACCGCTAAGGAGAAGGAAGGTTCCTCTGAAACACCAGAAAGGGGGTTGTTTGAGAAAAAGTCTTTGGACTGGGTGCAGGGAGAGAATACTAAACACTGCAGCATGAGAGATGAAAGCCATGAGCATGAAGATGGGCCCAATGAAGCCAATGGAACCTTTGTTATTGATTCTGATGGGCAGAGGATCACTCTCCACAGGAATAAGGCTTTCACCGCTGGTGACTCAGTTCTGTGCTGTGGATATGGAGTAGGACAGCCATGGTTTAAGAGTTGAGTGGTTTGGAATATTGCTTGTGCTGCTACTGCATGTAACACATCAGGCCAAATCCTCAGACGTCACTCATGCAAAACTTTCTGGTAGCCAGCAGTTTCCCCTGAGTAAGGACTTTCGGATTTTTCACTTTTTAACTTACACTGCTTTCATTATAATGCTTTCATTATTAGGATTCCATTGTATTGATACCATTACAGAAATAGTATTACTAGGATTTCCATTGTTCAATAATTGGCCTCGTGATTTATACTGGTTCAGTTAATACCTGTTTGAACAGAAAATATTCAAACCATTCCAATAATCTTGTATTTCAACACTGTCAGATAGACTGAAAATTAGCTGAAGACTTACTAACAAAAGGTAATGTTAAACAGCGGAGTATTGAGTTACAAGAAGCTGTCTAGTTTTGCTGCAGACTCTGTTATGTCTCCATTTAGTTAATATTTTCACTAATGGTCTAGGGAAAAAAGAGACCCAGCATACTAATGAAATTGACAGATAATTAGTTAAATTGGGAGGAACTGTAAACAACAATTAAGATAGAAAATTAACACAGAGGGAGCTAGAAATGTTATGAATATTGGTAATTGACAAAGTAAGATTCAGCTTAGAAAAATACAAAGCTATACACACTAGGATAGGGAAATTAATAGTTTTGATTCCAAATTGTCTGGGACAGCATGTAATTCTATGAGCAAGTTAGTGATAGAAAGGTAAGGGAAGTGTCATTTGATTAGTAGTTATCTACAGAATCATAATTTCAATGATGCTACCCTCTGTATTGTGGCAGGAGGGGACTCACTGCCTTCCACCTCCATCTCCAAATCCTCCAGTCATTGGGAATTTTGATAATGGGTTGCGTTGAGTATCATTCAAAAGCCCTTTCTCCCATGAACACAATGGTACCAAAACGTAACAAACCTAGAACAATTATGCAGATATGTATTCAAGGAAATATTCAAAAATCAACTTTTTAAATTATACTTTAAGAAAGGCATGTCAAACATGTAACTCTCACAAAGTAGAATTGTGGCCCTTGACTGACAGTACTGTGTGATCAGTTAATGATCAGAACAAGATACCTGATTAATTTTTTTAATGTTACAGACTACTATAAATCAAGTTGATTTGCCATCATTGGCAAAAGAAAGAAGCAGTTCAATGGTATTGATAATCTGCTTTGTTTACTGTGCCAAAAGAGTTATGAGGCACTGGTTAAGATGCCAGCATCCAGTCAGAAATTGCTGGAATCCATCCACAAATGGTATGCATATAGTTACATAACATAATTAATTACAATCTCAAAGTAATTTATTACAAAAGCCTTGTTTTTACTTTGATCTTGATCATTTTTAGGCATCAATGGGGAGACAAAGAGTACCGACTAGTAGCTGAATCTTTGGAGGATACTCTGGAGGACTTGGTTAAACACAACGCTCTGTGTCATCTTACATGCTATAAGAAGTGCACCCATAAACTGAATTTGGCAAGGTTGGAAATGAAGTACATTGAGCATTAGGAAGAAGTTGAATGGGCCAGGAAAAGTGCCAGCTGTGGGAGACTTGACTTATACTGGGTGACTGGGTCCCATCGCATGCATTTTGAGAAGAACACCTGCTTCTTCTGTGGTAAGCTGGAAACCTGAAGGTATCCATTAAGCACAGTTTCAATACATGAAACTGGTGAGAAACTATGAAGCAGTCACTCTTATTAAGAACATTGCATGGAAAGTAAAGTGGGTACATTGACCCAAAAGACCCACAGGTATAGGCCATTGCATACCACATCAAGCCCTACTCCAAGAATGTGATGCATCAAAAGGTAAAAGCAACAGAAACAATTACTGATTTTACTACTGCAAACTGTGCGACTCATTTGGAGTTCATAAATTGCCTCGCAGAGGCTCTAATGGTTGGGAAAGTGGTGGTGATGGCTGATGCAGAGGATAAGTACAGGAAAATATGTGCTTTGAAAGGGATTGAAGAGGAACAAATGCTTAGCAGAAAGGCTCTTAAAACATTTATTGAAGATTAACTGTGGGATAGGGACATAATTTGTATCAGTCCTATCCACAGAAATGAATCTCAGCACATATCCTTAAAAGCTGCAAAAGACATGGTGCTATAAAAACCAGAAGAAAGTGCTGATATCAACAATAAATTGTAGACACTGTGTGCAGCTACTAAATTTTTATGGAAAAGGATTTTGTCCCAGAACACATGGGAGTTTCAGGCATACATAGCTAATGCCAAACCTGAAAAAATGACTCCATGTGATCTGTTCTACTTCTTTAAGAGGTGTATCTGTGGTCGCAGTGACTTCAGCAGCAGCAAATCTGACAGTAAGCAAGTGGAGCACCAGGCTGCCATTTTATTGCAAAGCCTCATGTACAAGTGCTTGAGTGAAAGGTAGGTTTCCAACACCTACACGACAACTGTGTGACATACGTGTGATCTATCACTACTACTGGTTGTTGGTTTAGCAATTCATTCCAAAATCCATAGCAAATTCCTCATGTAGCTTATGCACATCAGCCACTCCTCCACTGACTACAACAAAGTACTCCACTTGGAAACTGCAATTGCTAATGAGGTTCTTCATTGCATGGAACTGAAAGAAGAGTTTTATCTTCGCCCAGACCTAATCAAAGGTAGGTTTATATTTTGTGCTCCCAATAACTTAAATTTCCTTGAAGACACAGCATGCTACGGTTATGGTCTACTATCAGAAGCATATTAATGAGGACCAGTCCCAGTCCCAGCCTCAAGTGCAAAGAACCATTCCTTGAAGGAGCTTTCTGACTCTCTTACTTTCCTACCAATGGCCAGAAATTCTGAAGCCAAGAAGTCCAGTTTTCCATGAAGTACCAGTTAAAGTGACTATAGTAGAGCTTTCTACATTCACTAATCTTGACCTCACTTGGTTATGGTGGGATGCACTCCAGAGGCAAAAATCCATGAGTATGGCTTCAGATGAAGAACGAGAAGACATATCCTCAAGTGATCTGGACCCCCAGGACATACTATACCACATGATTTCAGGGTAAATGTACATTCCAACATGGTCAGCCTTTAACTTGGCACTAAATGAAGTACCAGACTGAATGACCCGTGTATGCATACTGCCAGTCATACATGCTAGCCCCACTGATAACTCAGTTCTCTCAGAAAAATGAATATCAATAACGGGTGTGTTTATCAAGATGGCAAATCATCGAGCAGTGGGGTGGCTCTGTGAGCGCATCCAAAACTACCCTCCTCTACCAAGAATCAATGAATCTGGGAGGAAGGACTGATCACACCAGTTAAGTGTGAAATAGCATGCACTCCTGAATCGGTCCTTCAGATAATCAAATGCTTGTGTGCAAATACCAGAAGCTCACCACCCTACAAATGTTTGGCCAGCAGCCTGCCTTGTTTGGAAATATGCAAGTGCAGAGCAAATGAGGATCAGTGTGACAATGTGTCTAGCAGTAGAACCCTAGATGGAGTTGACACTGATGATGACTTTGATGAATAAATGTTTTCAGTCCTACATGTCAAGGATAACTTTTCTAGCACTGGTCTACAATTTTTGAGAAGTCGTCTGCTTCAGAGATAAAATGTGCTATTTATTATGTATTTTGATGTGCTGAATTCAAATATGACAATTAAAACAACTGATTGGCTACTGTTTCTAAGATATTTAAGTTTTTACATTTTATGTCTATGTATACTGTGTAGATAGTAGAGTTTTAATCATACATTGTAACCCTAGGTCTTTTCATGTGTTTATGGTTGCTTTACATGATAATATTTCACCTGTCCTGTTTATGTAACACTTTAAAAATCAGCAAAAGGGTTATATAAATAAAATTTATTATGAAACAAAAGGCAAAAAACTATTATGTACATAGTTTAGTCCTATTCAGTGTCTACTCAGCGCTTCTTGGCTTGTCTCTTGTATTCATTAAATGGAGCATCTCTTGTCACTATCCAGCAATAGTCTGCAAGCATTGATGGGCTCCATTTGCCCTGATAGCATTTCTCCATTGTTGCAATGTCCTGGTGAAATCGCTCGCCATGCTCGTCGCTCACTGCTCCGCAGTTCGGTGGAAAAAAATCTAGATGAGAGTGCAAAAAATTTATCTTTAGTGACATGTTGCAAACAAGGCTTTTGTATGCCTTGAGGAGGTTTTCCACCAACAACCTGTAGTTGTCTGCCTTGTTGTTTCCGAGAAAATTTATTGCCACTAACTGGAAGGCTTTCCATGCCGTCTTTTCCTTGCCACACAGTGCATGGTCAAATGCATCATCTCGAAGAAGTTCACGAATCTGAGGACCAACAAAGACACCTTCCTTTATCTTAGCTTCACTTAACCTTGGAAATTTTCCATGGAGGTACTTGAAAGCTGCTTGTGTTTTGTCAATGGTCTTGACAAAGTTCTTCATCAGACCCAGCTTGATGTGTAAGGGTGGTAACAAAATCTTCCTTGATTCAACAAGTGGTGGATGCTGAACACTTTTCCTCCCAGGCTCCCATGACTGTCGGAGTGGCCAATCTTTCTTGACATAGTGGGAATCTCTTGCACGACTATCCCATTTGCAGAGAAAACAGCAGTACTTTGTGTATCCAGTCTGCAGACCAAGCAAGAGAGCAGCAACCTTCAAATCGCCACAAAGCTGCCACTGATGTTGGTCATAGTTTATGCACCTCAAAAGTTGTTTCATGTTGTCATAGGTTTCCTTCATATGGACTGCATGACCAACTGGAATTGATGGCAAAACACTGCCATTCTGCAGTAAAACAGCTTTAAGACTCGTCTTCGATGAATCAATGAACAGTCTCCACTCATCTGGATCGTGAACGATGTTGAGGGCTGCCATCACACCATCGATGTTGTTGCAGGCTACAAGATCACCTTCCATGAAGAAGAATAGGACAAGATCCTTTTGACGGTCACGGAACATGGAAACCCTAACATCACCTGCCAGGAGATTCCACTGCTGTAGTCTGGAGCCCAACATCTCTGCCTTACTCTTGGGTAGTTCCAAATCCCTGACAAGGTCATTCAGTTCACCTTGTGTTATGAGGTGTGGTTCAGAGGAGGAGGATGGGAGAAAATGTGGGTCCTGTGACATTGATGGTTCAGGACCAGAAGTTTCATCCTCTTCCTCATCTGACTCAAGTGAGAATGATTCTGGTGCATCAGGAACCGGCAGTCCTTCTCCGTGGGGTACTGGGCGTATAGCTGATGGAATGTTTGGATAATGCACAGTCTACTTTTTCTTCTTTGACACACCTTTCCCAACTAGAGGCACCATGCAGAAGTAACAATTGCTGGCATGATCTGTTGGCTGTCTCCACATCATTGGCACTGCAAAAGGCATAGATTTCCTTTTCCTGTTCAACCACTGGCGAAGATTTGTTGCACAAGTGTTGCAGCATATGTGTGGGGCCCACCTCTTGTCCTGAACTCCAATTTTGCAGCCAAAATAAAGGTGATAGGCTTTCTTAACCATAGTGGTTATACTGCGCTTTTGTGATACAAAAGTCACTTCACCACAAACATAGCAGAAGTTATCTGCACTGTTCACACACGTACGAGGCATCTCTGCTCACTTTGGCTAAACAGAAATGTGTCCCTTTGCAAAATCAAACACTGACAAATAAGAGAGCACGACACTGTATGATTTCTAGAGCTGACATAGGCCAATTTGTTCAGCAGAGTGATGTAAGCTTCGTTATGATTGCATCATCCATGACTTCTAGGAATAACATGATGCAATTCCTATCATGTATGACGCAATACCAGCTTCAGATTGCATCATTCATTGTTTTGCCTAAAAAGCAAGTACTGTCCAAACCCAGTCAAAGATGTATTTTAGTAATTTCTGGTTTAAATTGAGATCCCTTCCCTTTATAACTCACGTATCCTCTGCCATTCCCAAGTCAAGGGTCGTATATACTGACCCAATAGCATATCTTGAAAACTAGAGCCAATCAACAATTTTAAGCATCATTTTCGTTCTCAGTGACCCAGAATTAGTAAAGTTTGACTACATTTATTTCAGAAGCATTTTGGCTGTAGAGCAGTGTTGCCAAAGATAAATGTCTTTTATGTGAGCAATGCATCCCCAGGTTAACGTATAATTTTTAAAAATGTTGATTTTTATACATTTTCTCAAATATATATCAACATAATTGATTTAGGTGTGTCACATTTGGTACCATTGTGTTCATGGGAGAAAGAGCTTTCAAATGATACCCAACTCGGCCCATTTCCAACAACACTATACTATCAAAATTTCCACCAATAGGAGGTCCTGGAGTTTGGAGTTGCAATGGTGGGGGCCATCGAGTCCCCCCTGCCATCCTGCAGAGGGTGACACCATTGAAATTCTGATTCTGTAGATTTTTACAACTCAAATGACATCTCCCTTACTTTTCTGTCACTAACTTGCCCACAGAATGTGCTTTTAGTATATTGTGCTCCCAGACTATATATAATGTTTAGCACTAAACCCCGACAGCTCACCTGGTCTTAACATGGAGTTTTGGGTGCTCAGCATTTTTGAAAATCAAGCCTTAAATGTAGTCACAAAAATAATTCTGGGAGGGGTCAAATGCAGTTTGTGGTAAAAAGACACATGGACTCAAAAGTGGATGCATTCAAGAACTCTTTACTTGGGCACATACCTGATTTGCAGTCACATCTGATTATATATGTAGTTAAATTGAGCATGTGCAATTTTATGGGTGCAACTGAGTGGACCTATTTTAAATAGGCTCATTACTGTACAGCCCAAAGTAGCAGAGCCATAGTTTTATGGTTAAGGAATGGTCTTGTGGCTAAACTAGACAGGTAGGTGTCAGGAGAATTATATTCTATTCCTGGCTCTGACACAGACTTTTAGTATGGTCTAAGATAAAATGCTTACTCTGGTGAATGCTACTTGCCTACCTCCTAGAGATGTTGTAAGAATAAATTCATTAATGTTTGTTAAGTGCTCTGAGACCCTTGGATGGAAAGTGCATTTAAGAGCAAAATATCAAATTCTAACCCATAGAAAACCAGAGGTTTATATTGAACATAGGCTGGAAAATGTGTTGAACTGAAATTTTTATTTTGTTTCTTGAAAAATGACATTTCAAAATTTTGAATTTTTGAGATCATAAATTTAATTCCACCCCCTTTTCCCTTTTTTCCACTGGGAACAATAAAATAATCATTGTCAAGATTTCCCCCCCAAGACACACTTTTTTCTCTCTTTTTCCATTCTGTAACTTTTCAAAACCAAATCAAACAAAAATATTCCATTCAAATTCAAATGAAATAACATTTTCATTATATTTTGTTTTGAAATTTTCTGTTGAAAACTTAAAAATTCTAACAAAAAAAATTATGAGTGAATATTTCTTATGGGGATAAAAGAGCTTTTTTGACCAGCTCTAAGTCATAGCACAATGGGGCCATGATCCTGATTTGGGCCTATCAACACTGCCACAACACAAATCTTCTTCATATAGCTGATATAAATGTAGAGCAACAACTATAAGTTTACTTTTAGATGGTTAAGCCAGATAATTGCATCTGGAGTAGCAGAGTGTATTGCTGTGATGCCTCTTTGTATTTGTGAATTGGGCATTGAATTGTTATATGTTCCCTGGTCTGTTCTGGGCTGCACACCAGAGAGTCTTTAATTTTCCATTTGTGCACCAAGTATGTGCATCTGCCATGGTTTGTGTGGCTGTGGTTTGGGTTGCCTATGAGCTTCGTGGGACATCAAAGCCAGGGATCTTCTGTGCCAGGTCTTTCATGAGGTGTCTATTTGTGGCTTCTTGTGAACTCCATTCGGCTTTCCAAGCTTCATCAGGGTTGAAGTTGCATTGTTGAAAGTTAAATGTCTGGGTCCAAAAGGGCTTACGCGACTTCAAGCAGTGGTGAGGGATGTTGTTAAGGTCCTGGTGGATGGGAAGACGTTCATGTTCCATCCATTCACCACGATGCTGCAACCCTGTGGGAATTCCGGAGGATCGTGGAAAATAAACATCTCCACATCCACCAAGACCGTAACAACACAAACAATAATAAATTGAGGTGAAAGAAGAATACTTCTTGGCCTGCTGCATTGGTACAAAGTAGCTGGGCAGCTATCCCTCTGCCATGGCTACTACCACAACCCATGTTCAGCACCTAACAGGATGGAGCCCTAAATGATCAAATCTTTGAAGCTACCAAATCAGTTCTGCAGGGATGCAAAAAAATGAGTGTGTGTGAGAAAATCAACTTGCCCACACACATCAGAAGACTTGCTTGTGCATTTTTTCACATGCCCATTTGAAATTGTAGGCCAGTTCTCAGGTGATAACTGTGTTTTGATCTTAGTTTTTTGCAAGCCTGTCTAATCTCTCAGAGTTTACTCTGTGTGGCAGCTTTTATAATCTTGGATGATATCTGAGGGGTATCTGTGTGGCACCTGTCACAAGCTGCAAACTGACTGTGTGGAACCTTTTTTACAGTGTGTCAGTTCTAGTACCATGTGATATCTGCAAATGGGCTGTGCCATATAGTATCTCAACTCTGACCTAGAGAAGATGCTGCACAGAACTCTGTTATTTTATAGCTATTTGAATATATAGTGGTGTACTTTGCAATCCTGTCTCACTTTTAGGTAGGCAACTCCATGCTCTAGCTGTCCTAGGCCTCTGACTCTGAGATGCTGACACTGGACAACAGGGGCTGGATCTCTCAATAATTGCCATTCTGTTCATTTCCTCTAAAGCACCTGGAATTGCCCACAGTTGGAAGACAGGATACTGGACTAGATGGACCATAGGGCTGACCCAGTAGGGCTGTTCTTATGCTCTTATCAGCTTGGCAGAACTTGATTTTTATTTTATAATTTTGACTGATAATGTTGATGTTTGGTCTTAAGCATTTTTTAAATTTTTATCAATTTAATTTTTCACAGTTGTGGAAAGTAATGGTGGTGGTGGGCTCAGACAATTATTTAATGAAAGTTGACACTGAGGTATAAAAAGGTAAAGCTTTATAAGCCATTAAAACACAAACTGTTAACATCACTAACAGGGTCAGCACCTGCCTCTTGCGAACCCTCCCCTCCTCCCCACACTGTCTCTAGGGGGAACAGAATGAACGAACCCCTTCTGAGGTATACAGTCTTTACCTTGTGCCAAGGCTTCCTTCTTGGAGACACTGTCCTCTATAACAGTCCAACAGGGCCCATCGCAGTACCCTCCATTGGTGTATCCTTTTTGGCAACCTCCCCCCCAGGCTCAGTCTTTGTTGCAATACTCTCCCTTGGTCTGGCTAGGTTCTGGGCTCAGTCCCTGCTCGATCCCTGAAGTCAGCTAAGAGCTCCTTCTTTGCTCTCCCTCCTCCCCACAGTCTTCAGCAGCCCTCCAGGGGCTCAGCCCTGCAGGGGCTCAGCCCTGCCTGCACTGAACTGTCCATGGTACTGCTGCTCTTCCCAGCAAGAAACCTGGTCCTCTCTCTTCCAGCTTCAGGCAGCAACTGACGAGTCTGTCTCTGCTGCTTCTTTTTATATGGCCCTCCTGGCCCCTGATTCACCACTCCAGCAGTCTCTCTGATTGGCTGCTTCCCCTACAGCCACTCTAGGCCACCTGGAGGACTTCTCCTCTACTCTTTTCTGGAACAGAGTCAGGCAGGGCCAGCAGGGAGCCTCCGGACCCAGTCCACCCTGTCACAATCACACATCAAAGTATTCAAAAGCCTGGCCTGGAGTGTCAGCTGCTGGATCTGGAGCCCAAACTGCACTTTGTTCAGCATTATGAACATTTCAGAGTTACGGACAACCTCCATTCCCGAGGTATCCGTAACTCTGAGGTTCTACTGTATGTGTACTTTGAGTTGGCAGCTGAACTTAGAAATTAACAAAAGAGCTTCCGGAGAAGATCTGAGATGAATGGGGAGAACATTGCTGGATAAATGGAGAGTTCTACTGCATAACACCACCTATCTTTATATACTGCACGCAAAAAGGCAGCAACACAGCTAATTGGAGTGTGGCTGGAAATGTGAAGGTAAAGGCAGATAATAGCTAGATCCATGGATGGTAAGGAGAGGAATAGATAAAGTTTGTAGTAACACCGCAAGCATACTGCTAAATCGATAGAGGTTGCCACAGAGGTCACTATAGGGAGAGAAGCCAGATGGTGGAGGGTTGTGCAGGGGGAGAAGTAGCAAAATAATTCATCATAACATAAATTATGTAGAAATTAAAATATGTGGGATAATGTTAACCATTTATATACATTTGTGATTAAAATGTATAAAAGTGGCAGATATGTAGTGTATAATAATCGTATGTACTTCTTGATTTATCAAAGTGTCTTTATAAAGTGGCATTTCCTTATTCCTAAATATTTGGTTTTATGGTGCTGATTATGCATTAATTCATCATCTCTGATCAGATTTAGACTGCTAGCAAAAATACCCTGAGGCTTGATAGACACTATTTCATATCTCAAGCAATATCACACCATTTTCCAAATTAGGTCAACAGTGAAACAACAAAGGGATTGACTTCACTGTCTATCTTCCTCTCAAAACACAGCATCAGTTTTGTTAAAGAATGCTAATATACTTATCATTAGCTCAGTTCTGCAGGATGCTGAGCATAGAATGCCATTTGCTTCTATTGACAACTTTCTAGGAAGCACTCAGTACCTTGCAGAGCTGAATCCTCCATATACAGCTCAATACATTCTTTATCATGCACTTTGGAAGTCAATGAGAGTTTTGTCATTGGTTTCAACAAGTGCAGGATCAGACCTTAATAACAGATGCAAAAGAGAAGGACTTAAGCTGGGGCATTGTTTTTCTACCTTGCTGAACCTCTTTCTCTAGCTATGTGCTTCTGTATTTGTCCAAGGATACCCTCTGCCTCAGAATTCCCATTATTTTTAACAGGTTACCAGGATGTTCTTATACATTCATATGAGGTATACATGTCCTTTTAGCTTCTCTCTCTCTCTCTCTAAATCCCACCCTCCCTCCCTCACATTCCCTATTTGGGAGAATGAGGAGCTGTTCATAGGTGATTAAGTTTACTTCTTTGCCCTATGAGTATACTGTGCTAGAATACAGAGTAGCACCTTTATAGCCAGATTTTGTAAAATCCTTCTCATTACAGTCAGTATAAGAATGCTCTTTACAACCCTTATATCTAAAGTTCCAAAGTAATAGGATTAAAATGTCAGCACATTGACACTAATCTGTGTATTAACATGGTACCTTGCTCTTGCCAGTTATGTAATAAGCCTATAACTCATATTTCTTGGAATTTAGTTCTCATTCCCACCCTCCCCGTGTTTTCCACAGAAAGTCTTCTGCAGAAAGCATTATAAAGTGTAGTTCTCAACAGTAAATTATTCGTAAGATAGACACCGTTGGTGAATTACTTCTGATAACACTGAGTCAAGATAATTTGTTGAGCTGTTGTTCAATCTCATCCTTTTGTACTTGGCAAAAAAAAGAGGTTTAAAAAAGACCAGCTGCCCTACTTTTTGTTGATAGTGGCTGGCAGGACAGCTCATGGGTTGCTGTGTGTGTGTCAAAGCTGCAGGATTAGATATCTGATACAAAATTTTGGTACTTGAAATCAACAAATGAAAAAGATGTAGTGCAAAGAACATGCCACAGATAATCATTTGCAGCCTCCAAAGAGCTTGCCTATGTCCATAAAAATTAGGGGATACCTGCTGGTGGCAGTCGATCCAGATCCTCAGTTATGCTTATCAGAATTTATGGGGTAACAGCAGACAGCAGGCTAACATGTTGGAAGCATTAGGTATTCTTTATTATGCTGAAGTATGAACAAAGGAAGTTTTAAATTTTTTCCCCAATGATGATGCACTAAATTATGCTGCCTTAGGTTGTGTAGGTTCAGCTTATGTTCTTAACAATGGAAATTGATCAGTTCAATTATAACATAATGGACAACCTCACTTGTCTTGCTGCAGCAGATTGCTCTAGAGGAGATTCTCTCTTTCTTCCTGCTGGGAGGTGGGAGTGCCAACTGTTTCTCCCCTGCCCTCCTGAATTGCCTCAGAAGGGACAAGCCTGGCTGCCTATGGAGAGGGAGGAAGAGCTGCAGGGAGGCAGAGAGGGAGAACGGGAGATGAGGAAGGTTGAAGTTAGAAATTTACTACTCCCCAGCTGGTTTGTCCTCAAATCAAAGGGCTGCAGCAGTGCTGCCAGAGTGTTGTAGCAATGCTTTCATTTACACAGGGGAAGGAGGCCCAGAGGGCATCCGCTGACCTTTCTGCCCCTCATATCCTAAGCTAAATAAACCATGAGACTGAAAGCTGAGGGATGGTGTTACTTTACTGTAAACAGGAAGCACTTGGAAGTTGTTGGTTTTATGGAGAAATAGCTAGTGATTAAATGTCAGACAGGTTTCTCCTTTCAGCCAAAGGGAATGAGAAGCTAGGTGGTCAGGTTTATTGTTGGGCTATGTCTGAGTTCTGGTGGCAGCAGCACATGGGGGTGAACTGCAGTGCAGTTGGTGGGATCCCATTCTGCCCTACACAGGAAGAGAGGATGCTTGCTCTGTTACAGGCTTGGGGAAGGTGAGGGGGTGCTCACATGCTTTCAGGGCCTTTCCCATCACATTTGTTTCCAGAAATATCCCCCCCCCAGGGTCCCTGCTCTGCTTTCCCCTCTGGGTTTGGGGAAACAAGTGGCCCCCCTCCCTACTTTCCCCTGTTCCATGAAGCAGGATCTCTGCAGAATCCAGGTAGAGAGGTTTCTGTGGAATGTAAAAGAAGAGGAGAGGCAGACTCCCTACTGCTGTGGATGCTAATATGGAGGGTGACACGGTGTGCATCATTTTTATTATAAAATGTTCAATGTTTCACTTTATACCTAGGAGAGAGCTTGTTGATCTAAGATTCAGGTTTAGCAAACCTCGACCCGCTGGAACCACAAGCTTACATCTCAGCTGGGTTGGTCTCCACCCTGCATCCTCCCCAGGCACTATGCCATTTACTTTAAGCCTTTCAGAGGATACATTAAAAACAAGTTTTTGAATAGACATTAAAGATTCCTTGGCATAGTTCATAAGGCTAGAGGTTTGGCCCATGTTCTTGGCCAAAACTGACCTGTCTCTGTTCTCCACCCCCTATACTATGGTCTGATTCAGAGCGCGGTGAAATCAATAGAAAGATTCCCATTGACTTCAGTAGGATTTTGATTAGGCCCCTATTGTGCAAAGAACTGTGCACTAGCTAGATGCCCTCCCTGCACTCAGTATGGGTGTTCGTTTTGGTGGCAAGTTATGTGTATACTCTAAAGCACAATTTCTTAGTGTTTTTAAAGCTCAATGATTGTATTGGGTTCCTTATAACGTGCAAAATATGCTAATTAAAGAACAAAAATCATCTACTACCTAGGAGACTTTAGAATATAACTAAATGAGTGGATACAATATAATGAACAGATATATACTGGGTTTTGGATTAAGGCCATATAATCTATAAATTATTATTACACAGCAAACATATTTTAACAGGTTTTCTCCTTTATCTTCATCTTTTTACATGAACACTATTGTACATAAAAATATAGGGAACTTTTAAGATCCTTTAACCCATAACCTATCTCTTATGTCTTCCTTCGCTGTGCATGGGCTGGCATTTAAATAAAACAACCAAGGGAGTCTTAAATGCCGTTATATGCACATTCATTCCAGCTATTTGTGGGACTGTATAGGTCAACCAGCCAAGAGGCTCAATCTTAGTGTTTTGGGATCAGTTACGGCTTCATTGGAGGGTTGAAATTCAATCTTAAATCACTGTTCTGTGACGAATTGGCACTTTGGGTTTTTATTACAATAGTTGGCTTGTTCCTTGTCCGGGCTACTCATGGACTGTAACTGCATTTTTATAGTGTCTATTTGGTACAGCTGTAGTAGTAAGGCTTTGGTATATTATACTGGCACATGCAGTGTTCTAGGATGCAAGATCGTTTGATGCAGCTCTCATGTCATTGAGATCAAGGGGCATTAGGAAACAAATAGTAACAGATTCTCTCTTCTGCACTGGTTGGTGTGATTCTAAAATAATTTACTATCAACTTTCTGGTCCTGGTCCTGAAGTCCTGATTTCAGTGGGCGTTTTGCCTGAGCTAAGAGTGAAAGATCAGACCCAATATGTTGAATGTGCAGAATTTTTTCTTTATAAAAGTCATCATTATAAAGCTGCACTGACATCACCAAGGTAGCTGCAAACTTTTTGAAGTCCACGTAATTCAGAAAATGTCATGCCTCTAAGAACAGCCTTATAGAAAGATCAATATTTTAGAATATATGGCACTTTATTTTGTGTTTGCTTAATAGTATGTAAAGCAGTGCTATAAAAACAATGAGTATTTATCAAAATATAATGAAAAATACATGTTAAGAATTAGGTTCCTTTCAGTCTCATATAATTATTCTTGCAAAGCCAAACTTTCAAAAGAGCTCAATTCCTGTTTAGACAGCCCAATAAGGCCAGATTGGCATCCAGAAGCTCCCATTATGACATATATGCTGGCTCCAATCGTGGGTGTTGAGGCCTTTGAAAATATGTCTCTTAAGGGTCTGTCATTGGTTTATATTTGCAGCAGGTTATGAATTAAGAGTGTTAAAAGTACACAAAAGCATGAAATGACTAGTCTCATAAGAGAAATGATTCACAAAGCATCCTGGTAGCCACAGAGAAAGAAAACGTAATGTATTTGCTGAAACTTGCACTGCTATAATATATGCAGAAATATCTCTCCTTTATAATATCTGTTTATTAAAAGAACCTGGGTAATACCATAAATAAGTGTCTGGTTAGATGTTGGCATGAATGTAATTTTCTCTAGACAAAGCTTGATACAGTGTTGTGGGGGTTTTTTAATAACTGAATATTTAACCTCTAAGTGCATATTACTTTCTAGCTCCATACCTCTTTCTTAGGTTATTATGTTCTCAAATAATTGTTTCTGTGAATGAAATAACCTAAATAACAAACATTGTGAGGTAATGATGAGATGCCGTATGCTAATTTTCCAGGTCTTCCTAATGAGGTCCATATTTATTTCACCATAAGTACAATATTTGTAACATCTTTAGCACACATATAGTATATACTGTAACATTATGGCTGTACCTACTTCCTTCAACAATTATTTCAGAGAAGAGGTTGGAAGATGGACCATTGCCCAATTCCTGAGATTTCCCCTCAGAGAGCTTTGCTAGTTGAGCTATGAGCAAAAAGCATCACATTAGAATCACAGAATCTCTTTTAAAAAAACTAATACATTTATTGTATTATATCTGCCTTTCTCTTTCACTGTTTCTGTGTTCTGGCCTCCACTAACCTTTGTCATTGCTCTTTGTACCAAGTTCTTTCAGCAAGAATGTCATGTATTTCTTTTGTATTATATGTTACCCACAGTCCCTTACACCCACTCAAGTGACAGCCAATTACCCATTTGACCGGCAGTGCAAAGTCACTTTTGATATGATACTACCAGTTTCCTTTTCTTTAACAATAACTTGTCCGAAGACGAGTGATTTTTCTTGTGTCCAGTGCAGCTGAACTTACTGCAAACAATAGCGATTTAGTTAGAACCACATAATGCTCTCTGAATCTCAATAACCTTCATGCCACATTATTTAATGATTTTGTTTAGTTGGTTATTATAAGGGACAGACCTTTTCAAAATCACCCAGAAGCTAATACTTCACTTGGACAAGCTAGTTCAGCAGTCAGACCATTCAACTACCACTGAATATCCTATTGGAGTTTCTCATACATTGGATCCAAATGTTCTTTGCTCCATCTATACTTCACATTGTCCTGTATACTGTGAGTCTCATCAAAGTCAAGCACACTAGTAACATTCTAAAGATGAAGTAGGAGAATAGAATATGTACTCAGAACATGTTTTGCACTTCCTTTGACATTGCTCAGTCTCTGACTCAACTAATTTTTGTTGTATCTCTGGCTTTGGTTGTTTGCGCTGCATTTTAAGGATTCTGAATTTTAAATATTGGATAAGCCAAACATTTTTTACTCTGTTACAGCAGCTTTAAACAATAAAAAGGTGGCTCTGGCACTGTAACCTAAACATTTAGCTTCACTAGTGCACTAGCACAGAGGGGGAAGCAGCAGAGCAAACACTGTTGTGAATGCTCTGTGGTTCTGAGAGGCAAAAGGCTAACATAGAAAGTAGATGGGATCTTCCATCAATGTCTGCAACCCAGCAATCACAGGAAATGAATAACGTGGAGTACATATCATACATTTCCGCTTTGTTGATGGCCTTATTACCAGATTGGTCTGCCATGGTGGAACTCAGGTTTGAATTACAAGGGGGCCAGGTGAACTGCATGGGATTTTATTTTCGCTCTGATGGCTGCAGAATACAGTACTGCCTAAAATCGGGATGAGCATGAAACTTGTAAGACTCCCCTTTTCTAGTGAGCCATGTGTGATAACAAGTTGTGAGCATGCGCCCTTGTGGAAGGATCTGGTAGTTCTTAAATGACAGAGTAAATCTAGAGGGAGAAAGGGAAGCAGATAGTTTTGTTGCTGTTTCTGGAAAAACCTATTTTTTTACAACCACTGGCATTCAAGTACTACAATGAGTAGTGCCTTAGAAAAACCCATGTTACTAATAATTATTAATCATCATCATCATCATCCAATACTGATTCTCATTCTCTCCATTCTATTGTTTTAGACAAGTTCCAGAATTGTACCTGAAATTTAAACTCTCTGGCCTGTACTTTCATGGGGGAGGGCTGTTCATTTGTTTTTTATTTTGTTTTGTTATGTTTTGTTTTGTTTTAAGACTGGGGAACCATAAAACATAGTTGAGAAAGGTCATAGATTTTGAATATTTTAATAGAGTCTTACAACTATTTTTATTTCAAAAAAGCTTTTGACACCACATGTTGATGTAGTTTTAATTAATTAACTTTACTCTTTCTTGGTAGATTTTGAGTAGGGTGCATAGATTGCTGCTGAAAGCAAGCATCCTAGAAATAAAATGTATACATTGTTAAATATTATGCATTGTTTCTACATAAACAGCTAAGTGGTTTTGTAATTTCAAATACAGAAAAGATAATACATTTCCAGTATTATAAACCCAATAATGTGCAATACATCAGGGCCACAGATGTTTTTAAATAGTGCCATTTTAGTTTGGTATTATGAAAGTAAACATTTTATTGTAAGGCTTTATGAAGCATCCTTCTTTAAATGCAAAATCTTTCAATTTGGCACTTTCCATTCTGAAGGGTGTAGAACTTGTAATAACTGGTCTCAAACTAGTGTGCCCTTTATAATAAGGGTCTTCTCTTTATAATGTAAAATTGAGTGTTATCCCTGAGGTTGAAGACAGAAAAGGAAATTGAATTTTCACACTCATTTTGAAAAGTTGACTTCCTAAGTCTGCTGTGGTGGCTCATCACCCAGACAAGCTCTGATTTGTACTTGGAAAGTATAATAGGACTGAACAATTATTGGAGGACTGTGCTCCATAGGGGGTTAGCTGTTGGTGCTTAAAGTCAGGCATGTGGTCTGATTACATTTTGTAGTTCTCATATAGCCTTCCTTACTGCTGTCTGACCCTTTATTTTGCATCATCATAAGCAAGATATGTGGTACTGAAAATTCCTCCCCACTCACATTGCAAGTGAAGTAAGGTTTCTCTGAGGTGGTTCATCTCATCAAACCAAGCAAGACTTTGAATTAATATAAACCCAATCTCTTTCTGGTTTTCAACACAGAAAATGGAATGGGTTTGGCAGAGGCCAGAGGAAAATGAGCACTATTGAGCAATATTATTGCAGCACAGGTTTGCAGCCAATCAGTACCCTTTCAGTGCACTTTGTAGGAAGAAGGATACAGGAAAAGGTAAGACAGACTTAATGAAACATAGAAGAAAAAATCCAGTCAAAAATCGGACTCATTTTTATTAATAGATTTTGTATAATCCCACTATGGTGTCCTGCTGCTAGTCCCTCTGATATCTCCACTCACTGCAGTAGTGCCCTTTTCATCATAGGAGTGGACCTTCCATCCTTATAACTACTATAATGGAACAGTGGTAACTAAAGAACACAAAGATTTGCATAGTCAGTCACAAACAGAGCAGGTGGGAAATGTAGTTTATCGTCTGTGAATTTTTGAAGAAAGTATTTTTTAAGTTTTCATCAATATTTTTCACTAATTTTTTTTCTGGTTTTCATTACCCGAAAACTGAAAAATTTTGGTTTTCAAAAACTGAACACCACAACGTTTTTCTTTTTGATTGCCAAAAACTGGGGAAAAAAATCAGAGTTTTGTAATTTCAGATTTTTGATGAAAGCAGAAATTTTCTTGTGAAAATTTCTATTTAGCAAAAGGGCATTTATCAGCAAAAATATTTTGGTGACTTATCAACCAGCTTATAAGCATGTGGCTCCAAATTCCTCCCTATAACTTTTCTTTACCTACCAGTCCTTACTACCCGGCATGGATTAGGTTGATGGTCACCTGTGACTACTGAAACTACTACTTATGCAAACCCACTTGTTTCTACTGTTACCATATCCATGCACTTGCTTCCCCCCCATTTGTCTGCTTATTCACATGTACCTTATTGTTTAAATTCAAGCTGTGAGCTTTCTGGAGCAGGGATTGTCTGGATGAGTTGCTTGTATGGTGTTTAAAGGTTTAATCTCTGTTTGGGAATTACTTTAGGTGCTACCACAATAGAAATTATAATAGTAGCTGCTGTATCTTTTTTAGTGCATTTGGTGCATTTGAACTAGAAATGCTGTCCTTCTGTTACCATTAGTGTTGTTATTGTTATTAGTTATTTGTTTTAGGTAATGCCCACAGTGTGCTATGGAGTTTCCAAATGCACAAAGAAGGTTTTATAACCTAGAAGAGGGTAGATTTTTGAAACAGCACAATAGTACTACCCATCCCTTTCCTCTCAAGATTTCTGTAGATCTTCATCAGTAATGCATTCTGTGGTTTTCAGGGATAGTAACAAATAATTTAATGAATAGGAGAAAACAGCCCAACAAATGATGGTCAGGTGAGTTGCTATGTTCAGGAATTTGGCCTTTACACTTCTATGGCTAATAGGAGGCAACTAAGTCAGGAGAATAGATACAGAGTTTAAAGCAGATAGAACCAGGAGGCGTTCACACCCCAACAGCCAAGCAGAAGAGGGAGTTATAGGAGTCAGTTGCTCCCCACATGCCAAGCTAAAGAGATGGGTGGGAGTTCTCCATCTGGCTTACTAGACAAGGGAATTCTACATGCCCTTCCTGCTCCCTCTTATTACCAATCTATTGTGAGTGATAATTGTCACCTATACATATTGAGCCAGGTGCTCAGTGGATGTAAGTCCCATGTGGCTCTATTGACTTTAAAGGCACACAACAATCACACCAGCTGAGGATCCAACCTTTAATCATTTAATTATTTTAGATGTAACATATGAACCAAGCTGTATATAGAGGCCCAGATCCACAAAGGTGGTTAGGTAACTAAGTCCACGTTTTAGGCATCATTGCAATCCACAAACCTCTGCTCAGCTGCTGCCTAACCTGTAGGAGCCTAAAGTTACTTGGCACCTAAATTTTCACTGAAAAAGTTTCCTAGGCACCTAACTTTTCTGCCTATGAGCAAGTGCACTGCTGCCTCACTCTAGGCATCTGGATGCCTATCTCCTGCCTAACTCCCAATGCTTCCATGAACCAGGGAAAGATAGGGGGAGGAGCACCTATCTCATCCACAGGGCTCAATCCAGTAGGTGTGTTCAGAGGCTGCCTGCTGGCTCAGGTCCTATTCAAAATCTGGCCAGAGAAGGAGTGGTGTTGCCACCCGTCTTATAATGAATAACCCATGGGGTTGGAGCACTCATGTGGGATGTAGGAGACCAGCTTTCAATTCCCCCTTCTGCTTCCTGGTGAGAGAGGATTTGAATAGGGATCTCCTATACCTCTAAGGAGCATGCTTTAACCAACAAGCTATGAAATGTTCTGATGTGGGGGCTCCCTCAGTCTCTTATAGGGTGACCAGACAGCAAATGAAAAATTGGGACAGGGGGTAATAGGATGCTATATAAGAAAAAGACCCAAAAATTGGGAACTGTCCCTATAAAATTGGGGACATCTGTTCACCCTAATCTCTTACTGAAACTGTTCCACTTTGGAGAAATACTTAGTCATTGGAGCAGAGTGATTGGACTCTGGGTCTTCTAATCATCAGACTATAGAGTCATTATTTCTCCATTATTTCTCTGAAGTGAAACAGCTTGTACAGGTGAGAATGAGGAAGCCCCCACATCAGATTGTCCTATAGCTCAGTGGCTAGAGCACTCTCCTGAGAGCTGTGGGAGATGCCTATTCAGATTTTTCTCCCTCTGAGCCAAGGAGGCGGGGGGGAATTGAACCTGGGTGTCTCATATCCTGGCTGAGTGCTCTGACCGGAGGGCTAAAAGTTAAAGTGGTCACCTCCTCTTCCAGCCATTTTGTGCAAAGTGAGGCAGGCACCTAACTTTCTCACAAGAAATGGCTTATGCACCTAAGCTGCCTGACTCCAGGAGAAGAATTCCTGGTTGGGGATCTCTAGCAGAAATAGGGGCCTCTCTGCAGCCTCCCAGACTTAGGAGCCTACCTCTATGATCTTCCAGTGGCTAGTTTAGACAGTTCCCAAACTAGTATGCTAGCTTTTGTGGATTGCATTCTTAGGCCCCTCTCTTTCCCCATTCATTGCATAGGAAACTTAGGCACCTAACTGAGGCATTATGGATTACAGTATTGTTCCTGAGTATAACCTAAAAGTTATGCTCAGTGTGGCAGCACCTAAGTTCCTTTGTGGATCCAGGCCAGAAAGATGAGATCTTCCTAGCAGATACAACTGGCTGAATTTTAAAGAGAACGGGCCAGATTCACTCTCAGCTAAACATGTTCCAAGCCTATAAATGAATACGGTCCATTATGTGTAAAATAAAATGTTTTAACTAAATGATATACCCACATATGATACTGATTTGGTTGGTATTCATAGGGCTGTACACCCTCCATCTGCCTAAGTATCAATATTTTAAGTGCATATTTTGGTAAATTTTAGGGTATGTAACAATATAAATAAAATCAAGTGTAACAAACTCTGGCATGCATAGAAATTCCGTCATGGGATTTTGTTTAAATGCTCAAAAATGTTTTGTTACATCTGGAAAAATATTGAACCAGATTTAACCCTGAACAAGTGCATTGCCAGAAAAGCTGATTTTAGTATCTTTACAGCAATTTTTGGACTGTCAAGAGTGAGTGCTGGAGAGTCAAAATACTAACATTGCTGCAAAGGTGTTTAAAAACTGTATTTGCAAAGGAGGGGGTGAGGGGGAGGTTTCTAGTCCAGACTTTTTGCTAGCAAAGATCATGGTTTTAAATTTATAGTAGCACCTGGATGGCCCAGTCTTGATATGGATGCCATTGGGTTCTACAAAAATATAGGGTGAAATTCTATACTGCTCCTGTAAGAGGCACAGCACAGAACTTGCAGCCTGTGAGGAGGGGAGATAAGGTAGTATGCCGAAGTGACCGCTGGCATAACTTAGATAGCCCTGAGGGGCTAACAGTGTTACATCAATTTGTTCCCAGCTGCCTTTGGGCAACAGTGCTGCCCACAGTCTCCACAGCACTACATGCTGTGGCCCTGCCGCTACCACAGCCTTCCTGTCCCTGTCCGTATGCCAGGGCTTGAGACGAGGTCCTCGGAGCACAGCCAGCTTCCTCAGTTCCTATACCAGGGAAATTCTCCCCTAGCTGGATCTGGGGCTTTTAGAGCCAATCTGCGCTGCTCTGACCTTTTTACACAGTGTAAATAGGCCAAAGAGTGGGTAAGAATCTCACCCATAGCGAGAGACCAAGCATCTTACAATATAATTAATACTAGATGCAACAAAATGAAGGAAATAGGGGAGGGAGGATGATGATAACAGTGAGGGAAACGCAATGACATTATCTATACTGATAGCTGTTTGAAACAATTTTTGTATTTAAATAAATAAATATCATCAAATGTTGCTCCCAGCAGACCAGGACAAGTTAATTCTGGATGAGAATTTACCAGTCTTTGTTTGTCTGCTAAGCTGTGAGACAATACTGAAATCAGCCAGGGGGCAATGTGACTAGAAATATTTTTATGTGCTCCATCATTAAAATAATTGGTATATGAGTTAAGCAAAAATGTTCAGTTATCAGTCCAGCTCCCAGAATTTCAACCTCCACAGAACTCCAATCAAAGTCAATCTGGTAGAGTCTGATGCAATGACATAAAAATAACAAATATTCTGACTAACCCCAAATTAAACTGTTAATATCTTGTTATGTGTTTCCTTACAGCTGGCTGCATTAGAGAGGCAGATCTTTGACTTTCTTGGCTTCCAGTGGGCTCCTATTCTTGGCAATTTTCTACAAATAATAATTGTCATATTGGGTTTGTTTGGAACCATCCAGTTTAGGCCTCGATACATAGTTGTGGTAAGTCTCTCTTATTGACTTTGTGTTCATAGTAGGCTTTAAAACAGGAGTCAGCAACCTTTCAGAAGTGGTGTGCCGAGTCTTCATTTATTCATTCTAATTTAAGGTTTCGCATGCCAGTAATACATTGTAACATTTTTAGAAGGTCTCTTTCTATAAGTCTATAATATATAACTAAACTATTGTTGTATGTAAAGTAAATAAGGTTTTTAAAATGTTTAAGAAGCTTCATTTAAAATTAAATTAAATTGCAGAGCCCACTGGACCGGTGGCCAGGACCCAGGCAGTGTGAGTGCCACTGAAAATCAGCTCACGTGCCGCCTTTGGCACGCGTGCCATAGTTTGCCTACCCCTGCTTTAAAACCTCTTAAATTACAAAACATATATTTTATGCCTGAAAACATATGAATGATCCTTTCTGCATTGTCTTTTAAGGTCTCCAGTTATCCATCATTTTGAACTTATGGCCCAGTAAATGAGATCTGGTTTTGAGGTATAGAAAATTATCCAGGGCAGTAGGTTTCAGAGTGGTAGCCGTGTTAGTCTGTATCAGCAAAAACAACGAGGAGTCCTTGTGGCACTTTAGAGACTAACAAATTTATGTGGGCATAAGCTTTTGTGGGCTAAAACCCACTTCAACTGATGAATGAATGAATGAATGAAAAAAATGTCTACTGGGGAAAATCATTAGACAAATGCTTTAAAAGCTTCCGTTTTTTCTAATCAACTGTTGATTCCTGTAATTTTGTGGAGTTTTTTTGTTTTGTTGTTGTTGTTTTTTTTAAGAAATAAATGGCCTCCCCTGAGAAAAAACTGGTCTGAATGTAACATCTGATGAACTGGGTTTTAGTCCACTAAAGCTTATGCCAGTGGTTCCCCAACTTTAACAACCTGTGAACCCCTTTCACTAAAATGTCAAGTCTCGTGAACCCCCTCCTAAAAAATGAATATTTCCAGGGATTTTCTCCTTTACCTGAGTATAAATTATAAAAGCAGTGAACTTGGAAATATAAAATTTGTTTTTATGACAATCTTATTATTAATTATTATTTATCATTACAGTATTTTTATTACATTATGAAAACGGCAACACTCTTCCAAGATCTCACTTTCGTAGCTTGTATCACTTTGAATAAGCCTGTTATAGGACAAGGCTCCTATGTTTCATCAAGGAGTATCAGATGTGAAACAACATGAAGGTATTTAAGAAGTCAACTCAAAGAGTTCCTCCTACACAAGCATTCAGTCCAGGCAAACAATGCATGTTACAACAAAGCTTAAACTTGTTCTTCATAATAATTTTAAAAACAATACTAGCTGCCTATTTAATTTTAAAAACAGCAAAAAATATCCACCACTCTTTCCATTTCTTATAAGGAGTCTTGAAGTTTAAATCTCCTCAGTGTGATAGATATGCTTGCTTTGATCTTCTTAGCTCTTGGAAGTCCAGGCGCTCTGTGCTGCTGGCCCCGTGCTGCCCGGGGTCCCTAGGGACAGCTCTGTCCGCCATTAGGGAATTTTTTCCCGAGAACCCCCTGTAACATTTCGTGAACCCCCAGGAGTTCAAAAAACCCAGTTTGGGAACCACTGGCTTATGTTAGTCTCTAAGGTGCCACAAGGATTCCTCGTTGCTTTATCCAGGATAGTTAACCTGTAGAACTTACTGCCAAAAATATAATTAGGATTGGCAGAACTCAATTCTTATTTTTTTATAATTTCAAAGGATAATATCTATGTTTATTTTTAAGCATTTTGTTTTTTTATTGATTAAAATGTTCACCGTTATGCAAAATTATGGGGTTTAAGCATTTATTTAATTTTTTGCAGTTACAGGAAATTATGCATGGGCAGACTATGGGGGAGTGAGACAACAATTATTTAATGACAATAGTCGTTGAGATTAAAAACGGTAAAGCATTATAGCCGTTAAAACACAAATTGTCAACATCACATGTCAAAATATCCAAAGTAAATATCCTTAAATCAAACTCTAATAAGTTCTCAGGCAGCACTTTTCTTTCTTTGCCTACCTGTAAATTTTGATTATTATTGATGGACGTATTTTTTCATCGGTCTGTGCGTTTATGGTGGAATTGATGTTTACCAACATTTACTAATCAATATCTAATCCTTCCATGCCTAAACACAATTAAGGCCAACATCTCCATAGGATTCAAAAAAGGGATTAAACATTTATATGGATAATGAGAATATCCACAGTTAGACTAGACAGAAAAAAAAAAACCTGAGGGATATAAATTGTCATACTTTTAACCATAAGCCAACCTGTAACTGACAGGAATTGGGGAAAAAAATTATTTATGGGCTAGTTATTCCACAACTGTCCAATATATAGTTTCACCTTTCTGTTAAACAACTAGTACTGGTGACTCTTGGATCCAAGATATTAGACTAGATGCACCTCTGGTCTGATGCAGTATGCCAATTCCTGCATTCCTGTGATCATAGAGAACACTGACTCCTGAGATGACTTTCTTCCAGTTGTCTCCAACTTTGCCAATAGCTGTTATATATTATGGGTCTGATCCTAAACTGGTATAAATTGTCACCAAGGACCTGCCTCTGATGTATGTAACTTGAAGTCAGATATACTACCTCTGAGAAACATACATTCTCAATCCAGCCAGGAATCAAAAATTCCAATGCCACTTAAAAAACTACTTCCCCTCAAATACTACTGCCCTCACCCCATTGGAAAGGTTGAATATTATATTTTTTTTTACCTGGCAGCACTTGGAATCTCTCAGTACTGTTGTTAGCAAGGGATTTTGAGATGTAAAAATAGCTTTTCTCACAAAAGAATGAAAAAAATGTCTACTGGGAAAAACCATTAGTCAAATGCTTTAAAAGCTTCCGTTTTTTCTAATCAACTGTTGATTCCTGTAATTTTGTGTTATTTCTAAAAAAAAAAAAAAAAAAAGTGGCCTCCCCTGAGAAAAAAGTGGTCTGACTGTAACATTGAGGTTCTTTGTACTCACTTTTGTTAAACTTCATGAACATTTATAAAGAATTTAGAAGGGAGTGATAAAAGTATTAGTCTGCACTTTTATCTAACACCTTCCATTGGAGGATGGTGCTTTACAGACGTGAATGCATTACTCTTCCATTACTTTGCCCATTTCAGATGTGAGAAAACAGGCACAGAGAGATTAAGGGTATGTCTACACTTGGAGCTGGTGTGGGGGGGGGATGGTGATTCCCAGCTCGAGGAGACACTTACATTGTCTCAGTGAGAGCTAGAGCGCTAAGAATAGTAGCATAGCCACAGTAGCATGGTTGGTGGCTCAGGCTAGCCATGCAAATTCATGCCCATCGGCTCCAGACAGGTCTGTACTCAGGGCAGCTGAGCTAGCCCCTCTCGCCACTGCCGGTGCTACTGAGACTACACTACTATTTTTAGCGTGCTGGCTTGATGAAAGCTAGAGCGAGTATGTCTCCTCGAGCTGGGAATCACACCCCCAGCCCTAAGTGTAGACATACCCGTAGTGTCTTGCTCAAAGTTACACAACAAGTCTGGGGCAGAGGTAGAAATAATCCCAGATCTCCTGACCCTCCAGTCCCAGCACTAACCGTGCATTTTCCCCTGTTAAAACTCTTTCATTTTGTTCAGCATAAAAGATGAAACACAGCACATTAACCAACTGTTCCTTTATATTATTTTTAGTGTAAAAGTACATTTTAAAGGTAACATTTCTAAAAAAGTTGTTTTATAATTAGAGATGCAAAACTCCATAAATAAAAAGGTTTGAGTCCTTGCTCTGTCTGATTCATATAAAGGACTGGAACCTGGGGTTCCAACAATCCAGGAGAGCGCTGAGCTATTGGCTAGTGGGGCTCTCTTACTCTCCCCTGTTGGAGCTGGTCCACTTGGTGCAATAATTAAATATTCAGTAGGCCAGCAAGAAACTGATTCTATAGCCTGATGGTAGGACATTTATCTGGGATGTGGATGATACAGGGTCAAGTCCCTGGCACACAACAAGGTCTTGGATCAGTGTCTCCCATATGCTAGATGAGTGATTGGCTGTGCTGGGATGAGCTGTTCTCTGTCTCTTTGGTTTTGACCGGAAATTCCATTCTAAACCTGAAAAACATACCCAACAAAAGTGTAGTCAAAATGAATACATTTCAGTGAATATTTCCCGTTTTGATGAATCAGCATTTTTGACAAAAAGCTGTTTTGACAAAAAAATCCTGCCCTGATCTACCCATAAAGCAGTTTGTATGGACTGTCATTGTCTGTGTGCACTCTGGTATTACTTAATTTATTTACTCAGTCTTTACTAAGACAAAACTCCCAATGAAGTGACAGGCTCAGATTCTCAAGTCCTACATAGCCTCCCCCCTGTGCTTCCTGGGGCTTTGCCATTTGCAGCTGTCCCCAGATTCCTCAAAGGGATCCACAGTATGGAAGCATGCAGTCAGTTACTGCATGCTTCAGGCTTGTTCATATAGCTCCGGGCTGTATTAACTTGTGATATGTTCCACTGTGAGCTAGGCAAGAGACAGTGAAGGAGTCCAGCCCAAGGGATGATGAGGTTTGCCTGTCAGATTCTGAGATCTGATTATATCACAGTCCAAGGCCATAGGGGTAAAAATGAAGTTTGCTGACAAGCAGACTGATTATTGGCAACTCAAAATCTGTTTACTGCAAATATATAATAAGGGCCTGATTTTCAAAGATATCTAGGTGCTTAAAGATGTAGCTAAAGACCTAGTGGGATTTTCTAAAGGGAGTTAACCACCTAACTCACTTAGGCACTTCTGAAAAATCCCACTAGGAATTCAACTGCATCTTTAGGCACTTTAATGCCTTTGAAAATCTGTCCCTAAGTCCCTTAGTGATAGGTATTACACATTAGAACAAGGACTCAACTCAACTGACTTAACAGAGGAAATATATTGAATCAGGCTTTCAGAGTCATCTTCTCTAATTGACTCAAATCCAGGAGCTGACTTAATCAGATCCAGTCTAACTGGAAAAGCAACCAACTATTTCAGGAAAAAAAATGTGGTAGTGTATATTGTGTTCCCTGGTGACTTTCATTGCCCTCTATGTCTACCTGATCCTACCTAAGGAAAGAATGTAAAGTATTTAGCATTTCATATCAATTCCTAATAGATACCGATCCATAGTATGTGTGTGTGTGTGTATATACATATATATATGTGTAGATTTTCTTTATAATATTATGTCATACTATTTTCCAGACGCTTTGAAGGACCTGCTTTGGCCTCAGCATGAGACCTTTAATATATCAGACCTTTGTGTGAAGGGAGGCTTTGACAGTGTTTTTTCTGTGCCTAGAGCATTTACAGTGCAGTTCCCACCCTGCTCCCTCTGTAATGCTTTTCACATACAAATTTTACATTTACCGTATTGCGGAATTGTGAAAGAAATGAATACATGTGTTAAATGTTTGACTTAACAAAAGCACGGTAAATCAGAGTTAAGGCTGACACTGCATCCTTTAAAACTCTCAAGTCTGAGTATGACTGCGCATAAATTGTTGTTGTTATTACATGAGTAATTCTTCTCCTTCTCTCCTATCTCAGAAATGCCTCCCAAATAAGTTTATCATCAGAGAGTGCCAGATTAGCACTTAACTTAGTCAAGGAAAGGACCAAGCAGGGAAATGTGGCTTGCCTCATACTCTGAAGGTTGTAAAACTTGGGCTGAGACTGATCTCAAGCAAGAGCAAATTCCTGCTGAGAGCCTTCCTCTGAGAAAACCCTGGCCCTGTCTCTCAGACCTCCACCCTGCTGACTGACACTTGAAGCATCTCTGCTGATTGCAATTGTTCTACCAGGTCAGGGAGACAGCTATTAAGGTGCTGTGGTATTTAATTTAGATGGAATAAATGGGCCTAAAATGTCAGAGGTGTTAACATAACCCAGTCATGGTTCAAACTTAAACAGTTTCAAACAAGGTTTGGGGTTTGGTATACAGAGGCCTCAGCCTGCTTAGTACTATGGCAAACACAACATTAAAAATCCTTTTCAAATTCTTATTAAAGATACGGAAAAGAGGGGAAAACAGCTAAAGTGTTTGAAATGTAAAGTATTAAATCAGGCTTTATTTTCACAGCCCTCTTTGTTCCTTTTCCCGTTAATTGGCGCGAGTTTTTAGAAGGAGAAAAACCCTTGTTTGACAATCTTTTAGATGGCATCAAAGATAACTGTCCTTTTTGGGAAAAAGAGAATAAGTCATTTGAGATGGGCTGGAGCTGTCCTTGTTGCTGCTGCTGTTAAAGTTTCTTAAAAGATGAACACACACAAAATGGGGGAGAGAAGAACAGCAAAGATAGAAAATGCAGCTCTGGTCCATGCTGCTGACTTTCACTGCAACCTCCCAGCTGGAAAAACACAGGCGCAACATATGGTCTCATCAGCCACTCTGAGATCTGGTAAACTTCTACCAGCATCAGGATGTTCAGGACTTGGCTTTTAGTTGGATCTTTCTGGTCACAAGCTTACAGTAATGCTGCAGAATATACAGTCTTGGCCATCTAAGCCAGACTTTTATTAGACAGAAGGCAAAAGGAGAGGGATAGAAAGAGAAGAAATAAGGGGGGAGGGGGGGCGCGGAAAGGACACATGGATGTGGAGGGGAGAGACAAAGTATCAACATCCCAGTTGGTATTCAGGATTTAGATGGCGCTAGTAGAGGTGGTGATGTCATCTGGGTCCTCGGACTGTCCCAGTCTGATCAGGACATCTCTCAGGATCGAGATGAAGAAGGCCTGGGGTCCCAGGAGATGTTAGGTTGGCAGCCATGATGGTGAAATTCACTCCAGTAGCCATTTTTTCTCTGCGAAGTTTCTTTCTTTAGAGCCTGAAAAATGGGAGTGGTTGGCAAAATAGCCCATCCCCTCATTATTTGTCCACCAAGTTTACCCAGTTTCTGAAACACCAGTTTTGGTTATTGATTTTTCAATTTCACACTTTTCTTGTTTACCAAGCACAATCTTAACATAACCTTTGAGTTAATTTAATAGGCCTTTTTGTTTTGATTAATTCAGTCTTTCTGTTTCACTTTTGCATCTTTTCCCATTAACACTTGTTGTTATAGGTTATTGTGTCATCTTATGAACTTACACTCACTTTTCACAGCTGAGCTCACAATTATAGTAAATTTGTAGGCCCAGTTATTACAGCAGTATCCAGGCCACAGGTCTTTCAGGTCTTTGACCATGAGGACCAGTATACTGAAATTGACCTTGAATTCAACTGGCCCCCAATGTAGTGTTAAGTTTATTAATAATTGTGGCATGTTCTTGTTTCTTTGCCCCATTTGGCAAACAAGTTGCTACATGCTGCTTCTGGGTGCCCTTCACAATTGGGCCAGCTAACACATGTTATAGTAGATGCACTATTGTCTTTAAGGCAGCAGTTTTTGCAAAAGGGTACTAGGAGGGTCACGAGATGAGGGAAAAAAAGAAAATGCGAGAAAGCTTCTAAGCAAACAGTGCTAGGGGCAGCTAAGCAGCATTAACTGCACCTGAAACAACAGAGCACTCTCACAGCATCCGTGGCAGCATGCCTTCTCTGGCCAGCACCAGGTCACTGGCTCCATGTGGAGGATGCAGGAGCCAACATGGTGAGATCGGAAAGTGGGGTGGCAGGCACATGAGGTGGCAGGCCAAATAAAATGGTCTGGCGGGCTGGATGTGGTCCCCAGGCCACTAGTTCCCCGTTGCTTTTTCTCTTTGGTTTGGTGGTCAGGGGAGCCTCTCAAATGGGGGCCCTGTGCAAGTGCACTGAATGCACATTAGTTAATCTGGGCCTGGCTACCCACCCATAGTTTTCAAAGTAGACTATTAAAATAGGGTGTTCATTTGTGCAAAGCCAACCTGAATGCTAAGTATCGGGGGTTGCATTAACAGAGGTGAGTGTAAAGGAGGTCACTCCATGAGAAAGTTTGGGAAACACTGCCTTAACATGATGAAAGCAAGGATCACTGTGGCCAGGGCTACACCTGCAAGAAAAGGCACAATCCCATGGGCTTCCAGGATGGAAGAAGTCATGTCCAGCCATCACTTCTGTGTAATGTCCTCCAAAGGTCTGAGACCTTTAGTGCAACCTAGCCAACCGATGGTGAGAGAAAGATGGAATGAAATGACAGCCTCAACTCTGAATATACTGCTTATCTTAAGTTAAACAGTTCCATTATTTTAACTCTTTTTTTTCTCTTAACTTCTAATTTAAATACAGCTCAGAAAACAATCCACCATGTCATTTAGCAGATATAACATTTATGACACTTGAAAACTTTGTGGATGAGATTAATCTGACCAAAGTTCCCGGCGGGCATCAAAATGAAAAACTGGTTCATAATTTTCTTATATTAGCTCATCTGAAATTTATACAAATATTAATTTGCAAAGAACAAAGAAGAATTAAATTTGAATTCTAACCCACAATGTAATATACTAATCACTCAGCTGTGAAGTTACACCATGGTCCATTTCTCTATACATTATTTTCCTTTCTTCACAGAACTCCCATAGCTAGCAATATTTCTAACCTGTTTGGATCAATTAATAATGCTAACAGAATACTTGTTAAAGTTTTTTTTTTCTAGCACTGTGATGAAGTTGAAAAACACTCAGAATGATGAGTCATATGGTTAAGATGGTGCAAACCTGGCCCAGCTCAGCATAAATGCATTATTGTACAATGAGATGTGAAAATAAGACACTTTAACCTAAACTGAGTGTGGATCTAATTAGCTTAATTTACTCAATTAAATAATATGATATATGAGGTGCTGTTATAGCCTAGTGATGTGTGCAGTATAAACACCTAGAGAGAGTTAGATTTAAAACAGAAAGAAATTAGGACATATAGAAATGCCATATACATTGATCAAGGAAAAGTCATTCCACACAGAACCTTACAGCTTCAAAAACGTGTATAATATTTAGGTATTCAAAGCTGCTTTGTGATACTGTCTATAATACTTTGGTAAATCCTGCCCTGACAGTATTCATGTTCTATCATATTGCCTTGTTCTATGATTCCTGCTCATCTCTCATAAATTAAGTTGAGTTGGGCTCTGTCAATACTTGTGATACCTCCAGGGCACACCTAGATGTATGACTCAGTAGTTGCCTTTCTTCCCTTGAATTAGCACTCTATACTGTTATAGAGTCAGGGACACTGTGTTACTGGAGGTACTGCATTTCAGATGAGATATAAAATTGAATGGCTACTTATGGCCATTTTTCATAAAAACTAAAGTATCAATCTCAGTATCCTAGTCAAATACAAACCCCGGAACTTCCTACCTTTCGGTTGCACACTTTTTGTCCTAAACTGCTTAGTGGCACTGGGCATTGTTAAACAGTTGCTGTGTTTTACTCCAAAAATGGCTGCAATGCACTGGGGGATTAAATGTAATTTCTGTATCAGTTTAAATATGCAAAATGCTTTGAGACCCCTCAGAATGAAAGGAGCTATATAAATGTTCCATTATTATTATATTAATTTGTACATATTTATAGATATAGCTTTATAGATATATTTATAGATATATATCAATTCTGTCTCAGACCTATATATAAAAAAGCAGAATTTCAAAAGAGAAAAAGAAACAAATTTAAACAAGCAAGTCTCCCTCATGAAATATTTTACACAGAGCTAGTGGCCTATTATTAAGGTTGCCCGATGTTTCCCATTATATGATCCTATTTTCAGTTGCTTATAACTTTGCCAAATGTTAACTATTTGGGCTGAAATTGTCCATGATCAGTGTCCACCTCAGGCTGAATTTATTTTGGAAATTTCAATCAACACATTTCTGGAAATGAAGCTAGGGGGACCAGGATCAGGTCTTGCAGGATTTGTCCTGGTATGAAGTATGAAGGATGAAGCAGCTGTCCCATTACTACTAAATATCAGTTGACATGTTAATGTAGACCTGTGCAGTTCTCTAATATGGTTTTAAAAAATGGATTTCCCCTGTCTATTTTGAAATCTGCTTTTATGAACCATTATGGCTAAACCTGAGTAAAATTCTGGCACATTGGTATTAGCTGCTCTGTGCACCGAAGATACACATCACATCACATCACAACTTGGTTACTGCATACATATAAATCAGTTATTGCCTTTGATATAGAGTCTGTAGTGAGTTAATGCAAAGTCTGTATGTGATGAAAATGACACTATCCCATTTAAGTAAATAATAATGATAAAAAGCCAAAACCTTTACTGCAGATAGACCACAGTAATTTTAACAATTTTATTGCTGTTTAAATAAAAGGTTAAAAGCAGGCCTCAGTTAGTACACTGATCTTCTCTGTAACATACAGGAGATTGGCCAGGTCTGTTGCTCTTACTTTGTACAGTAATTCTTCGCCATTGACGTAATAGTTATCCTCAAGCCACATGGGTACTATACATTATAACAAATTAAATTTAACTAACTAACCTGTTTTGTGTATAGAAGCCACGGAAGTACAGGGGTCTATGAAAAAGATCAACCCCCTTCATATGAATCTTTTCATTATAGACCTCAGGGAGGAGGAGGAAGAAAGAAACATAATAAAAATTATACAACAAAGTCAAACTAACAGTATCATTGGATTAGAAAAGGGATCGGGCATATTGGAGATTAGGGTATTTGGTTTTAGAGAGTATATTGAGGCAAAACAATAGCATGTTATCCTGAGCAGGTCACACCAAATTAGACCCTCAAAGCTGCTCAGCGCAATTCTCCATTGTAAAGCTGTAAATGTAAAGTGGCAATGCCATTGCAGCGTCTCATTACACAGTTTAGTTGGGTGTAGCTCCAGCATTGCTTCTTGTGCAATTAGCTCTTCATACATAAATGGTTCTGAACTAGAACATTTGGATAGCTAATTTTGCAAAGTTTCACAATACCACATAGGGAAATTGTGCATTCCCATTGTAAACAGCATCTGGATAGTAATAAAAATTGATTTTCCAGTCATGCAATGTGCTCTGTGTGAACAGATCCGTGCACCAGCATGGAGTGCCAGGGTCCCCAGAGGAGATCCATGTCGCCTCAGGAGTCCATCTCCCTGGAGCTCATTGTAGGGTCATGGCCTAAGTTTCTTGCTACCTTTAAATTCACAGGACCGAACTGAACTGTGGTGTAAGTCGGTGCAGTGCCATTGATTTCAGAATTATACCCATTCATGCCAGTTCTGAATTTGTTCTGCTGTCTACTTCTTGGCAAATATGAGGAAAAAAAACAAAACCAACAAACAGACAGGGCTGTCATGGTCAGTTGAAAAGATACCATAACTTCTTGTTAAAATACCTTTTACTGGAAGAAAGTTCATGGAAACTAAGCTTAGCTTTAATTTCACCTGCCTGATGATTTCAAATGACATCCAAATGTCAGAGAAACACAATAGATAAGGTCATATCTTTCATTGGAGCAACTTCTGTTTGTAGAAGGGACAAGCTTATGAGTTTTACAGAACTCTTCTTCAGGTCTGGGGACTGGTAAGCTTGTCCCTTTCTCCAATATAAGTTGCTCCAATAAAAGATACTAACTCACCTGCCTTGTCTCTCTAATATCTTGGGACCAACATGGCTTCAAAAACACTGCAAATCCATGCACCAGACTAATGGGGCTTCTTGTTTGTTTGTGGGGTTTTTCCTACTTGTTTCCTCTAAACATTTAGCAGGGTATAGCACACCTAAATTACTGTACTGTTCTGGGATTTCCAGCAACAGAGCAGAATAATGATATAGACATGAGTCACAAATGCATAAAAAACAGTGATCAAGTCAGCATTTTGGAATTAACTGGTATCAAGAGGCTAGTCTAACATCATAAAAATAAATCTAATTTTTATTGGTATGTATTTAGAGCAGGAGAGAATATTGGATTTGTAATTTGCTATGGTTCTTAAGGGACTTGAGTCAGGAGAACTCTGTTTCTGGACTCTTCCTGTTTTTTGGTTCCTAGAAGAACTATAGTTATTGATATATTTTCTAAAAAAAAGTATTGATCTGCTCAGTATAAAGCCTTTCCATCTTCACATTTTATTTTTCTTTCTTTTTTGCTGTCATCTGGCTTTTTGTCTAGTACACGGTGTGGACTGCCCTCTGGGTCACCTGGAATGTTTTCATTATCTGCTTCTATTTGGAAGTAGGCGGGCTTTCTAAGGTAGGTCCCTTATAATTCTTGAGGGTTCTGGGGGAGCAAATGATTGTACTTCGATAGCAGCAATGTAGAGTGTTCTAAATTACTAGATCCAGGAGAAAAATTAGTGTGCTCTTTTTACATGTAATCAGAGCTTCAAAGGTTGTTTTTTTTCTAGCTAGAACTCCAGTATATCAACTTGTCTGTAGTAGTAAATATTCATAGATTGGAAATAAGTAAATGTAATTAAACTGAACATCTGTGTCTCTCTAAAGTAAAGCTTTCTGCTGAATCCATTTTATCAGGTTGACGATTATTCTGTTTGTTAAAAAACATACAATATCTCTTTAGCAGATGCTTTGAATGAGTACATGAAATATGGTCCTGAATGTTCTGGGGCTGTTTTGAAAGCAACTAAAGAGATTGATTAATAAGGTTAATGAGACAACTTGTTGAACATATTGGTCTCAGTGTAAAAATGCTAATTCGGTAAAACAAAATTGCACAGGAAAAGATGACATTTTTGCACATATGAGTCAAGCTTTCCTTTACTCGGTACTCAATACTTTCGTTTGCTGATTCCTTTTTCAAAGTCCTGATTAGAGCAGAAGTGTTTGCTGGAAGCATCAATGTACACTTATGTAGCACTTATGTCGATATAGTTTATAGTTAACCACATTGTATCCACAGTGACTTCTGTACAACATCCTCTGATTTTCATCCTAGCATAACAAACTCAACAAAATTAATTTATTTGCCATATTCATATGGACATGATATAGAACACTTTTTCATGCTGTACCCCATTAACACAAAGGAAAAACATTCTTAGAATTAGTATGGCTACTAACCTTCTCAGACTTGGCAATATTAAGTACATGGCTGTGAATTCATACTATTATCTTATAAAAGTACAAACTTCAACTGGCTAACATGAGATCATTTGTGGTTTAGATCCTTTATTATTAATCAGGAAAAGTCATCACAGTATTTGTTGAACAAAAGATCTGGTGAAGTCCATTTTATAACAAAGAAAATGTAATTTAGCCACGCAGTAAGAAATCAATTGAAAATTTGCTTCAGTATATCCAGAGATGGGCTTCTCTTTGTTTGTTGATAAAACTTTTAAATTAGAAGCTGGAGCTATTCTTCTCCCATCTGCAAATATGCTTTCTTTCTAAAAGAGATGCTGCAGCTCAACCAGGGCTTTCCTGATTAATGCAGGAATTACTGGGCTGATGCTATGCAAAAGGGCAGACTAGATGTTGATACTGATCCTTTAAAATCCATGAATCTATGAGATGAATATAGACATCACACATAATATCCCACAAGAATGACAGATTGGTAATAAGTCACCAATATAATTTTTCTTTACTACTTATACTTTAGCATTAAAGTGACCACAAGTTAAGAAAAGTTTATTTTTATACCAGTTGTGTGATGACCTTTGCTGATACTTTTCACCAATTGCCTAGAAAACAAAAATGTATTATGAAGAATTTTAATACTCTAAAGTCTGATCCTTAGCTTATCCAAATCAATAGTAGTCTTTCCATTGACTTCAGTGACCTTTTGAAGGTCACAGTGATGGCTGTGTTAAAAACAGCATATATGAATTAAAAATGTTCGCCATTCAGTTTCACTATTGTACTCCAATTTTGGGTGGTCTTACTAACAGTATATGATAAATCACAGTGTGGTGGAATAATATCACAATTTTACTACTCAAAGGATTTAAAATAATATTATTTTCATTCTTGCTACTTAGGCTAACTTTTTTATGTCTGTTAGAATTCTTACCTCATGGTCTAGAACAAGGATCAGCAACCTTCGGCACGCGGCCCATCAGGGAAATCTGCTGACGGGCCAGGACGGTTTGTTTACCTGAAGGGTCTGCAGGTTCGGCTGATCGCAGCTCCCACAGGCCGCGGTTCACCGTTCCAGGCCAATGAGGGCTGTGGGAAGCGGCATGGGCTGAGGGATGTGCTGGCCGCCGCTTCCCGCAGTCCCCATTGGCCTGGAATGGCAAACTGCGGCCAGTGGGAGCTGCAACCGGCCGTACCTGTGGATGCTGCAAGTAAACAAACTGTCTCGGCCCGCCAGCGGATTTCCCTGAAGGGCCGCGTGCCAAAGGTTGCTGATCCCTCGTCTAGAACTATTAGAATTTCAGAAGTTGTTTTAGAACAAAGAGATGTGGAAAATATTGTCCCCATTACAGTCAGTTGAGGTTTAACAGTGGACTTCAATGAGAGCAATATCTGGCCCCAAGTTTGAAATACAGTAAATTAATATAGCGAGGGAATTCCTATTGTCCAGTGAGCTAAGCATTCACGTCACACTCCCCATCAGTACCTGCCCCGGGCTGGGGAAGCTACTGATCCAACCAGCAGACCAAATTTGGTGATGAATCCTGGTCACGTGCCACCTGATGCATGTTGCACATATGCTAAAAAGAATGAGCTCTAGAATTTGGAGTCCTTTTTGGACATGTCTAAAAATTATGCAGGTGACTACATGGACATCAGACATACCAACTAAGTAAGGCCTTTTCTATAGCAGAAGTGAAAGCCTAACCTTATAGAAATCAATGAAGTTTTGTCATTGACTTCAGTGGAGACAGAATATTACCATAGAGCATTTTAACTAAACATTTTCACCTTTACTCTCAATGATTCAGCTTATCGAGTGGCAAATATGGTGGAAACACTAGTATAGGCAAGGCAGTAGCAATAGTAGTAGAGCAAGTAAAAAAATATCTGTCAAAGATTTTGGACAGACGATGGCTATCTTATGGAAATGGAAATTTCTGCAGGAAATATCCATTGTTGACAATATTTTTCAGGTTTCATCAAGCAAAAATTGTCAAAACAATTTAATTTTTGACTGCTAACCCCCCTCCCCCCAACCACCACCACCCAATAATGGTGGAACAATTTTGATGAAAATGAAAATGTTTTGTTTCTGTTGCTTTTTTGGGGATGGGAGTAGCACAAATTTCCCACCCAGCAACTGCCTGTGATTTAAGTGTCATATCACAAATACTTGATCTGAGCACAGTTTGAGCCAACAGCCACCTGGAACTCTGTGAGTACTCAGGCACTTTCACCATCATTACTGTCACCAGAGGAAATGAATTTGTGGTAGCAAAAAATGGCAATTTTAGTAAAAATTTCTTAGGGCAGGTCTACACTAGAAGCATTGCACTGATGCATCTGCGCTGCTGTAGCATGTCTGGCGAAGATGCTCTATCCCGATGGGAGATTGCTATCCCATCGGCATAATTACTCCACCTCCACAAGAGGCACAAACCACCATTTTGAAGATCTACTAGAAATTCCTTAAAGGGTATAACCAGGGGAACTGCTACATATTATACCCAGGCCCTTCAATACCACCAATTTATTATTTTGCAAACATTTTACTTTGTAAAAAGATTTCATTCAGTTAATATGCACAGTCAATATTCCCACCTCTGTAGCTCGTTCCAGAATTTTGTGCCCATTTTGAAAATACATTTGTTGGTTGGTTAGCAGTGTCCTGCTAGTGGATTTGTCTTTATTAAGGATGTTTTTCCTTTGACAGCAGTTTACAATAATGGAAATATTTATTGGTTCCTATTATTGAGCTTTTCTACTTCTATATATAGTGGCAAACTTTCCCTGAGGGTGGATAATATCTCTGAGTCATATGCTATCCATACACATACTTTGATGGAGACTTTCCTTCCGCTGCAGTTAAGCTGAAGATGACTATTCATGGTGCCCACCTTCTCCCTGTAGAGTGCTTCAGCTTAGCACATTTTGATTTTCATATCTATTTTCTATATCTCATCTAAGTGGCTATCCAAGGTTGATATATTCTTCTTTCTGTTCATGGATGTTTCTATCTAGTTTAATCAGTTTTTCTTCATCATGTCTAATTTAATGTGATCTTTGTCTCGCTCAGGGTTCATTTTTAGGTTGGCTTTCAAGGTTAAGCTCTTTGTCAACTATGTCTGTCATATATGTCAGCTTTGAGCAAGTATTTGCATGGCAAATAATTGCTATTCTTCTAGGAATCTGTTTCTCTGATTACCTTAAATGACAATTTAGCCTCTGGTCCTCAATTGGATAAAGAACTCTAAGCTATAGCTTTGGTACTTTACATTTAGACTCAACCCTCCTATTGAAGCCAGTATGAATTTTGCATAAATTAAATAACCATAATTAATAAAACACTTTCCCACATATCTATCTTTTATGGTATTTGTTAAATAGATACAACAATCAAAGCTTTCCAAGTTTTCAGATAGTTCTGTGGCTAGGTGGAAGGTTAGAGACAAAGCTATAGATGCATTCTTGGGCTAGATCCTCAGCTGGTGTATAAAGACATAGCTACATTGATTTCAATAGAACTATATTGTTTACACCAGCTGAGGATCTGACCTTTATAATAAATAGTACTCTGTGCCACAAGGGCTACAGACGCTATAGAAATTAAATTCCCAAAGGAGAACTAATTTAATACCTACTTCAAAAGCTGTAAGGTTGGGGCTTTAAAGTTATTTCCTAAGCAAAACAGTGTGAATTGGAATATGGACTGATCACTCCTGATGAAAGCCAAACTACATCTGGAGTCCAGTTATTCCATCTGGTGCATGACACACATTTTATAATGGTGCAAATTATATCTAATAATCTTCAAAAGGGAGCCGGTTTTACAAAAAGGTGCTATTTTACAATGAGAAATTATAATAAAGGCCTATTGTAGTACTAATGTCTTCTGTGCTTTGATAAAAAAAAATCTGTGGTCAGAGTGAAATCCCAAGACATCATCCAAGAACAGTGAATTAAAATAAAACTTACCCACCCCCTAAAATGGCAGCAGTTAGAGAGGTGGAATCCTGGCCCTGTTGAGGTCAATAGCAAGACTCCCATTAACTTCAGTGGGGCCAGGATTTCACCCAAAGGAGCTCACAGCAGCTTTAGCTTGCACCTTTGCTATGCACATGGGTCCATAGCAGACATTGGTGCCAATATGGGCTCCATGGTCGACATCTGTGGGATACGCTATTGATTAATGCAATATAAGACTCATTTGTAATATGGATTTCATATTGTTATAATTCAGGCAACAAACAGTGGATCAGATATGCATGAAGATGGATGCCATTTGGTGTTCAGATGTATGCTCCTAGGTGTGGGGCACTGTTGCTGTTACAGTTCAGTCCTGAATGGGTAATACATCGGGTATGGATATGATTTGTTATTTTTACTCAGATGTATTTTTAATTGAATATAATCATTCCAATTTACAACACGTCTACCAGTGAGAACATCATTTCAGAGATGATAGTGATAATAGGGTATGTGTTTGCTATTAGACATGGTACATACATTCATGACCAAGTCTGCTGAGCATTTCTTTCCATACATCTCTGATTCACATCAGTTGCTTTTGGTTAGGATCTCTCCTGGGATTTGGAACTGCATACCCATTATTTACTCATCTTCTACGTTTCCACTGTCTATCTGCTTCAGTTGATGCCATCACTTGTCAATATCTCCTGTGTTTTACGCAACACAGATCTCACACGTCTAAGCTGATTGGTTTGGTTACAGGCACTAGCCTGTTTTTTGGGTTTCTGTGAGTCATAAATTAATGTATGTTGCAGCATTAGGTAACATATTGGCTCTTCCTAATCTACCCCCATGAAACCACAATTTGCATGAATTAGATGGGATAAAAGGAGTATTTTTCACTTTCTTGTTCTTCGGAACTTTAGAACCTTTTCCACCTTGCACTCTTTATTACACCAGAAGTGATAAACATGCTTCTGAATTGTTTGTTTTATTACAAGTCATGGGCCTGAGTCTTCCCTTACTTGTATATCAGTGTAAATAAATCAGGAGTAACACCACTGAACTCAATGAAGCTATTCTAGCATAAATGAAATTAGAATCAAGCCCAGTCTTACTTTCATCTGTTGTCTGACGCAGTTCTTTCTCTCATTTCAGACATCTTTAGTAAGGAAAACAGTGAATGAAATTTAAAGGCAGTTGTCTATTTTTATTCCACATATTTAATAATAGTTGTACCATTTCCTACAGCAGAGGTCTAACAGATTGTATTTTCCCCAGAAAATAAAGTTCTGGCATGCCCTTCTTTATGAATATTGTCCCCTTCTTCCCCTGCTCCTCCTACACAATAAAGGGAAATAATATGTTAAGTGAATTGTATGTAGTATTTTTCCCTAATGTTCTGTTCAAACACCAACCTTTTGAAGTTTTTAACTACTTTGGCAATAAACCTGGAACCCAATTTACTGCTAAGTTATGTTAGGAACGTCATGCAGAAACATTTCAGAGCTTCAAAATGACGACTCTGGCCTTGGGTGGCAGTAGGGACTGTTAATCAAAAATTCTGTGCAATGATGGTATGCCCTTCAATGGTAGTTAAACAGTAATTCCTAATGTTCAGTTAACATCATTAGTATATGCATCAACAGAAGCTGCATGCATTGCTTTATGATTACAGTACAGTAACTGTTACTGCAAAAAATTAGACGTATGTTAGCAAAGTATCGTGGGTTTGTAATTGTGTAGCTGTGCAAAAGTATATTGTCTTTTTAATATGTAGTTTACATTATTCAATACAAAAAAGAGAATAAATACAATTCATGCTACTAACTTTAAAATGCACTGAAATCATTGTTACCTGTACAATACATTGGCAGGAAATACTTAACTCGTGCTCGCTTAAAAATAACAGGTAATTAAATAATAGAACAATTCTAACTTACTAGGAATATGGCTCTAGCTTTACACCAGTGTAACCGCATTGATGTTTATGGAATTACATCATTATAAAATTCAAGTAGTACAATGCCCATACACTTTTATTCCAGAAGAAGCAGCTGTCTTTTGGTTTTATTTTGGCATTTTAGATGTTAAGTAGCATAATCAGACAACTACTCAAATATAGCCGCTGTCTGATCTGTGATGATCCACTTTGGAGAACTTCAGTAAAACTACAGTGCCATTTAAGTTATAATGAAATATTTGTTCAATCTTGGAAAGAGAGTTAATCATGCAACTAGCTGAACCTTTGGTGGTACAAGTTGAACATAAGGTCATTCTGGAAAAACATCATAGGAACAAACAGGACACCAATAAATGCCACTCAGACTGAAGAAGATGTCATTCTGATGTTAATTAGTGTGTTTAGCGGATGCAATTACATTGCTGAGGATCTTAATTAGGAATACATTCCAGATGGTGCAAAAAACAGAATTTCATATTTTTCAGCTGACATTTACAGTGAGCATAGGATTACATACAATTAGAGACATTTGTGCAATATTGCTTTAAATAGAATTCATTTTCTTTTATAACACCTTGATTTTTAATTTTAAAACTGACATCCCATATGACCCATCTTCATTTGGCTAGCCAGATTCTCAGCTACCACTGTGACAGGTACAGTATAAAAAGCTGGCTAAATATTCGTTGGTGTATGACCATTACTGTCAGCTTTTGGCAGAAATTTTCAAGACTTTTATAGTATCTGAATAATTTAAATTGTCCCAAAGAAAAAAAATCCCAAATTGTGTAGCAATTCAAAGGAAGGAGGTAGGACAGCCTCATCTTGTAGTACTCTGCAGACTCTTACTGAAACCACCCTCAGAATTCACTGTCACAAGGTATCGTTGAGAGCAAGAACTTAGCAGGATTCAAAAAGGGAGTGGACATTTATATGGACAAGAAGAACATCCAGAGTTATAGATTCATAGAATTTAGGGCTACTAGAGGACCATTAGATCATCATGTCAGACCACCTGTGTATCACAGCCATTAAATTTCACCCATTTACCCCTGTATTTAGCCCAATAACTTATGTTTGGCTAAAGCATATCTACAGAAAGGCATCCAGTCTTGATCTGAAGAAATCAAGAGATGGAGAATTCACCACTTCCCTTTGTAATTTGCTCCAATGGCCCTCACTGTTAAAATTTGTGCCTTACTTCTAATTTGAATTTCTCTGGCTTTAGCTTCTCGACATTGGTTTTTGTTATGACTTTTTCTGCTAGATTAAAGAGCCCTTTAGTATCTGATAGTATTTCTCCCTGTGGAGGTACTTAAACTGTAATCAAGTCTCCTCAATCTTCTATTTGATAAATTAAACAGACTGAGCTTTTTAAGTGTCTCACTGTAAGGCATTTTCTCCAGACCGCAAATCATTTTTGTGGATGCTTTCTGTACCCTAATCTAGTTTTTCAACATCCTTTTAAAATGTGGTCACTACAACTGCACACAGTATTCCAGTATCAGTCTCACAAATGCTGTATGTACCGATGAAATCACCTCACTACTCCCTTGTTTGTAACTCCAAGGATTGCACTAACCCTTTTTGCCATAGTATTGGATTGAGATCTCATGTTGAGTTGCTTGTCTGCTATGATACCTAAATCCTTTTCAGAGTCAGCTTTCAAGGATACAGTTCCTCCATCCCCTTTTTAGGTATGGCCTGCATTCTGTGATTCCATATGTATAACTATGCATTTGGTTGTATTAAAACACATTTTGTTTAATTGGCCCCATTTTACTCTGTGATCCGGATTGCTCTGCATGACTCCCTTGTCCTCACTATTATTTACCTCTTTGCCAATCTTTGAGTCATCCACAAAGTTTATCAGCAGTGATTCTATACATACTCTAGGTCCTTGATGAAAATGTTGGACAGCATCGCATTTAATACTGATCCTTGCAGAGCCACACTGGAAACACTCATTTGATGATGATTCTTGATTGATTATTACTTTTTTAGATCTGTCAATTCACAATTCATTTAATGTATGGTTTATTGATATTGTATAGTGCTAATTTTTTAATCAAAATTCTGTGTGGGAATAAGCCTTACAAAAGTCTATTATATATACCCAGTTACCCTTATCAATCAAATTTTATAATCCCGTCAAAAATGAAATCAGTTTTTTTAATCAGACCTATTTTCCATAAAACCATGTTGACTGTCATTAATTATATTCCCGTCCTTTAGTTCTTTATCGGTTGAATCCTGAATCAGTTTTCCCATTATTTTGCGTTGGCTTGATGTCAAACTGGCCATCCCACTTGCCGTTTATGAATAGTTGCACCACATAGCACTCTTCCAATCCACTGGAATTTCCCCACTAGTCCAAAATGTATTAAAAATTAGTATCAGCAGGTCAGGAATCTCCTCAGCCAACTCTTTTAGGACTCTTGGGTGCAAGTTATTCAGGCCCGAGGATTTAAAAATGTTAATCCCTAGCAAATGTTGTTTAACATTCTCCTTAGTTACTAAGGGACTGGAAAGTACAAGTACATCATCCTGTTTCTTTCCAAATACAGAACAGAAATATTTATTGAACACTTCTGTCTTTTCTGCATCATCATAAACAATTTCATC
>NW_020664409.1:52919701-52962618 GCF_002925995.2 Terrapene triunguis
AAGAAGTGAGGTTCTTACCCACGAAAGCTTATGCTCCCAATACTTCTGTTAGTCTTAAAGGTGCCACAGGACCCTCTGTTGCTTTTTAAGGTGGAGATTGTATGCTCTCAAGGGCTGGATAGCAGGTAGGGGTTGTATGTACTTGAAGATTGGATATGGTGGCTGTGTGCACTTCACGTGAGGGTTGGGGAGGATGTAATGATTGGTTGTGTGCACTTGAGGATTGGATGTGATGCGGTGATTTTGACTTACTGTGTTAATCACCTTGATCAAAACTTTCCTGTGCCTTCAACATCCTTTGTACACTATGATATGAGAGAGTCCACAGAAAGAGGTAAATATTGTAATGCAGTACCATTACAAATACATCATATTCAAATATTCCAAAGACACAGTAGCAGAGTTCCTGATGAATGCTTCTCTCAGTGGGGAAAGACCTGTGGAGTCATAAGAGGGCTAGGACCAATGATCTCTGCACCCCATGGATCCCAGCAAAACAGCCAACCCTGTAAGGAGGCTGCTTCTTTGCACTGCTCTCTGGAGCCCCCTTCCACCTCATAGCATGGCTTTTTACCATTAGTTACTCCAGCCATTCCTGCACTTTATTTTCCCTCCACAAGGAAAATAATATCACACTGTGCAAGAAATCAATCATTGCATTGTGCAAAAAAGCTAATTCAATGTTCGGGGAGATTACTAGAAAATACTGTGGAAGTTTTGTATTAAGGAATTTAATGCTCATAAAATAGTAAATTACCGTATGTCAAAATATTCAAATTTGGGTGCTGAAAGTTAGACATCTAATCCCATATTTAAGAAACTTTTTAAAAAAATAGTGGCTTGATTTTGTAGGGTGTCCCCAGTCCCTATAGACATTGGGAGGAATTGATGGTGCTCCAAACCTGGGAAAATTAGGCCTCTTTTATTTCAGTGCCAAACTTTAAACACCCGGGTTTGAAAATTTGCCCATAATCCACATCTGAAAACTATTTACCAAATAGAATGTGTTAAGTGTTATGTGGTCATAGATATATATATATAAGATCTTGTTTTAAAGTTTGATCCAAAGCACATTGAAGTCAATGGGAATCTTTCCATAATTTCAGTGGAGCTTGCATAGAGCCCATAATGAATGTCACAACAGCACAGAATGACAATGAGAATTTCCTGGCATTTGGCATATGAAAATAGATTATATGGATATAACTAGGTTTGTGTAAGCATCCAACAGTTGTTTTACTTATTTGAAGGTTACTTCCAAAGTATCTAAACCATTTTAGTCTAGAAATTTGGTTGGAAGTCTAAAAAAAAAACAACCTCTCTTTTAGTACTTCAGTTATTTTGATTCTTATTTCTTCTAATACTAGAAATGCAGCAAGGCATGAAAGGAAAACACTGAAAGCAAAAAGGTTTGAAATAGAGGTTTTCAAGCCTAAAAACATTTTGTTTAGTTTTAGTTCCAGTTTTGGGAGAATGTTTGAGTCAGTTCTTATTTTATTCAAATCCAAAGCTAAACTTTAATGTTATATTAATATAGTAACTGTTGCATTGGTCTCTTGCTTTTTAGACCCTGATCCTACAATGATTTCTGCATGGAGGACCTCTGTGCCTGCATGCAGCTCATTGGACTGGGCTTAAACTGGTGCTGTGATTTGCAGAGGCTTTCTAGCAAACCTTTCATTTTTGAGTCATTCAAAGATGTCTGGAAGTTTCTCATATAATGAAATGCATAGAATTCTCAGAGTACTTAAAATCACCCCTGTTGGTGAGGGAATATTTTCAATTGTAACATTCTAATTTCTGATTCTGATTCAAATTGGTGATTCTATTTTTTAAATAATAAAGCTTTAAATATTACTTTCATTATCCATACATCTAAATTTAATCTATGGTTTTATTGCTGGCTGCATTCTTCAGACCTGTTATGCCTGGTCTTATACCATACAATGGTCTACAGAACACCTAAAGTCCTTCCTAGGAACATATTGGGCATCAGCCATATTACTACTCAAGCAGGAAGTGATTGAAAAATATAATTTTAATTGTCTCCATTTGTATCTGAGAACTCATAAAGCTTGTTAATTTCCCAGCGTTCAAATCACTGACACCATTCAGTAATAAGGGAGGATGTTAATTGTCCTGTAATATATCAAACAATGGTCTTGGAAATGCTGAATTTTTTATACATTTTTGGTCAATGATTAAAGTAATGAAAGGTGCCAGTTAGTCATTCCAGAACCACAAAATACATCAAAACCTGAAAGGTCAGGTAAATTAAAGGAGAATGTAGGACTGGCACAGTGTACCGCAAGGTTTGGCATTAATTCCAATTAGTTTCCTGGTATTGATTAAGAAGAGATTGCAAGTACTCATTTGTGGGCCAGAAAGCAGATAAGTCTCTTTGCAGGCCATTTACCTCTTCCTTCATATTCTTAATTAATAGTGCTGATTTGACGACTTGTGGTAGCGGAACTAGCCTGTCAATTAAACTATTCAGTGGTAAGGTTTGAGATCAGATCTTTTTTTCTCCAGATCTGTTATCACAAGTACAGTTAAGACAATATCTGTTTTTCCTTTGCAAAGTCAATTAGCATTTAAATTGTTGCACTTAAGTTAGAAATAAACATGTCCTCAGCTCAGGAACCATTTATCATTTAACTTAAGGGAAAAACATCAATTTAAAATCACAATTTTGTCTGGATTTTTTTTTAAACTACGATTGTTACAAATTACACTTAAGATACTATAACTAGGGCCCTACCAAATTCATGGCCATGAAAAATACATCATGGACTGTGAAATTTGGTCTCCCCCCATGAAATCTGGTCTTTTGTATGCTTTTACCCTATACTATACCAATTTCACGGGGGAGACCAGAGTTTCACAAATTGGGGATCCTGACCCAAAAAAGGAGTTGCATGTGTGTGTGTGGGGGGGGTCACAATGTTATAGTAGGGGGGATCATGGTATTGCCACCCTTATTTCTGCATTGCCTTCAGAGGTGGGTGGCCAGAGAGCAGCGGCTGGTGGCCAGGTGCCCAGCTCTGAAGACAGCGCCCCGCCAGTAGCAGCACAGAAGTAAGGGTGGCAATACCATACCATGCCACCTGTACTTCTGCACTGCTGCTTTCAGAGCTGGGCGGCTGGAGAGTGGCGGCTGCTGACTGAGGGCCCAGCTCTGCAGGCAAGCAGCACAGAAGTACAGGTGACAATACCATACCATGCCATCCTTCCTTCTGCGCTGCTGCTGGCAGCGGCTCTGGCTTCAGAGCTGAGCTCATGGCCAGCAGCTGTTAATCTCTGGCCACCCAGTTCTGAAGGCAGTGCTGCCACCAGCAGAAGTAAGGGTAGCAGTACCGCAACCCCCCCACAATAACCTTGTGACCCCTACACACACAACTCCTTTTTTGGGTCAGGACCCCTACAATTATAACACTGTGAAATTTCAGATTTAAATAGCTGAAATCATGACATTTACTATTTTTAAAATCCTCTGACTGTGAAATTGACCAAAATGGACCTTGAATTTGGTAGGGCACTAACTATAACTCAAGGAAATTAGGGAGGAATGTTTCCTTTAATATGAACATTAGACAGCAACGTGTGTGTAGTGAGGTTCAGCTTTCCTCTGTATAGTCACTTCCTCTTTTGATTGTGTGGGTCTTCCCACAGCAGTGGTAGAGATTATTAATTATTATTATTATTCTACAAAATAAGAAAATGTGGAAAACCACAAAAATCAAAAGAAGGACTCAGGGAAATGTGTTGCATATAAAACTACTTTTAACTTATTATTAATACTGATTAAGGGAACACAATCAACATGATATATAAATTTAGTCTAAATTATTTTTCCCCTTTTATTTTTTACTTTTGTTTCATTTTCTAATTGCTTGTGATTGCCTCATTCTGTTAATTAAACATGATGCTCCAAAATCTGCATTATTGTCCACTCTGCATTTTCACGAGCTCACTATGTAATCTTGCAAATTTTTTATCCTTTGATTGCCCAACTTAGCATTTTTTTACTTTATCAACATCTTTACTGTAGGGAGGTATTCTGAGGTCGATGAAGCAGTGGTGTGGTAATATAAGTGTAGTTAGATTATGTACATATACACAAAGCACCTTTAAAAATGAACATTTACCATGTAATGTAATAACTGCAGAGGCTAAATGTTAATGGATTCTAACATCAGTTTACTCTACCTGTATATCTCCACCTGCCTAAACCAGACAGAACAAAGACATCTAATAGAAAATCTTTCTTTCTGTACCCATAAATTCAGAACTACCGAACCATTTACGCTCAAATGTGGCTTGTTCTTCCAATATCAAGCCAAGCTAAAATAAAACCAGTTCAGCCATTGTTGTATGTGAATGTAAATTCGGATGAGAACATTTAGGATTTTTTTTTTTAATTTTAACACACACAACTCAAAAACAACTGATTTTGCTGGAACTTTCCCAAAAATTGCCTCATGGCGGAGACCAGGTATGGAAAATTTCATCCCCAAAGAGAGATTTCTGGGAGGTGTGGATAATTGAAAAATATGTGTTATAATAGAAATTGAACATCATCTTTGAATATAGTGATCACTGTTGTTGTGTATGTGCTTTACAACTTTTTTATAGCTTGGAATCAAATAGTAGAACTAGAAGAATTTTACCTTCTTGTACTTGGCTGCCATAACAGCTTTGTTAATTGAAAGTTTCATCTCTGTGGCATTTCTCTTGGCATTTTTAATAAACCTTGACAACTTTCACAGTTACTTTCCTTGATTCACTGTTTTCCCCATCGTGTTTTCCCAATTTCTTTGTCAAATTCACTGTATATTGATGGAGCTATTGCATAAACAAAACAGGTCAATCAACTGTGTCCACCCCCACACAAAGTAAACCTCACAAAACAAAAGAAATCCAGGAGCAACTAGTTTTCTAAGGCTACATTCCATTCAAGGTAACTTCATTTTTTGGATTTACATGGCAAAATGTGGGTGAAAATTTCAACTTGGAATTGCTGCCGTGGTGCTTCATGGAAATTGTAATTCAGACACATCATGTCCTCATTCTCCCTACGTCTCCCTTGACGAACCACAATCTCTATTCTTACTGAGCCACTGTGAAGAACACATTTGTGGAACAGTTTCAGTGCTGCCCTCAACCCTGGCTAGATTCACAAGGGGATTTAGGTGCCATTCACAAAATAACCAGAGGCTATTTACCCAATAGCCCATTGATGAGAGCACTCATTAAGGATTTTGGAGACCCAGGTTCATGTCCTCATTCTCAGGGCCGTAGCAACAAAGAACGTGGCCCCCTCCGAACATATGTCCGGGCGGGGCCCCTTACAATGCAGAAACTGGAATGCGGTATTTATTTTGCCACTTTTAGGGGCCCCCTTCCTTGCGGGGCCCCCTCCGGTCGGAGGGTATGGAGGGCGCTCGCTACGCCTCTGCTCATTCTGCCTGATTTGGATCAGGGACTTGAGCTTGAGTTACACACTTCCCAGGAGAGTGCCCTAACCACTGCACTGTAGGGTATTCTGGCGTGGGTAGTTCTTAATCTGTCCTGCTGAAGCTTTTCCACTTCATATAAATAATTAGATATTCATCGGAGCGGGGCTTTCTGCCAAGGTGAGTGTCCTACTCACCAGGCTATAGAGTCTCTCTCTCTGTGTGAATATTTACATATTTATACAAAATGGAACAGCTTCAACCGGCCAGGCTGAGGGCGCCCTGCATCAGACTATCCCATAGCCCAGTGGTTAGAGCACTCACCTGAGAGGTGGGAGACTCAAGCTCCTCAGCTGAATCATACACATGGGTGACTTACCTGGGTCTCTCACATGCTGAATGAGTGCTCTGATCCCTGGGATTCGGGGCAAAAGGGGGCCACCACTACTACTACTTTTGTGAATGTCATTTTCAAATTTCCTTTGCTTTTAATAAAAAAGTGGTTTAAAATACCCCAAAAATGAAATGTTTTGTTTCTGGTCAAATGAAACATTTAATTTTACTTAAACATTTTTGTTCATTTTGAGTTAATTTGAAACCATTTCTTTTTTCAGTTTTTCATTTCGGCCAGATAACCAAGAAAATTAATTATTCACCAAGTTCTAGTAGCATCATGGAGCCTATGGGAGATTTAGTCTATCTGAAAAACCTGGTCCATGGAGCTTAGGAGGAGGCTGAACTACAAGTCTCATAAGGCACTGTGGTGCCATTTCCGAATCAAGATTGTTTGGTGAAAACTTTTCATTTTTGGCTGAAAAGTGGCATTTCAAGTATTTGGGTTTTTTGACAAAAATTCCAATTTTCCATAGAAAGCCGACACTTACAGAATATCACATAACAAAGCTAATTTTCCACCAGAAACAGCTTAATCAGAAAATTTTTTGACAAGTCCAACAGCTGGGTCTAGGCTATCCAACCTTGACATTTTGTTTATACTTTACATAAACAGTTGAAATGGTTAACAGTCTGCCTAAGCTATATCAGTCAGCACCCTTTTCCTTATTAGCTGGCCTATTGAGGTAAAACTAAGTACAGAGCATCATCAATACTGGAACATAGCCCAGCCATTAAGAAGTCATTTTCACCTGTGGCCAAGAAGAATGGCATTTTAAAATTTCTTTCTTATAATGCAGTAGCTGGCTCTATTCCCATTGCTGACAGAAGAAAGATTTCTTTAAACACACACACACACACACGCACACACGGAGGGGGGGTAGGGAAGAGAGAGAGCCCAATACAACAGAAGTAGAAGCATTTTGCTTTTTTTATTACTATTATTATGAGGGGTAGAAGGAGGGTTAAGGGTTAATTAGTACTTAGTCCTGTGTAGATGCAAAATGCAGTGAGGAGTACAAAGACTCCTTCCCACCACCTGGTGCCACTGTACAGGGAACAAAAGCCCTTTCCTGCCCTTCTGTTCCCATCGTGCAAGTCCTGAAGTGTGCTAAGTGGTGTGAGATAGGCATTGCCCCCACCTTTACACTAGCTAGCTGAGCTGGGCCTGGCACAGAGAGGAGCCCATTTAATGGATCAAGGATTAGTCAGGCTCCTATTTAGTGGCTATTGTGACAGTTTGATAATTATACCTTGACTTGGCAGGATAAGATTTTTATCAGAAAATGTCAGTAAACTTCGATTTCGCTGTACACACACAAACCAACAAAAATATTTCCAGCAATAATCAAAATGTACAGATAGGCAAAGTAAGAAAAATGCTCCTTGAGGATTTATTGGATTCACCATCTTAATGTGTATCAAATGTATTGTAATGCTGGTGTTGTAATGCTGGAGTGGGGGTGTCATTGAGGTAGCTTTAACTTTTTAAATCTCAATATCTACGGTAACTAAGTAATTATTCTCTGTCCATATTTTCCTACAACTGTGAAAATTGATAAGAATTGAAAAAAAGGCTTTATATATATATATATATATATATATATATATACACATACATACACACACACACATGTTGTCAAATGATTAAAAAAATAATTGTGATTTATCGTGCTGTTAAACAATAATATAATACCATTTATATAAAAAAATTTGGATGTTTTCCACATTTTCAAATGTATTGTTTTCAATTACAGCACAGAATACAAAGTGTACAGATGCTCCCCGGGTTACACAAACCTGACTTACGCAAACCCGCACTTACAGAAAAAGTTCTGTAAGTTCCGTAAGCTTTTTTTTGTGTGTGTGTGTGTGTGCGTGTAATTGTCGGGTATACGTCCCCAACTTACACAAAATTCCACTTGTGCAAAGCGTTCCGGAATGGAACGCTTGCGTAAGTCGAGGAGCATCTGTACAGTGCTCACTTTATATTTATTTTTATTATAAATATTTGCCATGTAAAAATAAAAGAATATTTTTCAATTCACCTAATACAAGTACTGTAATGCAATCTCTTTATCATGAAAATTGAACTTACAAATGTAGAATTATGTACAAAAAATAATTGCATTCAAAAATAAAACAATGTAAAACTTTAGAACCTACAAGTCCACTCAGTCCTATTTCTTGTTCAGCAAATCGCTCAGACAAACAAGTTTGTTTGCATTTGCAGGAGATAATGCTGCCCGCTTCTTGTTTACAATGTCACCTGCAAGTGAGAAAAGGCATTTGCATGGTACTGTTGTAGCTGGTGTTGCAAGAATTTACATGCCAGATGCGCTAAAGATTCATATGTCCCTTCATGCTTCAACCACCATTCCAGAGGGCATGTGTCCATGCTGATGATGGGTTCTTCTCGATAACAATCCAAAGCAGTGGAGACCAACGCATGTTCATTTTCATCATCTGAGTCAGATGTCACTAGCAGAAGGTTGATTTTCTTTTTTGGTGGTTCAGGTTCTGTAGTTTCTGCCTCGGAGTGTTGCTCTTTTAAGACTTCTGAAAGCATGCTCTATACCTAGTCCCTCTCAGATTTTGGAAAGCACTTCAGATTCTTAAACCTTGGGCCGAGTGCTGTAGCTATCTTTAGAAATCTCACCTTGGTACCTTCTTTGCAGTTTATGAAATCTGCAGTGAAAGTGCTCTTAAAACGAACAACATGTGCTGGGTCATCATCCAAGACTGCTATAACATGAAATATATGGCAGAATGCACGTAAAACACAGAGCAGGAGACATACAATTCTTCCCCAAGGAGTTCAGTCACAAATTTAATTAACGCATTATTTTTTTAATGAGTGTCATCAGCATGGAAGCATGCCCTCTGAAATGGTGGCCAAAGCATGAATGGTCTTACAAATGTTTAGAATATCTGGCATGTAAATACCTTGCAATGCTGGCTACAAAAAGTGCTATGTGAACGTCTGTCCTCACTTTCAGGTGACATTGTAAATAAGAAGCAGGAAGCTTTATCTCCCATAAATGTAAACAAACTTGTTTTTCTTAGGAATTGGCTGCACAAGAAGTAGGACTTAGTAGACTTTTAGGCTCTAAAGTTTTACATTGTTTTATTTTTGAATGCAGTAATATAACAAAAAAAATCTACATTTATAAGTTGCGCATTCACAATAAAGAGATTGCACTATGGTACTTATATGAGGCGAATTGAAAAATACTATTTCCTTTATCATTTTAACAGTGCAAATATTTGTAATAAAAATAATATAAAGTGAGCACTGTACATTTTGTATTCTGTGTTGTAATTGAAATCAATATATTTGAAAATGTAAGAAAACATCCAAACTATTTAATACATTTCAATTGGTATTCTATTGTTTAACAGTGCGATTAAAACGGCTATTAATCACTATTAATTTTTTTGAGTTAATCGCGTCAGTTAACTGTGATTAATTGACATCCCTAACATACATATATATATATATATATGTAAAAATAGATAAGAATTGAAAAAAGGCTTTATATATATATAATTTAATTCTGCTAAGCCTAACTATATCTCTTTGGTTGTCTACACCATATATCAGGAGGGAACACTCTTGAGCCCCATGCTTCTGTGCCCACTACCTCTGGAAACATCCTCCAATCTGGGGAGTGATTTAAAGCCACAACATTTTGTTTATTATTAATTATTTGTATAATGGCAGCATCTAGGAGTCCTGGTCATGGAACAGGTCCCATGGTGCTAGCTGCTGTACAAACATCGAACAAAAAGACAGTACCTGGGCTGAACAGCTTACAATCTAAGTTTAGCCCATTACATAGGACTTCAGTAGGGTGTTATCCTGTCTCATCCTTTAGTCTGAGCTCTTCTGAGGATTAATTTTGTTGCATGAAATGAAAAGAGAATTGTTTTTGTATTTTTAATTTTGTTTTATCTTAATGGAAGATTGTCAATCAAGACCCCATTTAAATACATAGTTTCTCATTTTCAAGAAAATGCTAATAAAACTCATCAGTATTTCCATATTTTAGCTGTTTATAGACATTTAATGGATATTGCAATTACACAGCTGTTATTAATGGAAACCTAATGGTATCTAGTAATCAGCCCTAAATCTACTCCAAAAAGCTTCCCAGTATGTTTGGACACAAACATAGCTCTAAATTTTTATGTGATTTTTCTAGTAGATAGGTGCTATATACAAAACTGAAGCACAAGAACAGGTATTAGAATCAGAAAGTTGTTTGTGTGATCCAGTCACTTTACTCAAACTAAACAGGCTTGAGGTTGATCAGTATTTGGGAGGGAAGCCACTGGCAGACACCCAAGTGAGGTGCATAAATCAATAAGGGCGTGTCTACACAGTGGGATAATGCACACTGTGACAGTATGCTTTCTAAAGCGCACTAACGTGTTGCACATTAATTGGTGTGTGTACACCCTGTGGTGCACACTAAGAGTTCACTAGTGTGCTTTTAATTTAGCGCTGTTTCAAACATCACTACATTAATATGCACTAGGGAACTTCTAGTTTGTGCCAGCAGCGTCTATCTGGACCAGTTACAGTGCAACACAGTTAGTGTGCTTTAGAAATCAACTCCCCATAGCACACATTATTCCATCATGTAGATAAGCCCCAACCTGCCCTTTTGCCTGGAAGTCAGGATCGAAGCAATGCTTCAGCATGATGTCAGGAGGCACGGTGTTGCTAGAGAAACCATCTTTCAGATAGGACCTAAATTTCGACCTCTGACCATTTATATTCATAAAACATATCCTGGCATATTTTCTTTAAGTAGAAGTGATGCCCACAGTGCACTAGCTAAATTTCCAAATCCTCTACCCCAGTGGTTCTCAAACTTTTGTATTGATGACCCCTTTCACACAGCAAGCCTCTGAGTGCGACCCCCCCCCCCTTATAAATTAAAAATACTTTTTTTTATATTTAGCAATATTATAAATGCTGGAGGCGAAGTGGGGTTTGGGGTGGAGGCTGGCAGCTCATGGCCCCCCATGTAATAACCTCACAACCCCCTGAGTGGTCACGATCCCCAGTTTGAGAACCCCTGCTCTACCCCATCCCCATAGTTTAAGTTGGATATTCTTAATTTGCTCTCCTAGACTTGCATAGACCTGCTGTATGCCACCCCACAGGTGGATGAAATGATATCTATAAATCAGTGGTTCCCTGACTTTATTGGTTCATGTACAACCTTCTTAAAAATTGATGTTTGATGTACCACATACACATTTCCTCTTTTTGTGCCTATATATTGTAGGCTTTACTAGGCTTAACTTAAGAATTTATGGACTCCTAATAAAATATGTTTCAAATCTGGCTGGTAGGGATCTGCATGGGGAAAATTAGAAGAGAAAGGAGTTTAGCTTGAGAAGTCTGGGTTGGAGGGTTAGAGGACATGAGCTTTAGAGCTGTTGGGGAATTTTTCAATGAAAAATTTTGTTGGAAAATGCCAATTTGCCAAAATAGAAATTTTGTGGGAACCTACCAGTTTTCTTGAAATGTTCATTGGGAAAGGTTTCTCAGGTCTTGAATCTTGCCTGTAATTCTCCTCTTCAGGCTGTCTTCCAGCCTGGGAGTCCCCTAACACTTGGGTTTTATCATGGTAAGGAGGTAGTTGATTAACAACTGGCCCCAATTCCCAGCTAATCTGCTGTTCCCATGTTTCCTTAAAGGGTCCATTTCCTGAAACTGGTAGACTGGCCCCAGGTGCCACTAGGCCCTTAAAAGGGACAGATCGCCCTGTTTACAGCAGACTGGTTCCAGCAAGCTTTGAGATCACAGATGTACAAGGCAGCATAGAAATCCAAACTATTGTTATTACATTGGTTTATTACTTTTGAGAATTTACACCCACTCACAAAAAGAAAACTTTAACACTTTGATGTATGCAAATATTATGTAATAACCTTAAAATGAAGATCCCATCTTCCCAGAAGCAGGTAGAAATATGTATACAGCATCTCTGAACAAAAGAATCCATGTCTCACTAAATTATACACTTTACTATACTTTAAAATGGATATATTAAATGTCAGTCAGTTTGGACAATTGTGTGGTGTTGTATTTAGAAGGAATACATGGACCCAAACAGTCAAAGGTATTAACATGACCCTGTCACTGTCCAACATTAAACGGTTTGAAACAATGTTTGGGACTTGGTATACAGAGACCTGAGCCTGCTTAGTACCATGGCAAATACATTATTAAAAATCTTGTTAAGCTTTTATTAAATATACAGAAAAGAACGGGGAGCAAAACATTTGAAATGTAAAGTATTACGTACAGCTTTCATTTTAGCAACATCCCTTGTTCTCTTTTCCTTTAGCTGTAGAGACTTTTTAGAAGGTACATCTTCTCTTCTCCCATCTGACAATCTTTTAGATGGTATTAAATATGATAACTGTCCTTTTTGGGGAAAAGAGAGGAAGTTAGTTGAAATGAGCTGGAGCTTTTATTGCTGTTGTTGTTGAAGTCTGATCCTGTTTCTGGAAGACAAAACAAGATGAACACACAAAAGAGGAGAGGAAAGAATAGCAAAGATAAAAAATACTTCTTCTGACTCTGGTGTTGACTCTCACAGCCTCACTGTTGGAAAGCACTAGCACTAAGGTTACCATATGTCCGGCTTTTTGGTCCTCAAATCCCCGTCCGGGAGGAAATTCCAAAAAGCCGGACATGTCCGGGAAAATAGGGAGGGGTTGTGGGGCTTGGGTCCGGGCTGGAGCTGCTGGGGCCGGAGCCGCTGGGGCCGGCGGTGCTCGGCCGCCTGCCGGTGCTGCTCGGCCGGGGCAGGGCCAGAGCCGCTCGGCTGGAACCGGGGCCCGAGCTGAGCTGGGCCGGAGCCGCTGGGACCGGAGCTGGGGGTGCTCAGCCACCGGCCGGCACCACTCGGCCAGGGCTGGGGCCGGAGCCGCTCGGCCGGGGCTGGTGCCCCAGGGCCCGAGCTGAGCTGGAGTCGCCGGCGCCGGGGCCGGAACCGGGGCCAGAGCCGCCGGGGCCGGAACTGCGGTCGGCGCCCCAGGGCCCGAGCCGAGCCGGGGCCAAAGCCTCTTGGCCAGGGCAGGCCGCTGGAGGGAGCCACTCGGCCGGGGGGGCTGGACTGGGCCGCGCCACCCCAGCTTACCTGCTGCCTGCCATTTTCAGGTTTCCCGTGAACATTTGATTCGCGGGAAGCAGGGGAGGGGGAGGGAGAGGAACAGGGGGGTGGAGCGTTCAGGGGAGGGGACGGAGCTGGGGCGGGGACTTTGGAGAAAGGGTGGAGTTGGGGCGGGGCGGGGCCCCGTGGAGTGTCCTCCTTTTGTTTTATTAAAATATGGTAACCCTAACCAGCACACAGCAAGCAGCTTTATCAAGACTACGAGACCTGACAAAATCATACCAGTGTCAGGCTGTTTAAAGCATTGCTTTTAGTTGCCTCTTTCTGGTCATGGGCTTACAGCAGCATTGCAAAATATACTGTCTTGTCTGGCTAAGCCAGATTCTTATTAGACAGAAGAAGGCAAAAGGAGAGGGATAGGAAGAAATAAGCTGGGGAAGGAAAAGCATACTGTGATTGAATGCACCCCTGTACTCACACCCTATATACTATTTTAATAATCTTTGTCCACTTTTAAAATTTGTATAATTTGAAAATTACTGACTCACTGGTCAATAATATCTTGATGATATGTATGTAGCAACATTATAAGTAAAGTTATGAATTCCCTATAAATGATGTCTAGTATCAGAGGGGTAGCCATGTTAGTCTGGTTCTATAAAAAGCGACGAAAGTGATGAAAGTGGGTATTTACCCACGAAAGCTTATGCTCCAATACGTCTGTTAGTCTATAAGGTGCCACAGGACTCTTTGTCGCTATAAATGATGTTGGTAGCACATGATCTAATCCATGTAGCCACAATTAGGCAGGACTGGTCGAGTAGGTGTTAAACAAAGAAATGTGTGTTTACTTCAGTTTACTTATAAATTGAGACAGTGAGACAGTAGAATGTCCCAGTGGCCAAAGTCAATAGGGCTGCCCTTAGATGCAAGGCAGCGTGGCCCAGTGGCCAGAATCAATAGGAATGCTATTCTGTGCAGGGCAGTGTGGCCTAGTGGCCAAGAAGGGGGTGGGCCACCACTCACAGATAGGTTCACGGCTAAGGTAGGGGGACCTGGGCCCTCCCTACTCCCCTATGTCCAAGCCAGGGCCCTATCAGTGGCGACTGTATCTGCCACTGGGTCAGTGGGGATTCCTCTGAAACAGGCTGACTCAGTTCCTGGTTCCATAACCAGATCAATGTCTGGGTCCCCTGGATTACTTCCTACCCTGTCTTCCTGCTCTGTAGTCTGCAGGTCCTCTGGTTCCCCAGAGTAATCGACAGACAGAGCATCCGACAACTCCTTTCTCTCACAGGCTTCCACGGGCAACCGGGTATTCAGCTGGGTCTTGGGGTGCCTGGCCTCTGTGGTTTGGGGCCCTGACAGCTTCGAGGCAGGAGCCTGTAATGCATGTCCTCCCTCCTCCATGGTCAGTCCCGACTGAGCTGAGTTGCTCCCTCTTATACTGTGGTTACAGTTAGAGCATGGCCCACAATATGGGGTTAACCTCTTCCTGTCAAACGTGTGCACCAGGTATATCCTGTTACAATTATGTTGTGGCATGCCTGTACCATATGTTGGGGAAGATGTTCATGTGCATTACTCAGACATTAGGCTCTCTCTCTGAGGGAGTGTGGATGACTAACACATGATATTTCAACTCCTCCCACTGATGACAGGAAAATTGGGGGAATAAGGAGATTGTAGGATTAGAGATTACATCTTTCACTCTTGCTGTAGATAGAGTAAGTGCTATTGTGGTAGTAGGTGAGGAGGAAAAGAATGACAGCATTGTCACTCAGTGATTTCCCTACACCCCCCCTCTGAATTTCTGCAACACCCCCCACCCCCAGTTTCATGCAGTGTTGCCAATTTAGTCTTTGGCTGGCAATTTGAATTGAAATTGAAACATTAATACACACTTTAAAAGCATATACAGTATACGAGAAAATACTTGTACCTGAGAAAGCATAATGGGTTTGAAAAGTATGAACAAAGGCTAGCTTCCTCACACAGCTGTTACTTATGACGATGTCAGCACATTTGTTTTGGCTATATTGGCCTACCTAATAATTTCAAATTATTATTTGTAAACAAGGTCTGAATGAGCTCTCCCCTGACAGCTAGTGATGAGCCACGGGTGGGTGGAAAGGCTTCAGGACCAGACTGTATTTACACGAACACACCTACCCTGCCTAGGTATTTGCTACAGCAGTAGTAGTAGTAGATCTTTGTCCAGCAATAGAAGCTACCCTTGGATCAATCAGAGATATCCACTGAAAACATACTGGAAGAAGCAAAGACTTCAGTCCAGAAGACTAATGAAGGAACTTATACTGACTCCTTAAGTGAAGAGGACAAGAAGTGTTTGTTAAGCCAGCTAGCAGAAAAAGTACACAGGCTTGATTTTTACAAATCTACAATAGCGATTTCTGGATTCGACTCAACCTCTATGTAGCTTTTACCGATGCCTGTCTTATAAAACACCTACAGTTGAGTGGAGTGAGGTGCTACGAACAATGGGGCTGCCATTGCAATCAGGACAGAATAGAGAATTTGGAACACAGAGTGGAATATCATACGACAAATGAATGAAGATTTAACTTCAACTTCTTTATCATCACTAGTGGTTCGACCCAATCTTTGTGCTATGTTTCCTGGGATGAAAGAAGTGGGAATTCATCTCTTGTTACTCCCAGTCAGAACAGCTGTAGTTGAGCATTCTTTTTCCTCATTTAATAGAATTTTGTGTTCTGAAAGAAGTTGCCTTCTGCCTGATCATGAGCGTATCATGAAGGACTGAAAGTAACGGACACACAAGAAGACACAAAAGAGTTGTGCAAAATTACAAGAAACCAAGAAGGATGTAGATGTAGTGCTTCATAATATGCTTGAGTAGCCATCTTTAATTTCTGTGATGATTTTAAAACATGAGTTAAATCTAATAAAATGGTCGTGAAACATTTTTCAGTTTTTACTATGGTGCCATACAGCCGACCTTCGCCCTCACGGTCTCAACCCTCATCAGCCCTCACACCCCCTGTATATTCGAACACCCCCCCTAATTTCAATTCCTGGAGAAAACACTGTTGTCACTCTTCCTGGGCAGATGCCCCACGTGCTTCCCTCCTGAGCTTAGTCCAGCAACTGCTTCCATATTTACCTGTTGTACTGCAATCTTTTATAGCAGCAAACCATATTCATTACATTTACTGCCTAATTTCTAAGGGAAGCAAATCAAAGAGAGAGGCAGAATGATTCTCCGCTGTATTCCTTATTTCCAGATAATGGGATGAATGAATAATAAAAGCAGAAAGCAATCAGTGTGTCAGCAGACAGAAGGAAGATTGCTGAACTTGGTACAGTGCAGCTTTGTCTGTAGAGGCTCCATTTAGTTTGTCTGTAGAAGATGCACTGTTGACTAGAAAGACCCAGTCACAAAATAACCTTTTATCCTTTGACAGCTCCTGTGATTAGCAGCTTTCCCTTCCAGTAAATCAGAGTTCTACCAAATAATCAAACTAATAGCTCAGAATGTTTGAGAAAGGAGGGGAAAGGCGATCCAAGAAGGCCATGAACTTAAACACATCATCAACTTAAACCACGTCATTTGGTTTACACAGTTGTTAGTCAGGAGCTAAATTTTCATTCCAGTAAAGAAGGCCGAAATGCCCAGTTTGTGGGTTAAAGAAAAGCTAATGCTGGATGGCGATTTCACCAATATTTAATTAAACAGATATGTCCTGAGAAGCTTCAACAACCTTTGGGAAAATGCTTAATCTCCACTTTGGCCCGAAGAGGGTGGCCTGGGTTAAAGAAACTGTGCTCACCACTTCTCCACCTCGGGGAAAATTAATTTTAGGTGTTCTCCTATTAGAAATCTGGGGGAGGGGTTAGTGGCTTGCAGTTTATTTTAAGTTATCCATGTCAGGTTCCAAGATTGAAAAACTTATTTGAACTCTCCCTCTTCTATTTTCTAATTAAACTAGTATGTTTTATGTGTATAGTGTGCACATATATATATATACACACATAATATACACAAATGACCATACATATAAGCACTTTGCAGCCCTGTAATAGGGACTCACTTGTTAGTGCTACGTTCTACCATATAGCATAGTTTGGAGCAGATCCTCAGCTGGTATGAATTGTCATAGCTCCGTGGATGGAGGTGTGGCAGTTTGCACTAGCTGAGGGTCTGTCTCCTTTACTTGGGAGTGACCCTGGTACCCTCTACCTCAAGACAGAGGAAGATGGGATATTGTTTAAGTGCTTGTAATATTAATGAAGGCTTGGCATCTTGCTACCACCCCTATCTATAGGAACCGCTTGTAGCTGCTGAATATGGTGTCTGCCATTGCTGGTTGTGCATCAAGACTCAGCAGCATCCAAGCTATTATTTGGCAACCAAATAACAGTGTCTGGGATGTAGGAAGAGGCAAAAGGTATATTCTACAGGGAGAAATGGGCAACCCTGATGGAGAGCAATGAGGCCCATAGTGTCTACCTAAACTACCATCTGTCTTGATTTGAGGACTCATGAAGGGGGAACAGGGCACTTGGAACATGTAACCCCCCATCACAGGGCTAGATGAAATGTTGAGATGCCACAGTAATCAGTTATAAATTAAGATGCTATCAGCACAGTACAGCTTTGTTTTCTAAAGCATCTTTCATACAAACGTTATCCCCAAATGCTTTGCAGTGTTAAATAATACACTTATGGAGTTAATCATGAATACTATCAGAGGGAGAAAAGAATTAAGAGGCTTAGGCAAGGGAGAATAGATATGTTCTCAGATGAGATTTGAAAAGAGAAGCATAGCAAAAAAATTTTATTGTATATGCTTAAATATTTTCATAATAATAACAAACCCTGTATTGTTCAGCCAACTGGCCACTGGACGTGGGTGTGTAATGTAATCACTCAGGCAACTGGCCTCTGGGCTAGCATCTAAGGCCTAGTCCACAGTGGAAAAAAATTGTCAAGCTATACAAAGATAGCTACGCCAGCAAACCCTCCTTTTGTGGATGCAGCTTATATTGGCAAGGGAGTTATTTTGCTGGCATAGTTTATACCAGTTCCCCAATGGAATCAGATACACCAGTGAAGGCACCTTTTTGCCCCAACATAGCTGTGTCTACACTAGGGCTTTTCCCAGTTTAAAAATGTAAGACTCATACACCTTAACTAATGTATACTGGTCACTAAACTGGCACAAATTTTAAGTATAGACCTGGCCTAAACTTCTCAGTGAAGTCCTCTAAACTTTTGCTAAACAGTTGCATTAGCTCTCAAGAAACGTTTCTCTGTGTTTAAGGACTCAGTCTCCTGACTGAACTATTAAATAAGATGAAGCTTGAATATCAGTTACCCATTGAACCATTTACTACAATCCAACAAAGAAGCAAATGTGTTACTAGGCATTAGTGGATTTCTGATGGCTTTTTTGTTATTGTGTTAGGTGGTTTACACCTAATCTCTTAGCTGCAAAGATATACTAAAGAGGATGAGTGTAATCTATATTCTCCAATACTGGGCTTACCAATCAGTTGTCATTAAAGAATCCTCTCTTTCTCAGTCCTTTCTTAGAATTTAGCTTTGCACTATAGAAATCAAGCTTGTACAGAAAATAGAACAATAATAACCATTAAGGTCTTTCGAGAAAAAGAGGTACTGCTGAATTCCTGCTTCTGAAGTCTCTGGATGTGTCTACACTAGAGCTGAAGGTGTGGTTTCCAGCCAAGGTGAATATACATGCCTGGCTTTGATTGAGCTAGTGCACTAAAAATGGCATTGTGGCCATGGCGTGTGGGTGGCAGGATGGTCTAGCCGACCCAAGTAAGTATGTATTGTCCCTGGCAGAATAATACTCGGAGGGGCTAATCCATTCCAGCAGTTGCATCACCATGACTACACTTCTCCTTTTAGTGCACTAGCTCCATCAAAGCTAGCACGCATATATCTACCCCAAGCTGGAAACGACACCTCCAGCTTGAGTGTTAGAGGTACCATTTCTCTCAGTGGCTCTTCTAACACTAGTTGACAATTAAGGGGTTGTGAATGTCTTTGGAGAAAGGGGGGCTGGCAGACTTGAAAGTGCTCAGAGAATTCCTCCTCCTCCTCCTCTTCAGATCTCTGCTGCCCAATTGCAATACTAGACCTTGTGAGAACACAAGTCTTGGCCCTACTGGATTCAGTCTGGAGTGTTCAAAAAATGGTGTAAACCCAAAAGATGTTAGTGGCCACAGTGGACTGAATCTGCCTCATGAGAGGAAAATTCATTTATGTGAGCTCTTCTTCACTTTCTAGTCTGCTGTGAATTTCTCCATAGCTTGGCACTGTAATCACCTGTCTGGGTGTACTGGTGTATATTTTTATTAATTAGAGCTAGTCAATTTGCAATTTAAAAAAAACTGTTTTTATTTTAAAAATGTTAATTTCAAAATTTTGACTCACTTTTTCATCATTGAAAAAATTTGACCTTAAAAATCAAAATTTCAATTAAAAATTTCATCAAAAACTCAACACAGAACATTTTGACCAGCTCTGTGATTTAATGAGCACCAGCAATATCTTTGCTGCTGTGCAACATGAAAGCCTCTGAATCACAGACAAAGGAGGGGAGAATGTAATAAAGAAACAACTTGTGGGGACATAAAAAAATCTACATTTCTAGTGCCGACCCTCCATTATTGACATTTTGGTTTTCAGTTGGGCCCAATTTTGCTAAGTGTTGAGAACTTACTGGTAGGTGTTAAACATCTTCAGCTGCTCATAATGTTGCAAAATGAAAACTATTGCACATAGAAGTTAAGTAAAATGTCACAGTAGCACCACTTATAATTAAGATTACCTGACACTTTTCATTATAAAACCCTGTTTTCAGTTGCTTATAACTTTGCAAAACTTTAAGCATTAGGGCTGAAATCTTCCATGCTGGGTGTCTGCCAGGTGTCCGCCTCAGGCAGTATGTATGTATTTATTTAAAATTTTCACCAAGAATGGCTATTTCTCAGAATGAGGTTAGGGAAAAGTACATAATTGTACCATATTAAAAAATTGCATAACCATTTCATTAAGAATCTCTATCATCTTGAAATTTGGTAGAGGGTAGGAGTCACCCTGCTGTTATGGATATATCTTTTTGAAATTCCTATGAAAATTTGACCAATTTTGGCCAGGTTATGATCCTCCAAAAAAATGTGACCTTCACTCAATATTTTGATTCTCCAACAAAGTCACTTAAACAAAATGTTCACAGTTGACCGCTAATTGTGGGTTCCTGGTTTTCTGGGTACTGTGAGAAATCTGGAGCTAGATTTGCAGAAGTGTTCAATGCTTATAATTACATCTGAAGACAATGGGAGCTGTGCTTTGAGCATATAAAATGTTATAATAATGCCAAATGCTCTGAAAAATCAGGCCCTAAGTGTCACAAATTTGGCACTAGATTAATGGACACTTTAAATAATTTTGGCCTTAATCTTTCTGCCACAGCTCCCTGTCTGTAAAATTAGGATGATAATACCACTTAATCTCAGAGGAGTGTTGTGAAAATTAATTCATTAGTGTTTGTGAAGCACTCAGCAGAAACACCCATGAAGAAATAAATAATTCTGTATCCAGTGCAGAGTTTGTAAGGTATGTATTAAATAAGGCCTGAGGCCACATGTTGAATGAGGAAGACAGAAATATCAAATAATTAACTACCCATTCATGAATGAGGCAGGGGCCCTGTGGAAAAAATAATATGTGATCATGTAATTAAGGACTGTATCATAATGCATACGCACATTAAGATTAAAGGTAATGTAAATGTTCCAATTAATTTTAAGATTAATTGGAACATTTAAGATTAATTGGAACGTCTATACTCAGTAATAAGGTCCCATGTAGTTTAGACAATTTTCCCTTATCTGAAAAAATAGCATGGAAAATTTGTAAAGGGAGTAGTAGAACATGGGCATCATGTTTTGAAAGTTCCATTTGGTACACTAGCTAAGGGCTTGATTTGGACTGGAAGTATCTGTCACTGCCAAAGCAGTTATTAAAGAGAAGCTACTGAAATTCTGTCAGGTAGATGTGATTTGCATATACACAAATACATGATTAATCTTCAAGCAGGAAGATTTAGCATGCAGGAAGAGATCTGTTTTCTTGGTATGGTATAGGGCTATGAATTATCAACTGCAACATTGCACAGTGATTTATTTTTATACACTTTTTTGCCACAGTAAATTTAGTCTTCTAAAGGGAAAAGGAGGGGGAATTGCTCTCATCTCCCTCTTGAAAGTTGGTGAATAAACAACAGCAGAGGTGTTGCAAAGGGGAGGACAGTGTTGTAATTTGCTGTCTGAGTCTCACTGCAACTGTGTTTGCATGTTTGTGCATATGCGTGTCTCTTTGCCAGCTGGCCTGTTTCTGTAGCCTGCTGAAATTTTGAAAAATGGGAACCTTGCATCATTCTTTCTTGGATGCAGGGAACATTTGTCATGTGGCGATGATAAAGAATGACATTTTACAGACTGCCTTGTCACAGAGTGGGAAATGGCTGCTGGTGATAAAATTAATTATTAATGGTATTGGAAACTCAGCCTTCCCAGCCACAGGCACCATCTTCAATCTATTTCTGGCACTGAAGAGAAAAACAGAAGTCATAACCATGCTCACTGTTGCATCACAAAACTGCATAGCTTTGGTTAGAATCCTGAAACCAAGTCATTTCTCTAGGCTCCTGATCTTACTATGCAATTGGTAAAGCAATGAAGAGATCCTGTATGCAGGAGATGTGTAGATAGAGACTTCCATTAGGAACAGGAAAATTCATACAGCAATTGTTTGTTTTGGACATTTTCCCAAGCATTACACAGCTTACAGGATTTTAGTAAAAAGTGTCTGTGATGAGTTTACTTCTATTTAGGTTCTTGAGAAGCATTAGAATAAAGACACGTTGTTAGGTGCTGTCATTTGCATAACTTTGTTGAAATTAATTATTATCATACCAGTCAACAGCAGTGCCAGCAGGCATAGTACCAGCCATGCACCATTGGAGCACTGTGTATGCTATCTAGTCATAATTTTTGCTACTTGAATTTATTTGGAACTGCTTTTTAAAGCAGGAAAGCAGAAATATGGTACATTGGTATTTAGTGGCATTAAAATGGCCACAAAATATCATTATTTTCTGTGTGTTCTTTTGAGGGGATCAGGGCAGAGGAGTGATTCATTGTGCAACTACACTGTCAGAGTTACATCGCTGGCAGTTACATCGCCGCTCAGAGAGTAGTGAAGGGAAACCACTGTTGTGTGTTCACAGTGTCAGCTGCCTGCACAATAGCGTGTTCACACTTGTGGCACTTGCAGCGGTATTCAGAGCGGTGCACTGTGGGCAGCTATCCCACAAAGCACCTCTTTCTCTTCTGCCGCTAAGACTTGTGGGAGGCGGAGGGGGTCACGGGGCATCCTGGGTTGTGTCCCAATGCCCCATGATGCATTGCTTTGCATCCCAGCAATCCCTGTGCTTCCATCCTCATTTGGCACCATCTTTCAATGGTTTGTGTACTGCGCGCTCTGCCTCTTCAGTCTGCAGGAATGGATCCCGCACTGTTGACCAATATGCTGCTTGTTCTGACCAACACGTCATGAGTGGCAGTGGAGTTATTCCTTAAACTACAAAGGCAAGAGGAGTTCGACATTGATCTCGCCACGCATAGTAGCTATGACATGAGATTGCTTGTGGCATTCACGGAGGTGCTGAGCACAGTGGAACGCCACTTTTGGGGTTGGGAAACAAGCACTGAGTGGTGGGATCACATTGTCATGCATGTCTGGAATGTCGAGCAGTGGCTGCAGAACTTTCGGATGAGGAAAGCCACATTCATGGGACTGTGTGATGAGCTCGCCCCAGCCCTGTAGCACAAGGACACAAGAATGAGAACTGCCCTGTTGTTGGAGAAGTGTGTGGCGATTGCGTTGTGGAAGCTGGCTACTCCAGACTGCTACCGATGGGTTGCTAACCAGTTCGCAGTGGGAAAGTTGACTGTTGGACTTGTGTTGACAGAAGTGTGCAGGGCTATTAATCGCATCCTGTTCTGAAAGACTGCAACTCTGGGCAACGTGACTCTGTGCGTGACATTGTGGATGGCTTTGCACAAATGGGCTTCCCTAACTGCAGAGGGGCGATAGATGGCACGCATATTCCAATTCTGGCACCAGACCACCTAGCCACCAAGTACATTAATTGCAGGGGGTATTTCTCTATGGTTCTCCAGGTGCTTTTGGATCACCGTGGGCATTTCATGAACATTAACGCAGGCTGGTCTGGAAAGGTGCATGACGCACACATCTTTTGGAACACTGGCCTGTTCAGAAATCTGCAAGCAGGGACTTTCTTCCTGGACCCAGAAGATCACCGTAGGGGAAGTCGAAATGCCCATTGTGATCCTGGGTGACCCTGCCTACCCCTCAGCAAGGAGCGGTTCAACAACAGGCTGGGCAAGTGCAGAATGACTGTTGAGTGTGCTTTTTGCCATTTAGAGGCCCGCTGGTGCTGCCTATGTGGGAGGCTGGACCTGGCCGATGACAACATTCCTATGTTTATAGCCGCGTGCTGTACGCTCCATAATATTTGTGACGGGAAGTGTGACAGCTTCACTCAGGGCTGGACTGCTGAGGCTCAGTGCCTGAAGGCTGAATTTGAACAGCCAGAGACCAGGGCTATTAGAGGGGCACAGGGCAGGGCCATAAAGATCAGGGATACCTTGAGGCAGTAATTTGAAGCTGAAAGCCACTAATATTTGTTGCTATGCTCGGGAGTGCAGTGCTTGTAATGCTAGGAGGTGATTGTGATTGGTGCAGACGATGCACTATGAATGTTTAAGAAAATTGCCTATTGCTTTGCAGTGCTCTGTTTGTTTTCAAGTAATAGAATAAAGATTGCTTTCAAACCAACACAATTCTTTTATTAAAAAACAACAACTGGAGGAGAGAGACAAACAAAAAAAAAACATCAGCACTTTGGTAGATGGGGGAAAAGAGGGTCCCAGGAAGAGGTGGGGTCCCGGGATGGTTAAAGATTTGTGTATGTCCAGGTATCATATGCAGCCTTGTCCTTTGGAGTACAGTGCAGCGGGTACTGTACTTCGGCAGGATTAAACTGCAGAGGGATGGGTGTTGAGTGCAGTGGGTACTGGGAGTCCTCCGTGCTGGACTGTGAGGGGGGAGAAGTGGAATGCCACAGGTACAGACTGGAGCCAGGAGGTTAATAAGAGTGAGTTGGCAGTGTCTGGGGGGCTGTAGCGGGGTGGTCACACTGCTCTGACCCTGAAAGGGTTAAAGGCCAGCCCTTGGAGAGGGCTGGGGCTGAGAGCCAATAGGAAAAGGCTGGGAGGCAGCCAATCAGGGCCAGGCTGGGCCCTCTAAAAGAGCTGCAGGACCAGAAGGCAGGGAGTCACATTCCAGCCTTGGAGTGGGAAGGACCTAGGTGCCTGAAGGAGCACAGGGTACCTGAAGCAGAGCAGTGCTGGGGAGCTCTGACCTGGCAAATCCTCAGGCTGAGGCCTTGCTGAAGGCCAAAGGAGGTACTGGGGCTGCAGGGAGACAGCTGGGCCAACAAAGGCAGCAGGTCCAACCCCCTTGCCAATGATGAGTGGCCATCACAGACTGCAGTTTGCCCCAGGGAAAGGGGGCTAGATGACAACTGGCATTAGCCACTGAGGCAAGGTGGGCTTAGAGAGTTGGAGGTTTTCCTGGGAGGGGAGACCCAGAGTGTTGGGGTACTGCAGTGGGCAGAAGCCCAAGGGAAAGAGGCACTGGGGTCCGGGAGGGACATGGGGCCTGAGGCAGGTGAGGCACTGGCCAACAGGGGGCGTTCTGAGGCTGGAATCGAGCTAATTCCCAGACAACCAGCAGGAGGCGCTGCGGTGATGAGTGCTCAATCTGCTACAGGGGCACATGGGAAAGAGTTTTGTGACAGCGGCTGCACAGGAGGGTGGGCACAGAGCTGCTTGGTTGGCAGTGCTGGTAGTGCCTGGACCATGTCCGCTTGGTGCTCCATAATGTTTAAGAGCCGCTCCATGGCTTCGTTCTGATGCACCACATTCTCCTTTTGGTCCTTCTTCTTGCTGTCACACACTCCTTCAATTCTTGTTTTTTTGGCCGCAGAGTGCATCATCACGTCCCGCAGAAAGTCCTCTTTAGTTCTTCGTGGTCACTTTCTAATTCTGTGCAGCCGTTCAGCCAGCGATAATAAAGAGAGAGACTGGGCTCCCAAGGTCATCTCTGTGAAGCCAAAATGCAACATTTTGCAGAAGCCGTATTGTTTGCAACACAGAGAACACTGATTCAGTGATTTAAAACACAGCCACTATTCACATACTGGTCACTAACTGGCTGACCCCAGGCAAGCACACATGAGCCACAAGACCCCAGAATGGTAAGTAACCGCAGGGGCAGGGGAAATCAATGTTCCAGGACCCTACTGTACACTGGGCACATGGCTCTTGGGGAGTGCCAACACTGTAAAGGGGAGGGGGGCTTATAAACATTACTGTCCCTACATTTTCCACAGGCTGTGTTCATTATGGAAGATATCTCATTGCTGAGAACACTTTAGTCTCTCTGGTCACTCAATAACAGACCTAAAAGTGGCAATTCTTCGACAACAAAACTTCAAAAACAGACTCCAACTTGAAGCTGCAGAACTGGAATTAATTTGCAAACTGGATAGCATCGGATTTGGCCTGAATAAAGACTGGGAGTGGTTGGGTCATTACAAAACCTAAACTTAATTTCCCCAATACTAATTTCGCCTTATTGTTACTCACACCTTCTTGTCAACTGTCTGTAATGGGCCACTCTCTTACCACTTCAAAAGTTATTTTTCCTCCCTTGGTATCCTGCTGTTAATTGATTTATCTTGTTAGACTGACCTCACACTTGGTAAAGCAACCCCCATCCTTTCATGTATTTATACCTGCTCCTGTATTTTTCACTCCATGCATCTGATGAAGTGGGTTCTAGCCCACGAAAGCTTATGCCCAAATAAATTTGTTAGTCTGTAAGGTTCCACAAGAACTCCTCGTTGTTTTTGCTGATACAGACTAACATGGCTACCACTCTGAAACCTGTCAAAGCTGAGGGAGAGCAGGGAATCAAGGGAGGGTCTTCTCCAAGACTGAGGCTTCTGCCCTGGCCCTTTTGCAGCTCACCTGTGTGCAGCAATGGTCCCTGTTGAGATGGTGCCAAATTGGTGTGGCAATACTAAATAACTGGTAAAAGAATAACTTGGCATGACTTAAATATGGCTAAATGGCTGCAGAGAATCCTGAAAGCAGGTTCCCTTTAACCAGAAGCAGAACTGGCAAAGTCTGCGTGTATGATCAATATTAAACCCATTGGTCATCAAAGATGGGCCCATGCAAAAGTAAATATCACATGTATAAAGTTCCAGCATGGAGCACAGGTCAACCTGGTTATAGTGACCATACAGCAGGAGTGTCATGCAAAAAGCCAGAGTAAATAGTTAATAAGTAAGTAAATGTGGGGTAATCTTCGTTCGGTACCACCACCACTCAGCCCCTTCTAAAATACTAACCAGGTAAAAATTAGTAACTACATGCCCACTGGGCATGCTTTTAAAACATGTAACTCCTTTGAGGAAAAAGAGTATAAAAATCAAGCAAATTAAATTACTGTTAAAATTCCTTAATTAACACTTAAAAAAGCAACGCTGCTAGACAAAGTAGCCAAAACTCTGCTCTGTGGGCTTGAGTAGAACTGTGAGCCAGAGGGGTCTCCAGGCAACCAAGGCCTTGCTTCAGGGAAATCCAGGACAGACTGAAGAGATTAAAAAAACAGACGAGAAAAAAAAAGCCGTCTATAAAATTGGTAACTGCCTTCTCTGTTTGCCAAGCAGAAACTGCATGAGGCTAGCGCAGGGCCTGTTTGTGTATGTTTATAAAAAAAAACTTGTTCAAAATGTATAGCTCTTAATGTCTAGCATAAAAGTTATGTGCTTAATATAACCCTTTACCACTTGTGTAATTCCTTCTCAATAAGCTGCTCCCCCTCCACATCCTCATCCAAGATTTCCTCCTCCTGGCTCAGTCCACTCTCGACTGGCACATGAGCCACCGAAGTATCCACAGTGGCCTTTGCAGTGGAGGTGGGGTAGCCACTGAGTATCGCATCCAACTCTTTGTAGAACCAGCAGCTCATGGGCACAGCACCAGAGCGGTGGTTTGCCTCCTGCACCTTGTGGTAGGTGTTCCGCAGCTCCTTCACTTTGACCCTGCACTGCAGTGTGTCCTGGTCATCACCCCTTTCTGTCATGCATCGTGAAATCTGTCCGTAGGTATAATTCCTACAGCTGGAGCGCAGCTGAGACTGGACAGCCTCCTCTCCTCAAATGCTGATAAGTTCCAGAAGCTTGGCATTGCTCCAAGTGGGGGATTGCTTGGTGCGTGGAGCAGGCATAGTCACCTGGAAAGATGCGCTGAGACCACTGCATGCATCACCAAGCAAACAGGAAGGGGACTTTCAAAATTTCTAAGGAATTTAAGGGGTGGGGCTCACAGTTGGTCACCTGAGGGCAGGGCAATAGAGTTCAAACCGATGACCAGAGAGGTGAGAACAGGCATTGAGGGACACCTCCCGGAGGCCAATCGCAGCGCTGTAATCGACCAGGATGTCTACACTGGCACCACGGTGCTGTAGCCCCAGCGCAGAAAGCTGCACGTCTCTCATCGGGGTGTTTTTTTTTACAGCGTTGCAACTGTGCAGTATCTGCCCACTAAGCAGCTTGGCAGTGCGTACGCCTCGGGAGTTACCACGCAGAAAGTTGCTTTACTGCACAGAAACTTGCCAGTGTAGACAAGGCCTAAGATTGTTCTGGAGAGTTAATTTCACAGTTTAACAACGCACTGCAAGCTAAACTGTGCTTAGGGCCAGATTGTATGGATCTGCAATTCCTCTGGGGAGTTTGTGGAGGGATTGTGCCCTTAGGATGTGGCAATGTTCTCCCTCCTCTATAGCCAGCCAGCTACTCGGGTCAATATGGAGGATGGGGAGTAGCTGAGGTCATGGTCCACACTTCCACTATCCCTTTGGGGAAATTTACTGATGGTGCACAGAGGGAAGATTCTTTGGGCTCTCCCAAAGCCTGGCCTTTATACAAAGGGTGCAGGGTGGGCAAGTCTCTTTGTGCCCTCTCTCATAGCCCTGTTCTTCTGGCCAAGAGCCAGAGAAAGTCTGTCTTTATTAGCAGCACCGCTTATTACACTTAAAATGTTTCTTTTTTCCTTGGCACTGAGAGACTAACCTTGTTTAAATGGATCTGAAATAATGTGTTCATGCTTCAAGGAAACACTCACCAGAGGGGGTTGGTGGCTTTGTGCACAGTGACTAGACATGGTCAGGTGCTGCTCCTCTATGGCAGTTCCCGTTGCTGGCAGCCAGTGGAGTCTGTGAGAGGAACAGCTGCCAAGTAGGTCAGTCTTCTCACTGATCTTGTCATTGTGTAATCTGGAAAGTTGGATCATAGCCACAGTAGCTGTAGACAATGGAGACTTTTTAGTCCTGCTTCAATCTCACATCTTGATTTTAAGAAACAATGAACAATAGAGCAAACTTGGATAACAAATATATGACAGTGATTGTTAGCTGCACTCTAACTCAGAGTATAGTATCCAGTGGTGGATCTAGGTCAAAATTTTTGTTGTGGCACCATGTCCTTCCTTAGCTGCACATGCACTGATCAATAAAAGACGCTTTCAGTCTTTTGCTGTGGTTGCTGTGTTGTTTACTGGAATGTGGGTGCAGTCCCTGGGAAGCTGGTTGGAGGTGGAGGGTATGCTACACACTCTGGAACAATTGCCTTGATGTGGATCTTTCATTTGGACGATGGAAATGTCACTCCATGGGAGTGTGTAGGGCACATAGAACGGTGGGGAAATTAATTTATTTTTATTTTATTTTCTCATTGTTCTGAATGGAACAGAGCCCTCCATTCCCCCCAAATAACCACTAAGTTCCAGTATTGTCAAACCAGCACATTCAAAAATCATGAGTTAGGCCCAAAAAATCATTTAAAAAATCATTTTTCATTATTTGCCTTTCAGTTTCTGAGCCTTTAAGGTGCACTTGAGTCATATTTTCAAGATTTTCTCCACAACAACGAAGGCTAGAGTTTTTATAAATGAAAGCTGAGATTCTCACATAACCATTTCCTGCAGGAGCTGGGGTGTTGAGTAAAAACATCAAACATCATAAAACTCACAATAAAATCACAGGAGGTGGTAACATTGAGTTACAACCTAGGGAAATCAATGGAAGCTGGAACAAAAAAAACAGATACAGGTCATAGAGTTTAAAGAATTTAAGGCCAGAAGGGACCACCAGGTCATCTAGTCTGACAGGCTACCAACACCCAGTGGCAGCTCCAGGCACCAGCGGTCCAAGCGCGTGCCTGGGGCGGCAAGCCGTGGGGGGCGGCCTGCCGGTCCCTGCGAGGGTGGCAGTCAGGCAGCCTTCGGCGGCTTGCCTGCGGGATGTCCACCGGTCCCGTGGATTTGGCGGCAATTCGGCGGCGGGTACGCCGAAGCTACAGGACTGGTGAACCTCCCGCAGGCATGCCGCCGAATCCACGGGATCGGGGACCTCCTGCAGGCATGCTGCCCTGCCTGCTGTGCTTGGGGCGGCAAAAAAGCTAGAGCCGTCCCTGCCAACATCACCCAACACCTGCACACCAAACCCAACAACTGAAATTAGACCAAGGTATTACAACTTTCAGGAGACTAAACTGTTATGGCCACAAGCAACGAATAGGAGGGACTGAGGTGCACCAGTACCCCAGAACCCTGCAATGGCGGGAAATTGATTCAATGAGATATACCAGATGATCCTGGCAAGTTACCCACAACCCACTCTGCACAGGAAGTCAAAAAAAACCAAACCCCAAGGTCTCTGTCAATTTGATCTGGGGAGAAATTTGCTCCTGACCCTACATATTGCAATCAGTTAGACCCTGAGCATGTGAGCAAGAACCAGCCATCTAAGCACCTGAGCGAGAGAATGATCATTGCTGCACAGAGCACTGGCCTACCCTGTCCAATGTCCCATCTTCAGCTGTGGCCATCTCTGATGCTTCAGAGGAAGGAGGGGAAAAAGAAGCTGAGGCTAATTATATCATGACCATGTTCAGTCCCAGGGTGGTTGAGACCATTTTTCATTTTTTTGGCTTGTCAGTGAAGATCTATCTACATCAGAGTCTTGACAGAGACAGATTGTCAGGGAAATGTTACAGATCAAATATCATACATATTTAGCTCCACAGATAGCTCAAAGAAAATTACGAAGGCTTCAGTGATCTGTAGCACATCACTACATTTAACAATATGCAAACATTCATGTTATCCATGAATTCTGCATGGAATCATCCAACTGTAAAGAGCCTTCTTTGTCAGTGCCAAAATCTATTACACAAACTGGCTGCCCAGCTATTGCAATTGAAAAGGTCTTCCCATGTTAACAGATGAGAAATGTCATCAGGTTGTCATAGCAATATTTATAAAGTTTGTAGTTTGTGGTAATGAGAGAAAAGGATCATTAACTTGTGCCATATGTACATTCAAATACTGGATTTTAGAAGACACATTTTTTAATCCTTGATAGTGTTAAGTCTTGAGACTCCTGGTAAAGAATTGTGGGGTGGTTTGAGTTTTACCTGCTAGCAATTAAATAAAAGTCTAGTTTTTGACTCTGTTAGATCTTGGGTATCAACACAGTCAAAGGTAACATAGTGAAGTCTTCAAAGATGAATTAATAGCAGGAGGAAATGACCCCCTTTCTTGGTCCTTTGTGAGGTTTGAAGATGGCCTCACGGAGATTTTGGGGGGATGGAATTCCCCCCAAAAAAGCATTTTCCTACTTGTTTTCACATTAGAAATGACTAGTTCTCACTTCCAAATCTTGCTAATTCACCTTTAAGTGGATTGAAATTGTAATAACTGCCCTCTTAAAACTTTCTTCTCTATTATTTTTTCCTATTAGTTTTTGACCTTCTGTCACTCTCTCACTCTCTTCCCAGCCTTTAGGAGTAATAGCTTGATTACTTTATCAGTTTTTATTTGTGTATGTGTGTGAGGGGGATGTTGTGTATCTCTGTGTTAAGAAATTATGTAAGTCAAAGAAATGAGTTTTGCACTGAGTTCTGAAAAGCCGTGGGATCCGTGATCACTTTTCCCTCTTGGACTCACAAACTCTAGTCTCTTATCAGCTCCTGAGAAAGTTCTTCCTTCTCCTGTAAATATCTTCCTGCTGTTGGCTGACAGCTTCATCACTACTGGCCACCCCAAGCAATCAAGAAGCATGAGCTAGGCCACAAAAAACAACCAATATCTTAAAATTCATGAGATTTTTAAACAATACAGTAATAAATGTTGGGTTCTTTTTATTTGCCGTTTGATTTTTGAGCCTTCTGGGGTCTTGTTTTCAAGTTATTCTGGGCAGCTAGAAACATTTTTAAAAGGAAAGATTCTCCCATGATAACATGACTGTGTGAGCTGAAGCTTTAAGATAAACCCATATATCACAAGACTTGTAATAACATCATGAGTGTTGACGACACCAGTAAAACTGAGGCCAGGTCTGTGTTTGAAAGGATGGGGCACAATCTTCCGACCAGACAGCAGCAGACATTTTTGCTAACCTAGTTATTTGATAACTAATGAGAGCACTGAGAGGGCCATACCTACAGAACAACTTAACAGTCTTTGAATAGATGCCCATAGAAGTGGAAAGGGTTATAGAGGAGGCAAGCTTATCAAAGTGCTTCCCTTTTCCTACCAACATCACCGTAGTCCTACCTGGGTTTAGCTTTAGCCAGCTGCTCATTATACAAATGCAGATCTCAGATGAGTATTGTGGAAGCTGGAAGACGATGCTGTTCATGTTCTATGTAAAAGAGATGCAGAGCTGGGCATTGTATGTAACTGCTGGCACTTCATCCTGTGTTGTCTCACTAGTTCTCCCAATGGCTTATGTAGATGTTGAATAACATGTTGAGGTGAAGGCATTGAGGGTGCTGCCTGTAACCAACCCTGAGTTTTGTCTGAGACAAAGGACCTGAGCGATTTCAGAGCACTTCTGTCCACACTCCTAAAATCTGGGTGGTTGCCAAAGGAAGTGTAATGTTAAGGTGTCAGATACAGTCATGTTACCATTAAGGACTTTAAAATGAACAACAGAACAATCTTTTAGTCAGTTTGCCATTTTGTAGGCAGTAAGGGTCAATAAAGCAATGCTGGTGTAATATGATCACAGCTTCTCAGTTGCTTATTTGTCAGTGTGTGTTCCTTGTGTCCTTTTTAGCCCTCTACCAGTATCTTGAGGAAAACCCAAATGGGAATGAGGATAGTGTTATTTACTATAAATGTGCTTCTCCCTTATCTCTAGTTTGTGCTCTATAGGCCCCTAGAAGAACAGCAACCTACACACCCAAGGCCATGGAAATTTAAGGGCATAGTTATTTGTATAATGCTTCTTGTCCAAGGGTATCGATGCTTTACCTGTTATTCATGAGAGCTTTTAAAAATGAGAAATACTTCTTGCTGTATTTTGATTAAAAATCCTTTATTAAACAAATTAAGGACTCATTGCCTGCTTTGTCTCATTCAGCATTTGAAATAAAACAAGAACACAGACTGGTAGCAAGTCTGTTTTTTTATAGTCCTAAAACAGATTTCAAGTCATTTGTAAGTTTGGGCTAATACTTATATTAATGGCACCACATTCCTCACATTTTCTTTGACCATTTTGCTTTTTAGCAAGGCTTGTAGGTGTACAATATATCACTTTATCTGATCCTGGGTAGGTGATTTTTTGGGGAGGCATCTAGTTGAATAAATGCAGTTTATGAGTGTCTACACAGTTTGTGTTCAATCATCCTGCTCTTTGGCATTCACTTGGGGATATGTATTCCACTGTTATGCTTTTCCCTTCTACATTCTCTATGGTATTTGCACCTCCATCCTCTGGAATCAAATAAGATGTCTGTGATGTGAGATGTTGTTAATGCTTTTGCGGGCTCTTGTTTCAAGAAACATTTATTTTTTCCTTCTTTTGTTTAACAGACTAGTTGTGAACCAAGTTGAAAAGGCTGTTGAGGAAATAGTTCAGAGACCATTTATCTCTATATTTACTACTAAGATGAACAATAGCTTGTGCTAACTAAGATAACAAGAATCATGCTTCAGGGCCTAAACTGTAGGGGACAGGAGGGAATTTCCCACCCACACCCCTCTTGTACAATACTGCACAATATTATTGGTGCATTTTGGGATTTCCCCCAACCCCTCTAAGGCAGCAAATATTGACCACTACTGAAGGCAAGATACTGGAACTGATCAACCAATACTCTGATCTACTCTGTCAAATCCTTTGTTCCTACTAGCCTTGAAGGGACTAAAGTGTTATTGCAGTAGAAGGGTAAAACATCCATGTTTGTTTCCTTTGGTGATGGTGTGAACTAATAAATGGTCTTTCCTTGAATTCTGCTGTCTGCTAACTTGCTTTACTAATTATCTAGTTCTTTTTTAAGCTCCCTTTTGAGGTTTGGGCAGAACGAAATGTCATATCAGTATGACAGACTGCAGCTGTAGTAGGTGTGAAGGTGCAGAAAATGCTCTGTGTGAGTTACTATAACCCTGGGTCAAGGGGTACTATATGGAATCATTAACGCTGAACACCTGTTAAGAGCAACTTGGATGCCCATAGTGGGCATAGAGCCAAAGCTCTTGAAGCTAAAACTGAGTTGTGTTATTTATTTACTTATTTATTTTTGTAACTGGTTGATTTGTGGATGAGGGTAGGAGCTTATGCAACACACACCATGCATTCACCTGTGGATTACACGTCTGTAGTATCGCCACTGCTATAGCACCTGCTTGTGCTACTGAATTGAGGATTTATCATCCTTTCCACTCTAACCACCTATTTTCAGGCATTTGCATTAATTTATTCATGCAAATTTGATTTTAATTCTTTTACTCTTTTTCATTTTTCAAACTAAATTTCTAAGCCATTTATTCACAAATTATGTAAAACACCTGACTTAGAGCATCATAAGAGAAATGCATCCCCTTTGGCTTGGGTAATATAGCTTATTTATTTATCTAGGTAAAGTCCTATTGTGTTTGCATTCCAAATATGGGACTCCCATAGAAATCAGTAAGAGTCCCACAAAGAAGAGCTGTAATAGCTGGACTGTTGATGATATTACATACCATGTAGGCTGCATTGTGGTGGGTGAAGGACAAAGTTTGGCCATGTTTGTGTGGAAAGCCTTGTCTGGAATCGTGGTAATTATGCAAAACCAGGTGCACAAGTGAGCCTCTGTTTTAAAAACCAGATCATTAATGTCTTGTCTAATGTGAGCTGAAACTAAATCTTTATTACTATTGGTTTAAAATATTGAACTATCACCACAGTGTTAATGGTACATGTGTCACAGACTCACTGGACCCGGGCTCTCTCTCGGCTCCATACGGTCCCTGGGAGGAACCCCCTTCAGTGCAACAGCCCTTCTCGGGGGTCCGCTTTCTCCACTCCTGGAACTGCACCTCTCTTGAGCCTTCAGTACACCTGTCTCTCACTGTGGGCCCCTCAGGGAGTCCACTCACTCTGGACCCATGGGGCCTCCACTCCCAGAGGGAATAATGCAACCCTGTTCTCTAGACCAGAGTGACTCTCAGCCAGCATAAAACAGAAGGGTTTATTGAGCGTCTGAACCCAGCACAGGAAACTCTCCGGCCCTCAGGCCTAACAACAGTACATCTAGGTCTCTCCTGCATCCGGTGGACTCTGGCTGCTCTCTCTCTCCAATCCAGAAGCCCCCTCCTCCCAGCCGATCATCCTAGATCATCTCCCTGAACAGCTCCTCCCCTGTCCTTTGTCTTCGGTCCCAGGTAAACAGGTAGCCTGGGCCTCCTCAATTCTGTCCTTTGTTTCCATTGGCTGGAACCGACTGGTCAGGTCCCCGGGGTCATCTCTCCTCAGCCCTTTGTCCTCCCACTGGCCAGAACTGGCTGACTGCCAGACTGGAGTGGGCCTCTTGGTCACCAGGTCACTGGTCGCTAGGGTCCCCCATCTCCAGGCAGTTGTCCGGGGTCCTGGCTGCTAGGTGAGATCACACCTGGTCCTCTGTAACAACAAACCCTCTCCCCACCACCTTGTTACCCACACATCACACAGGAAAACCGAGACCCGCACAGTATTCATGCAGAACTCTAAGAAAATCCCCCACTTCGTCACAACATGTACTGTACATTGTATGTTGAGTGTCAGAAAATAGATGTGAGTGCAAATATATGATTGTTATTTGTATAGATCCTGATTCAGCAAGGCACTTAAGTATGTATTTGACTTTTAGTTGTCCCCTCTAAGTCAGGCAATTTCTTAAGTACCTTGCTGAACTGCAGCCTCAGCACCAAAGTGTGCTAGACATTTTACAAACAAATAATAAGATAAGGTACTTGACCTAAGGAATTTATATTCTAAAGACTTATCTACACTACAGAAATTACAGCTGCAACTAAGCCAATGCTGAATATGATTTTACTGAAAGTGTAAACAAGGACAAACAGTGTTACTAAGTTCTAAAAAGATCATAGAATATCAGGGTTGGAAGAGACCTCAGGAGATCATCTAGTCCAACCCCCTGCTCAAAGCAGGACCAATCCCCAGACAGATTTTTGCCCCCGATCCCTAAATGGCCCCCTCTTTCAAGGATTGAAATCACAACCCTGAGCTATCCCTCCCCCAAGATGCTGAATCCACTTCATCCATGTCTACACTCGTAGGTAAATTGTGTTCATCATCAGGCCACCTATATCTGTTGCTGACACCTGGCTTTAGGGCTTAGTAATAAAAACACTCTTTTTACTTCTAGCATACACAGGCTTACATATGAGAGTGCAATCCACGTGGTGTCAAGGTCACTGAATCTCATCAAGTAGATTGTTTCTCTCCCTCTGTTCTAATAGAAATGTTAATTATTACCTCCCATTGTTCCACCATTTTAAGAGGTCTCAGAGCCATGAAGGATACAGCTGAGCCCAGCCAGTTTACATTAAAGCTAGACTTGAGCAATTAAGACCAATATAATTCTTCCTCCCTGGTTAAAAACCATTGTAGGGTGCTGCTGAAACACATTAAAAACAGATTGCCTCATAGCTACCCTGGGGAAAAGGCTATGTAGAGCTGTATCTTATCATTCACAGAGTCCAAACAATTCAAGTCTATTTAATTTACATATTAAAAAAAATACAGGGCAATGATATGTCATACGTGTTTTAAATTTGGACCTACATACTACAATGATGGATGTTCTACACATGCTCTAGACATGTTCAGTAACTAGCCCACAATAATATATACTGCAGGGTTAGGGCTCAAGAGGTTAAGTAGTAAGATATGTGCCTTTTTTGTGTTTGAGAAGCACCTAGCACACTGTGAGTGCTAACAGGAACAAATAGTAAAAATAATAGTTGATCAGTTGCAGGTACCCTAGTTGAAGCATTTAACTTGAATGATTTGGAATCCATGAATCATATAACAAGGGAAGTAACCATAGACTTATAAAAAGCAACAAAGAGTCCTGTGGCACCTTATAGACTAACAGATATATTGGAGCATAAGCTTTCGTGGGTGAATACCCACTTCGTCAGACGCATACCTCAAAGGTAGCAAGGAAAAAAGTGTGTATCCAATCTCACTCCAATCTTCCAGTATCATGCTAATCCATTTTCCAACAAATTCCAAGCAAGGCAGTTACTGTGTGTTTGTTTCTCACAAATACTTGTGCTTATTTGCAACACACTTGCTCTACTTTGCAGCTTATTTATGCCATCATCATAGCATTTGGGTGATATACATGATAGGACCAAATTCTGATTGCTCTGTGTGCATTAGCATTAGCATGTGCCATAAAATGTATGGGCAGAATGAAAGCAAGAGGAGGAAAATGTCTGCTCCAGTTCCAGCTACCTTTAAAACCAATGAATAGGCCAATCCTGAAGGCTATCCTTAACAGAAGATTAGATACTACAGCGATGGGTACTGTAGAAAACTCAGTTAGATAGGAGTATGGTGACCAGACAGCAAGTGCGAAAAATCGGGACGGGGGTGGGGAGTAATAGGAGCCTATATAAGAAAAAGACCCAAAAATCGGGACTGTCCCTATAAAATCGGGACATCTGGTCACCCTAGAGAGGAGCTCCCGAGAGGCATTCTAAGGTTGGGAGTAGCATTTAAGAGGCATGGTCCACATATTTGTGGGTATATGTTAGTCATTCAGGTACTGCTCAGTATACGCGTCCTTCACAGATTATTTCTACTGCTCTCAGAAATAATCAGGTCAGGGGCTGTATTGTGGAGAGAAGGATAGTATTGCTATTGTGTCCCTTCAGTTCTTCCTACTCCAAATCAGCCACAGCAAATTCAAGATCAGAGAATTTAAATCAGTTAAAAAATCATAAGCAGCTTTTATTTAATAAACAATAAAACTGCAGACAGAATAACAAATGTGGCTGAATGGAAAGAAATCATAGTGTTCCCCAATTAATCTCTTGTAGTACCCACAAAAACAGCACATCAAGCAGATCTTAGAATGGCATAAACAAACAGTGACACTAATATAAAAACAATCTGCGGGAGGAAAAAACAGTCATAAAAACAAATGGTTTAAGTACAGCAACAGGCAGAACACAACAATGTAATGAATGTAAATGAAACACAAGTAAAAATATAAATACATCATTTTTATAATTCATTCCCCAGGATAAATCACTTTAAGCATCCTATAACATGCGTGCTAGTTATATATTCAGTATTAAAGAAAAAGCGTACAGCACCTACTGTGCCCAATTCTCATTTACACTGGAGGTATGTCCGTACTGCATCTGGGAGCGAGCCACCCAGTCCAGGCAGACAGGCTCGAGCTAGCATGCTAAAAATAGAAGTGTGGATATTGTGACTCGGACTAAACTCCCGAGCTTAAGCCAAGGGAGTGGGGTGGGCTTGAGCTCGGCTGGCTAGCACAGGTCTCTGCCGGAGCCACAACGTTCACACTGCTATTTTTAGCACTAGCTTGAGCTCCACTGGTGTGCACTTATCTCCCTGGGCTGGGAGATTCACTCTCAGCTGCAGTGTAGACATACTCTCTTGGCCCTCTATGCTGTTTTAGCAGTTTAAAAGGACTCTAAAGTCTGTACATTGAGAGAAATTTATCTCAAGACCTCAATTGCAGTGGGTTTATGCTACCAGAGTGATATAAAGTGACCTTAGTGTAAATGAGAACCAGACCTGAGCTTTTAAACCTGCACTTGTTTAAATACAGTGGACCAGATCCTCTTGCATACTAATCTGGCATAATCTAGCTATAAAGCTAGAATAACTGACAGGGCCGGCTCCAGGCACCAGCCCACCAAGCATGTGCTTGGGGCGGCGCCTGGAGGGGGGCGGCAAGGCAGGGCGCTCCGGCCCGAGAGCGGGGCCGCGACTGGGCTCACTGCCCTCCCCCGGTGCTCTGGCCGCCGGGGGGGAGAGCGGAGAGCCCCCGCCGGGCTTGCCGCCCTCCTCCCAGCGCTTTGGCCGCCGGGGGCTCTCTGGCCGCCGTGGAGAGCGGAGAGCCCCAGCTGGGCTCTCCGCCCTGCTCCCGGCGCTCTGGCAGCCGGGGGGAGAGCGGAGAGCCCCGGCCGGGCTTGCCGCCCTCCCCTGCCGCATGTGGGGGGGGCGGCCGCTGGCTTTTTCGCCTAGGGCGGCAAAAAAGCCAGAGCCGGCCCTGATAACTGACTCACCATGGATCATAAGCATGGCCATACTGGGTCAGACCAAAGGTCCATCTAGCTCAATATCTTGTCTTCCAACTGTAGCCAATGCCAGATGCTTCAGAGGGAATGAACAGAACAGGTAATCATCAAGTGATCCACCCCCTGTCACCTATTCCCAGCTTCTGGCAAACAGGATCACACCAGCGCAGAGTGATCTTTCAGAGAATTATAGCTAATGTAGGGTTCTTACACCACTCACTGTTCCTTCTGCTTGTGTTGGAGGAAAAAGTGTGCATAGCTGTTCAATAAGAGATGTGGTCAGGAAGTCCCTGTGCCACACTGATCGTAAATTGCATTTTTGACCCCATGTGGCAATTGCAGTGGCTTTGTATTAGAGTAACTTAATGGCTGTTCTAATAAGACCCAGGGAGCCTAGCGCTAGATAGCATAGGAGGAGGCTCAGAGGAGTGCAACAGTAAACATTAGGACAGGGATCGGCAACCTTTGGCATGCGGCCCGTCAGGGAAATCTGCTGGCGGGCCAGGATGGTTTGTTTACCTGCAGCGTCTGTAGGTTTGGCCAATCACAGCTCCCACTGGCCGCGGTTCACTGTTCCAGGCCAATGGGGGCTGCGGGAAGCGGCGTGGGCCGAGGTATGTGCTGGCTGCCACTTCCCACAGCCCCCATTGGCCTGGAACGGCGAATCGTGGCCAGTGGGAGCTGCGATCGGCCGAACCTGCAGATGCTGCAGGTAAACAAACGATCCCATCAGTTTTCCCTGACGGGCCGCGTGCCAAAGGTTGCCGATCCATGCATTAGGTCATGTTGACATACCACTCCCTTGAACTCTGGCCTTTTGGTCATACTGAAAGATCAGGTCCCTATGTACAGTGCAATAAAAGAAAAAACAAGGAAAACCTACAAATATACTAAAGCCCTCAGTGTCACCACCTGTGGTTCGGGTGTTACTCTCCTTAACCAACAACTGATATATTTTGTTAACATTCACTTTCTGTAAAGGTTTTAAAACACAATCACATAGGGTGTTTACAGAGTAGCTATTAAACAACTGTTTGCAGAGACAGAGGCAGAGACCAGGCACTTTTCTGAATTTCCTCATCCATGAGCTATCTCTGAACTGCTAGAATTCAGTGTACCTGCAGCAAAAACCAAAACCAACCAGTTACATCCCAGTCTTGTGCTAATGAGATTAATTCTTGTCCTTTGCATGTAGCAGCAGGTAATGAATACCATTCCTCTTCGCAATTTACCTTAGCATTTATACTGATTCTATCTTGGCTATTTAAACCAATAGATTCAGTAGCACTTATAAAATATAATTGGCATTTTCATAAGGCTTTATTTTTCTGGGTGAGAATCATAGAATCATAGACTTTAAGGTCAGAAGGGACCATTAAGATTGTATAGTCTGACCTCCTGCACAACGCAGGACACAGAATCTCACCCACCCACTCCTGTATCAAACCCCTAACCTATGTCTGAGCAATTGAAGTCCTCAAATCATGGTTTAAAGACTTCAAGGTGCAGAGAATCCTCCAGCAAGTGACCCGTGCCCCACGCTGCAGAGGAAGGTGAAACCCCCCGAGGGCCTCTGCCAATCTGCCCTGGAGGAAAATTCCTTCCCGACCCCAAATATGGCGATCAACTAAACCCTGAGCATGTGGGCAAGACTCACCAGCCACCCACCAAGGAAAGAATTCTCTGTAGTAACTCAGATCCCACCCCGTCTAACATCTCATCACAGGCCATTGGGCATATTTACCGCTAATAGTGAAAAATAAATAAATTGCCAAAATTAGGCTATCCCATCATACCATCCCCTCCATAAACTTATCAAGCTTAGTCTTGAAGCCAGATATGTCTTTTGCCCCCACTGCTCCCCTTGAAAGGCTGTTACAGAACTTCACTCCTCTAATGGTTAGAAACCTTCATCTAAGGGTATGTCTACACTACGAAATTAGGTCGATTTTATAGAAGTTGATTTTTAGGAATCGATTTTATACAGTCGACTGTGTATGTCCCCACTAAGCACATTAAGTCGGCGGAGTGCGTCCTCACTACTGTGGCTAGCATCGACTCACGGGGCAGTGCACTGTGGAAAGCTATCCCACAGTTCCTGCAGTCTCCACTACCCATTGGAATTCTAGGTTAAGCTCCCAATGCCTGATGGGGCAAAAACATTGTTGCGGGTGGTTTTAGGTACATCGTCACTCTCCCCTCCCTCCCTCCGTGAAAGCAACTGCAGACAATCATTTCATGCCTTTTTGCCTGGGTTACCCATGCAGACGCCATAGCACAGCAAGCATGGAGCCCACTCAGCTCACCGCTGCTGTTGCGAGCATTGTAAACACCTTGCGCATTATACTGCAGTATGTGCGGAACCTGGCTAAGAGACGGCAGCACGAGGACGATGGTGATGAGGACATGGACACAGACATTCCTGAAAGCACGGGCTGTGACAATTGGGACATCATGGCGGCAGTGGGGCTGGTTGATACAGTGGAATGCCAATTCTAGGCCTGGCAAACAAGCACAGACTGGTGGGACCACATAGTGTTGCAGGTATGGGATGATTCCCAGTGGCTGCAAAACTTTTGCATGCGTAAGGCCACTTTCCTGGAACTCTGTGAGTTGCTTTCCCCCACACTGAAGCGCAGGAATACCAGATGAGAGTTGCCCTGACTGTTGAGAAGCGAGTGGCGATAGCCCTGTGGAAGCTTGCAACGCCTGACTGCTACCAGTCAGTTGGGAATCAATTTGGAGTGGGCAAATCTACTGTGGGGACTGCTGTGCTGCAAGTAGCCAACGCAATCACTGACATTCTACTATCAAGGGTAATGACTCTGGGAAATGTGCAGGTCATAGTGGATGACTTTCCTGCAATGGGGTTCCCTAACTGTGGTGGGGCGATAGACGGAATGCATATCCCTATCTTGGGACCGGACCACCTTGGCAGCCAGTATGTAAACCGCAAGGGGTACTTCTCAATGATGCTGCAAGCACTGGTGGAACACAAGGGACATTTCACCGACATCATCATGAGATGGCATCTTTAGGAACTCCAGGCTGTTTGAGCAGCTGCAAGAAGGGACTTACTTCCCAGACCAGAAAATTATTATTGGGGATGTTGAAATGCCAGTAGTTATCCTTGGAGACCCAGCCTACCCCTGGCTCCCATGGCTCATGAAGCCATACACAGGCAGTCTGGACAGTAATAAGGAGCAGTTCAACTATAGGCTGAGCCAGTGCAGAATGGTGGTAGAATGTGCCTTTGGATGTTTAAAAGCTTGCTGGCACTGTTTGCTGACAAGGTTAGACCTCAACGCAACCAATATTCCCATCAGGGCCGCCCAGAGGATTCAGGGGGTCTGGGGTCTTCGGCGGCGGGGGGCCCCCGCTGCTGAATTGCCGCCGAAGACCTGGCGCTTCGGCAGTGGGTCCCGGGGCGGAAGGACCCCCCACCACAGGTCTTCAGGGCACTTCGGCGGCAGGTCCCGGGGTGAAAGGACCCTCTGCCGCCGAATTGCCGCCGAAGACCCGGAGTGGAAGAAGCTCCGGGGGCCCGGGCCCCACGAGAGTTTTCCGGGGCCCCCAGAGCAAATGAAGGACCCCGCTCCAGGGGCCCGAAAAACTCTCGTGGGGGCCCCTGCCCCACTTGCCCCCCCCGGGCGGCCCTGATTCCCATTGTTATTACTGCTTGCTGTGTGCTCCATAATATCTGTGAGAGTAAGGGGGAGATGTTTATGGCGGGGTAGGAAGTTGAGGCAAATCGTCTGGTTGCCAATTTTGAACAGCCAGACACCAGGGCGATTAGAAGAGCACAGGTTGCCGTGCTGTGCATCAGAGAGGCTTTGAAAACCAGTTTCATGACTGGCCAGGCTACGGTGTGACAGTTGTGTGTGTTTCTCCTTGATGCAAACCCGCCCCCTTTTTTTATTTTAGCTCCCTGTAAGCCAACCACCCTCCCCCCTTCAATCAGAGCTGGCAAAGGAAATAAAGTCACTGTTGTTTTGAAACCATGCATTCTTTCTTTATTAATTAAAAAAAAAAGGGAGATAACTGATAAGGTATCCTGGGTGGGGTAGGGTGGGAT
>NW_020664409.1:52963018-52968945 GCF_002925995.2 Terrapene triunguis
AGGAAAGAATTCTCTGTAGTAACTCAGATCCCACCCCGTCTAACATCTCATCACAGGCCATTGGGCATATTTACCGCTAATAGTGAAAAATAAATAAATTGCCAAAATTAGGCTATCCCATCATACCATCCCCTCCATAAACTTATCAAGCTTAGTCTTGAAGCCAGATATGTCTTTTGCCCCCACTGCTCCCCTTGAAAGGCTGTTACAGAACTTCACTCCTCTAATGGTTAGAAACCTTCATCTAAGGGTATGTCTACACTACGAAATTAGGTCGATTTTATAGAAGTTGATTTTTAGGAATCGATTTTATACAGTCGACTGTGTATGTCCCCACTAAGCCCATTAAGTCGGCGGAGTGCGTCCTCACTACTGTGGCTAGCATCGACTCACGGGGCAGTGCACTGTGGAAAGCTATCCCACAGTTCCTGCAGTCTCCACTACCCATTGGAATTCTAGGTTAAGCTCCCAATGCCTGATGGGGCAAAAACATTGTTGCGGGTGGTTTTAGGTACATCGTCACTCTCCCCTCCCTCCCTCCGTGAAAGCAACTGCAGACAATCATTTCATGCCTTTTTGCCTGGGTTACCCATGCAGACGCCATAGCACAGCAAGCATGGAGCCCACTCAGCTCACCGCTGCTGTTGCGAGCATTGTAAACACCTTGCGCATTATACTGCAGTATGTGCGGAACCTGGCTAAGAGACGGCAGCACGAGGACGATGGTGATGAGGACATGGACACAGACATTCCTGAAAGCACGGGCTGTGACAATTGGGACATCATGGCGGCAGTGGGGCTGGTTGATACAGTGGAATGCCAATTCTAGGCCTGGCAAACAAGCACAGACTGGTGGGACCACATAGTGTTGCAGGTATGGGATGATTCCCAGTGGCTGCAAAACTTTTGCATGCGTAAGGCCACTTTCCTGGAACTCTGTGAGTTGCTTTCCCCCACACTGAAGCGCAGGAATACCAGATGAGAGTTGCCCTGACTGTTGAGAAGCGAGTGGCGATAGCCCTGTGGAAGCTTGCAACGCCTGACTGCTACCAATCAGTCGGGAATCAATTTGGAGTGGGCAAATCTACTGTGGGGACTGCTGTGATTCAAGTAGCCAATGCAATCACTGACATTCTACTATCAAGGGTAATGACTCTGGGAAATGTGCAGGTCATAGTGGATGACTTTCCTGCAATGGGGTTCCCTAACTGTGGTGGGGCGATAGACGGAATGCATATCCCTATCTTGGGACCGGACCACCTTGGCAGCCAGTATGTAAACCGCAAGGGGTACTTCTCAATGGTGCTGCAAGCACTGGTGGAACACAAGGGACATTTCACCGACATCATCATGAGATGGCATCTTTAGGAACTCCAGGCTGTTTGAGCAGCTGCAAGAAGGGACTTACTTCCCAGACCAGAAAATTATTATTGGGGATGTTGAAATGCCAGTAGTTAACCTTGGAGACCCAGCCTACCCCTGGCTCCCATGGCTCATGAAGCCATACACAGGCAGTCTGGACAGTAATAAGGAGCAGTTCAACTATAGGCTGAGCAAGTGCAGAATGGTGGTAGAATGTGCCTTTGGATGTTTAAAAGCTTGCTGGCACTGTTTGCTGACAAGGTTAGACCTCAACGCAACCAATATTCCCATCAGGGCCGCCCAGAGGATTCAGGGGGTCTGGGGTCTTCGGCGGCGGGGGGCCCCCGCTGCTGAATTGCCGCCGAAGACCTGGCGCTTCGGCAGTGGGTCCCGGGGCGGAAGGACCCCCCACCACAGGTCTTCAGGGCACTTCGGCGGCAGGTCCCGGGGTGGAAGGACCCTCTGCCGCCGAATTGCCGCCGAAGACCCGGAGTGGAAGAAGCTCCGGGGGCCCGGGCCCCACGAGAGTTTTCCGGGGCCCCCAGAGCAAATGAAGGACCCCGCTCCAGGGGCCCGAAAAACTCTCGTGGGGGCCCCTGCCCCACTTGCCCCCCCCGGGCGGCCCTGATTCCCATTGTTATTACTGCTTGCTGTGTGCTCCATAATATCTGTGAGAGTAAGGGGGAGATGTTTATGGCGGGGTGGGAAGTTGAGGCAAATCGTCTGGTTGCCAATTTTGAACAGCCAGACACCAGGGCGATTAGAAGAGCACAGGTTGCCGTGCTGTGCATCAGAGAGGCTTTGAAAACCAGTTTCATGACTGGCCAGGCTAAAAAAAAAAAAAAAAAAAAAATTCTCCTTGATGCAAACCCGCCCCCTTTTTTTATTTTAACTCCCTGTAAGCCAACCACCCTCCCCCCTTCAATCAGAGCTGGCAAAGGAAATAAAGTCACTGTTGTTTTGAAACCATGCATTCTTTCTTTATTAATTAAAAAAAAAAGGGAGATAACTGATAAGGTATCCTGGGTGGGGTAGGGTGGGATGGGGGAGGAGGGAAGGACAAGGCCACATTGCTTATTGTAGCCACACTACAAATCAAAACTGTTTGAATGACAGCCTTCTGTTTCTTAGGCCATCCTCTGGAGTGTGGTGACTGGATGCCTGGAGTCTCCCGCCTCCCCCCCCCCCGCATTCTTGGGCCTCTGGGTGAGGAGGATATGGAACTTGGGAAGGAGGGCAGGTGGTTGTACAGTGAATGCAGGGGCAGTCTGTGCTTTTGTTGGCTTTCCTGCAGCTCCACCAGACGCCTGAGCGTGTCCGTTTGCTCCCCCATTAGCCTCAGCATCGCCTCCTGCCTCTGCTCATTGCGCTCACTTAATGCTTTCCTGGACTCTGCCACTGGATGCCTCCATGCATTCAGCTGTGCCCTATCAGTGCGGGAGGACTGCATGAGCTCGGAAAACATATCATTGCGAGTGTGGTTTTTTCGCCTTCTAATCTGCGATAACCTCAGGGACGGAGATGATGGGGGAGCATAGAAACATTTGCACCTGCAGGGGGATAAAAAGGGAGAGTAAAATTTAAGATGATACATTTCTGAGAACAAAAGGGAGACTCTTTCACAGTGAATCAAGCAATTCACAGCAGACAGCACATGTGCTTTACATACAGGGTCGCATTTTGCCTTTTATATTGAGCGCCTGCCAGTATGGTGACACATCACACACGGCTGGGCAATAGAATTCGGTTTCCAGGCAGCCATGGTAAGCCAAAGGGTACACGGGTTTGGCTTCTAACGCCTTGATAACATGTGGGAATGTTTTCAAACTACAGCACCCTCCTTTCTCATAGCAAGCAATGCCTGCTGGGTTTGCCATTTAAAAGGAGGGGCTGTGGTTTTCGGGTGGATATGCAGCACACACTTCCCCCCACCCCTCCACGTGACTATTTGGGATGATCCCTTCACCCCTCCCCCCGCCGCGTGGCTATTCTCAGGGATGATCCGTTTTAGCCAAGCGCAAACAGCCCAGCATGAATGGGGTCCTTTTACTGTTCCATTGCAAAAATTCCCCTATTCAACCAGGTGACCATGAATGATATCACTCTCCTGAGGCTAACACAGAAAGATATAGACCAAATGTTGCTTGAATGCGACCAAAACCCAGGACCATTCGCTGCCATGCTTTGTGCTGCAATGATTCCAGACTACTTGCTACTGGCGTCGCATGGTAAAATGTCCTACTGTGGAGGACGAAATAAGGCAGCCCTTCTGCAAAGGCTTTCAGAGTACCTCCAGGAGACCTTCATGGAGATGTCCCTGGAGGATTCCCACTCCATCCCCAGACATGTAAACAGACTTTTCCAGTAGCTATGCTGGCCGTGAATGCATCCCAAGGCTTCAGGGTAAATCAAACATTAAACACTATTGCTTTTAAACCCTGTACTGTAGTTACAAATGTGCACTCACCAGAGGGGACTTCTCCGCCTTCAGGGTTGGGGATCCCACCTTGGGAGGGTATTGGCTCCAGGGTGATGAAAAGGTCCTGGCTGCCGGGGAGAACGGATTCACCGCTTGCCTGCTGCGCATCCTCCTCCTTCTCGTCCTCATCCACAAAATCCTCCTCCATGTTGCTTGAGACTCCCCCCTTGCAGGTGTCCACGGACAGTGGTGGGGTAGTGGTAGGGTCCCCCCCAGAATGCCATGCAGCTGATCATAAAAGCGGCATGTATGGAGCTCTGACCCAGAGCGACTGTTTGCCTCCTTTGTCTTTTGATAGGCTTGCCTGAGTTCCTTGACTTTCACACAGCACTGCTGTGTGTCCCTGTTGTAGCCTCTGTCCATCATGCCCTGTGCAATTTTGGCATATATATTAGCATTTCTTCTTTTTGATCGGAGTTCTGCCTGCACAGATTCTACTCCCCATACAGTAATCAGATCCAGTGTCTCCCGGTCACTCCATGCTGGAGCTCGTTTGCGATTCTGGGGGGACTGCATGGCCACCTGTGCTGCTGAGCTCGCCACACTGACCAAACAGGAAATGAAATTCAAAAGTTCCTGGGACTTTTCCTGTGTACCTGGCTAGTGCATTGGAGTTGAAAGTGCTGTCCAGAGCGGTGACATTGGAGCAATCTGGGATAGCTCCCAGAGGCCAATAACATTGATTTGCGTCTGCACTACCCCAAATTTGACCCAGCAAGGTCAATTTTAGCGCTACTTCCCTTGCCGGGGAGGAGTACAGAAGTCGATTTTAAGAGCCCTTTAGGTCGACGGAACAGGGTTGCTTGTGTAGATGCATTCATTATAAAATCGACCTAACCCTGTAGTGTAGATCAGGGCTAATTTCAAGTCTAAACTTCCTGATGGCCAGTTTATATCCATTTGTTCTTGTGTCCACATTGGTATTGAGCTTAAATAATTCCTCTCCTCCCCTGGTATTTATTCCTCTGATATATTTATAGAGAGCAATCATATCTCCCCTCAGCCTTCTTTTGGTTAGGCTAAACAAGCCAAGCTCTTTGAGTCTCCTTTCATAAGACAGGTTTTCCATTCCTCAGATCATCCTAGTAGCCCTTCTCTGTACCTGTTCCAGTTTGAATTCATCTTTCTTAAACATGGGAGACTCTGCACACAGTATTCAGGATGAGGTCTCACCAGTGCCTTGTATAATGGTACTAACACCTACTTATCTCTACTGGAAATACCTCGCCTGATGCATCCCAAGACTGCATTAGCTTTTTTCATGGCCATATCACATTGGCGGCTCATAGTCATCCTGTGATCAACCAAGGACTCTTAGGTCCTTCTCCTCCTCTGTTACTTCCAACTGATGCGTCCCCAGCTTATAACAAAAATTCTTGTTATTAATCCCTAAATGCATGACCTTTCACTTTTCACTATTAAATTTCATTCTGTTACTATTACTCCAGTTTACAAAGTTATCCAGATCTTCCTGTATGATATCCCGGTCCTTCTCTGTATTGGCAATACCTCCCAGCTTTGTGTCATCCACAAACTTTATTAGCACATTCCCCCTTTTTGTGCCAAGGTCAGTAATAAAAAGATTAAATAAGATTGGTCCCGAAACCGATCCCTGAGGAACTCCACTAGTAACCTCCCTCCAGCCCAGGGCCGCTCAGAGGATTCAGGGGGCCTGGGGCAAAGCAATTTCGGGGGCCCCTTCCATAAAAAAAAGTTGCAATACTATAGTAACATGTATTTGGAAATGTAAAAAATAACCAGTGAAATACATTCAAAAATTATTTTTTAATAATTTGAAAATACACAAAATACATTATTTAAAAACATTAAATGCTTTAATGGTATGTATACATTTGCAATTACATAATGGGCTGTCACTGGGTGATGGTGATGGTTGGTGCCAATGGGCTGTCGCTGCCTGGGGGTGGCGCTGCTGTTGCCCAGGGCTGGGTGGGGAGCTGGGCTCTGGGTCGGGGGGTGCCCGGCTCACAGGGGCTGGGCTCAGAGCTGGGGGTCAGGGCTGTAGGGGGATGGGGTCAGGGGGTGCTCGGCTCAGAGGGGCTGTGCTCAGAGCTGGGGGTCAGGG
>NW_020664409.1:52968955-53003817 GCF_002925995.2 Terrapene triunguis
GCAGAGGGGCTGGGCTCGGAGCTGGGGGTCAGGGCTGTGGGGGCATGGGGTCGGGGGGTGCCCGGCTCAGAGGGGCTGGGCTCGGAGCTAGGGGTCAGGGCTGTGGGGGGATGGGGTCGGGGGGTGTTCGGCTCAGAGGGGCTGGGCTTGGAGCTGGGGGTCAGGGCTGTCGGGGGAGGGTCAGGGGGGTGTCCGGCTCAGAGGGGCTTACCATGCTGCTTACTCCCACCTCCCCCCTCTCCCAGAGCCTCAGCGTGCCGCGTCCAGGAGCGGCCCTGGACAGCGCTGCAGCGGCCTGGCTCCACGGGATCTGAGTTCCCGCCACTCGGCCTGGAGCTCGGAGGCCCGCCTCCTTACCACGCGGCTCTGAGTGGGAGGAGCTCAGGCCACGGGGCTGCAGAGCTGTCCAGGGCTGCTCCTGGACGCGGCGCGCTAAGGCGCCTGGGGATGTGGGAAGGCGGAGGCGGGGGGGAGCCTCTGACATTCTCGTGGGGGCCCCTGCGGGGCCCAGGGCCTGGGGCAAATTGCCCCACTTGCCCCCCACTCTGGGTGGCCCTGCTCCAGCCTGACAGTTCACCCATTGTAGTCTCCCCTCTAACCAGTTCCTTATCCACCTTTCAATTTTCATATTGATCCCCATCTTTTCCAATTTAGCTAATAATTCCCCATGTGGAACCGTATCAAATGCCTTACTGAAATCGAGGTAAATTAGATCCACTGTGTTTCCTTTGTCTAAAAAATCTGTTACCTTCTCAAAGAAGGAGATCAGGTTGGTTTGGCGTGATCTACCTTTTGTAAAACCATGTTGTATTTTATCCCAATTACCATTGACCTCAATGTCCTTAACTACTTTCAGATTTAAGATTTTGCTGGTGGCTGTATGTTACAACACATAGGGTAATGAGCAAATACTCTTTGGCTAACAGTTCAAATTAAGGGTCTATATGGTATATTGAGCTAGAAATCTGTCATGCCTTTTTTTTTCTGTATATTGCCTCTTTAATTCTCTAAGGATGCTCTTCCCTGGAGAGACAAGCAGCCTTTTTGTATTCAGCTGCAGCCTGATACAGAGGAAGGGGGGCATATTGAGCCTGATTTTCCTTTCATTTACTCCAGTGTAATTCAGCAATGACTATGTTTAAGTCAGGGAAGTTACATCTGTGTAAATAAGGAGCAATTCCACTGAAGCCAATGGCCCCAATTCTCATCTCATTTAGAACCCTTAATTGTTTCAGTTTTTATTCTTTATTTACGCAAGAGTAAATGAGATCAGAATCAAGAGCAGTGGGCTTACACCAAAGTAAAAGTAGTGTGAAAGGAGAATCAAGCCTACTTTGTGTTCTCTAGCAGAGACTTTATTTTTATTCTTTCATATTTAGCGTTCTCTTGCTATAAAATTATGTTTTTATACCATGCTCACCAACTTGGTATCTGAGCAACAAACATTCTGAATGAAAGCATCTGTTTGTCATTGTGTATGGAGAAAAACAATCTAGTATCCGAAAGACTGATTTGTTCCAATAGTCACGAATGCCTGTAGTTGCTTTGTTCCGTGATTGCATTGATTTCACTTGTCCAGTGGCAGTGAATGAATGGGTTTGGGGTCCATTTTAAAAATATTTGGTGGCAGATGAAACCTGGTTAGCAATTCTTTCTGGTGTCCATGTCATTAATGCAAGGGTGTTTGAAAATGAAGACTTTTGTGGCTCTGTTACAGGGATGGAATAGACTGTATTAGACCTTCCTTTTAAATTAACATTCTTCATCCTCTGTGGGAGGAAACGCTTCTACTAAGAGAGCTGCCCCTTTGTCTTCTCTTGCTGTCTTAATTGAGCCTTTGAACTGCATTAAAAGCTCACAACACATATAGTATCCAATAAGATGTATATTTTAAAAATGAATCTACATTTGAATACCTTTTCTGATTTCCCAACAGCACCTGCAAAAAAAAAAACCTATTTGAAAAGAAAAAAGAATATATTTGCAAGTTTAATTTCCCTGGGGAGAAGCAGGCTTTTCAGAGCAACTTTGATATGTTTTTCCTTTCTTCTTTGTGTAACCTGTGGTTTAATTTTTATTCAGATTTTTGCGTTCATATTTGCATGATAAAAGAGATGCCACATCTTTTAAAAAAGGGCCCCTCTTGAAAGTCTAAATTGTTCATAAAAAGCTCAAAGAGCAAAACAGGAATAAAATAAAATTTTAAAAACTCTCTCTTCTAAGCAATTTACATAATCCTCTAACATTCACCATCCTTTTGCTGATTTCCTTGGGAAAGGTGCACGGGGAATATTGCCTTGCTACTTTCATGGCAATGTTCTAATTTGATTCTATATTTTTTTTAATGGAATCATCTCAGTGATGGAATTTTTGACCTTCAAAGCTAAAGATATCCTCAAGGAATTTTCTCCAAACCCAAGCAAGCATTTAGACTGTGTAGCATCCTATTTGAAAACTTCTTTCACACTCTCCATCCTGTGGCTGAGATGATTGTGAAACTCTGAAGAAAAAAGCTCTGAAAGGAAATAGAAAGTCTCAAATAGTGGAGGACAACTCCTCGTATCTACATTATTTTATTAAGGGGCTTATTTCCTTTCCAGTGGTTCTTTAATGAACAACATTATTATTTTTATTTATTATTGTAACATTTGTATTGAATATAATTACTAGCATGAAAGATAAATTTGAGGATGATAGTTTAATTTGTATCCTATCTATCGGTTTTGTTACTTATAGTATATAAGTCATTATGGTACCTGAGTGCCTCACAAATACTTGTAAATAGAAATGACAATTTATCTTTTTTCCTTCCCAGCCTGGAGGACAAATAGCTTGATTAGTTCATAGGTATTTTATTTGCTTCTGGTTAGTAGTTTTGGGTGAGTAGGTTTGTGTGAGGAAATTACTCAGGGAAAGTTTGAAAGAGGTTAGTTCCTTGATCGTGTTTACCACCCATGAGACTGAATTTCACAGTCTTGGTCCAGCTCCTGTTAAAGTTCTGTCTCCTGTGTAGGTAAGTCTTGCCCTGTGAAAATTTTCATTATTCCAAATTAACACAGTTGTCATGAGAAGTAGCAATCTCAGAGAGCTTTGGTAGCTAAAGGCAAATCCCATGGAGGGCTTTAAAGATCAGAACAGAGACTTTGATTTGGGGAGTGGGAGACATGGCAGAGAGCAAAGCACTGGAGCAGTGGGTTCATGATCACCTGAGTTGTTCAGGACATAAACTGCTGTATTTTCTATCAAAAGGAGCTTTTGCAGTTCATGTGGCTTCAGTTCTAAATATGATGAGCTGTAATAATAAAAAATTGAAGGATCTTGGTAGTCAGCTCTGTGTCTGATAGCATGGGGTGCAATCTCTTCTCCAATTTCAGAAGGAAGTGGTGTTTTTGTTTGTTTGTTTGTTTGTTTTGTTTGCCATCATGGCTATTTGGATATGCAAAAGCACTGAGGAATCCAAAAGGACCCCAGTGCAGCACACCAACTGTGGATTTATACCCACTGTAGTGGGGGATGTTATAGAGGAGGCAAGTTCTTCAAATCCCAATGGCTTGATACAGGTGTTGAATAATGTGAGGGAGAGGATGAGCCTTGTGGGATTCTGCAGATGAGCAACGAGGAGTCCGGTGGCACCTTAAAGACTAACAAATTTATTTGGGCATAAGCTTTCATGGGTAAAAAATCCCACTTCTTCTCTCCATGCATCTGAAGAAGTGGGTTTTTAACTCACGAAAGCTTATGCCCAAATAAATTTGTTAGTCTTTAAGGTGCCACCGGACTCCTCGTTGTTTTTGTGGATACAGACTAAAAACGGCTACCCCTCTGATACTCTGCAGATGAGAGCTTTTGAGATGGAGAAACAGTTGTCCATTATGGGTTTGGTCTGAGAGAAAGGACCTGAACATTCCAATGTGTTTCCATTTGCCCCAGCAGCTTTTTCAAGGCAGGACAGTCATATTTGGTGACCATCACTATCAGATGTCACAGAGGAATTCCCTGAGGAATGAATATGACTGTAGTTTCCTTGGCCACGAACTGGAGGACATCATCCAACAGAGCAGGGTTTGGCCTGAAACATGACTGAGAGGGATTAAGGATACTAGAATGTAACAGATGGTGATGTAGGCTACTTTTCCTAGTGTCTTGATTAGCTTGTTTAGGAAGGGAGAATGAACACTGTGTGGTAGTATATGACATCTCTAGCATCAACAACTGTTGTCAGTCTTTGTTAATGGTGTCCCAGGTTTTCTTTCCTCTTTATCACCATTCAAGAAGGCCAGGCATCAGAGTCACAAGTGGTGGTCCTGATTGCCATCAAATCTACTACTTTTGTGAGTGGGCTGTATTTTTAGGAGAGTGTTGTGCTTCTAGTCATGTCCTTTGCTTGTTTGTTCTTGATGGCCATCAGGCCATCCCGGCTGCTGTCTCTGTGTCACTGGGAGATTCCTCAATCCCTCCATTTGTGCCACTGAAACTGGTGCTAAAGGGGCTTAGCTTAGCCTCAGGATCTTGCCCTCTCTTTTCAATATGTTTCATATTTAAATAGCATGAAAATTCATCACTTTGTAAGATTATAAAAATAGATTTTGCCACACAATAGACTGCACATCCATTATACAGAGAGCTCATTCTCTCACTTAAACCTCATACTTTGCAAATATATGTAATGTGTTTTTAAATTTAGATAAATACTTACCACCTACATTTTCTTCTCTGTGGCATGATTTACCTCTGGTAGAACTGGGTTTTTGCATTCGTTATTTTTCATAGAATATACTACTTTTTTTTTCTGAATGATTTTTATCCTGTCTGCATGTTAGATTCCTGTTTTCTTGTTTGTTTTTCAATTTGAGCAGTGAAGTATTCTGTTCCTTCTGGCTGGTGGCTTATTATAATTCTTCTAACTTGTCTTCATTAGGTATATATTTTAAAGTGTTAGGATATTCTGCATATTTATATTGGTGTGTGTGTGTGTGTTTCAAATTCAGGGGCTGCTGAAGGAGACTATTAAATGATGGAAAGTTTGATCAGAGTGAGGAAAAAAGCTGATATGGGATAGAAACCCCAGCACATAACATTTTCCATCATGAATCTACCAATATCTTCTTTTTTGTTATTGTTAAATATTTGTTTGTTTGTTTTTAATCTTTATTTATTCAGGTACATTTAAACATAGAACCAAAACTGTCCACAGATTGGATAAAAGAAGCACCAGGAACAAATCTTCTGATTAGAAACAATTAGTGTGTTGTAATTAATTAGGACTAAAATGCATCCCTGATATGTACCTACTTCCAGATTATTGTTCTGCTTATTGTTTTTCTCCTCCTTCAGTAGAACTATAAATCCAATCAAAAATACTTCTTTTTTGTTTTTGCCATTTTAAAACATGCACTGTTTCACTGCCAGGAACACTGAAAGCTATATCAACTGAAACTGTTTTGTTTTCCTGGTGTCTGTCTGCAGCTTAGAAGTACTCTCCACGGCACCTTAAACAACAATGGAGAACTTTAAAAGGATAAAATATTTGATTAGGTTCAGATGAGCTCTACAGCCTCGATACATAGATGATTTAGTTCAAACTAACTGTAGCAAAGGAGTTCTTAACCTTATCCATATCTGGATCCCCCACCAGGACCTTCCTTCCATCTTGCTGAAATCTAGCCACGGCCTCCTTCCCATTAAATAGGAAATACTTTTTCCCATAATGCATAATTAGACTGTGTAACTCATTGCTGCCAGATGTTTCTGAAACCTATAATTGAGCCAGATTCAAAGAGGGATTGGACATCTATATGAATAACAGGAATAGCCAGAGTTAGAGTAGTGACTGCTAACAAGAAGTTTAGAAAGGAGATAAAAGCTTATTATTCAGGTATAACTATTAGGGATTAGGATGAGATCCTCATGGGGGCAGATTATCCCATATCTGCCTGCTGTGGGGTTTCTTGCATCTTCCTTTGAAGCATCTGGTGTAGGTCACTGTCAGAGACAGGATACTGGACTAGATGGACCTCGTGTCTGATCCAGTATGGCAATTCCTATGTTGCTATGTTTGACATATGGGAACAGCAGGTTGGTCTCAACCCCTGATATCCATTAGGATTGTGACTTGCAGGTTGAAAACCCATGCTCCAGGGCCTAAATAATACAGCTGGTCATGAGGGAAGTCAGTGCATCACGGGAACCACTGGTGGTGGTGCTTCAGAGGCAGTCTGGCTAGGGAGCCTCACCCATAGAGGAGAACGGGGACATAAGGCAACCAAGCTACAATGCCCATCACTTTTTGGGGTGGTTGGGTGTTCAACAAAAAATCAGAAATGTCCACAAAAAACAGACATTTTTTGCACACACGCACAAATTGTTCAGTTGAAAACCCAATTTTCTGCTTAGAAACAGAACATTTTCAACCATCCTTATTAAATATGTTGGAGCTTTAGAGGCTCAGTACACTGCAGGGAGCAAAAGGAAATGAATGTTAATTGATGATATTAAGAAACTGCCAGCACCGTGTAACCATCCCCTTCTGATGTTAGGCACAGGGACTTGCTGAGGGCCAAGTTTTTCCTCATTTTATTCACTTAACAGGTGACTGATTGGGTTAATTTGACTAAATGATGCTTTGTGGCACAGATTTCTTTAGTATCAGTCATATAAGCCTTCATGGTATGAAAGCCATGTTTGAGCATGGTCCACCAGACAGAATGAAGAACAGTGCCCTTTGAATGTCACTATACATTATTTACTCAGTGGTTAGTACTTTCTGAACAAGATTTAACAATACATTTTATCATGTAGCAGGTAGAATTCTGTCTGGTTGAATAAGCTGTTGAAGTGAAGTTTCTTATGCTTAGGTCAATTTGAGCAAGAGTCTTTTGAACTTTCATAGAGTGATAAAAGTGAGCGCAAAAAGTCCTCCTTATCTGTGCATGCAACGTGATCCAGGAGATGTCTGATTCATAAGCGAGGGCCTAACACAGAAGCTAGCACGGAGGTTTTTTAAAAGATCAAAATAGCAGTTGTATGGCAGCCTCAATATGTGTAATTGGTTCACAGATTTATAGCTTGATCCAGCAAGATACTGAGCATTCTGGCCAAAGACTTAAGCATGTGCTTAGCTTTAAGCACATGAGTAGTCCTGCTAAATGGAATCCAGCAGGCTTGTGTCCTTAATCTATTGCAAACAAAATGGGGGTGAGCACTGTGGTGGATATATATATATAAAAAGAATGTGAGATCTGTGGATGTTCAAGTCTTCCTCATGCTCCTGGTGGAGAGTTACATGTTTCATAATAAGGCTGCAGAAGGTTCCATTAATTCAGTATCATTCTGAAGATTCTGTTTTCATTGAAATTCAAGATACGAATAAGTTTTCACAGATTGGCTTGTAGGAACCACATCGTGGTGCTGAAGTACCACAGTGCTGGGAAATCATACAGCACATACACAGCTGGAAGTGGTTTGGTCCATTCAGAATTACTCATCCAAATACTATGGCAGTCATCCTGGCAATTTTGTCTTGTAGAGACAAGTCAGGGAGGGATAGACCAAACAACCATTTATTATAGGCAGAGATGGTAGTACTTATAATTAAGGATACCATATCCTTCCTGTTATAAGACCTGGTTTTCAACAGCTTCAAACTTTGACAAAGTTTAACTGTTTGGGTTGACATTTTCCATGCCAGGAGTCTGCCTCAGGTTGAATTTATCTTTCTGTCTTTCTTTTTGTCTTTGTTTCTTTCTTTTGTAGAAAATTTCAGCTAAAATGGTTCAGATGTTTCCGAGAATGAGGTTAGGAAAAATACATTGTTTTGTCCAAAAAATACATTGTTAGAAAAACCCACCTTACAACCAGTTAGTTGAGAAGTTCTAGCATCTCCATGCTTTGGAACAAGTGCTTGAAATTTGCCAGAGGGTGGCCTTTGTGTCTTTTGCTGTCTCTGTGAAAATGTGTCCAAAATTTGTCCAAGTTATAAGCCTTTGAAAAATTGTAATGTGCACATGCTCGGCAGACACTTGTTAGAGTTTGGTAGCTAATTTTGCCAAAGATTTGGTCTGTATTGGACATGCTCCGTCCCAGGGCTGCATGGACTGAGCAGGATTTTATCTACTGTTGCTCCTCTCTTGTGGAGAGAGGGGAGACTGTCTTTCCCTGTACTTTCAATGCCTCCCTTGCTGGTGCTCAGGCAGCATGGAGGAGGAGGCTGTCTGAGGGGTGAGGAGCTGGGGCTAGGGAATGGAGTGGTGAGGAGTGGAAAGAGTACATTGGATCAAAGAGCCATGAGGGAAGACTGGAACTGAGGTGGAGTCCAGGGGTAATACTGGGAATGGTTGGGCAAGGACACTATGGGGAAGCCAGAGGAGGAAACTGGGATGGGATCCAGTGTTGGGTGTGTGTGAAAATAGATTGGACAAGGAACCTGGGAAAAGATAGAATGAGATTGGCTGGGCAAGGAAACCTCAGGGGAGTGGAAGAGACTGGGACTGGCTGGGAAAGGAGTCTGGTGGCAAGACTGGGTCTGGGAGCTGCCGTGAGGGGAAGACTGGGATGTACAGTACAGAACCCCAGAGGGGGAGACTGGAACCTGCTAGGCAAGGAGATGAGGAGGGGGATGAAGAGCTAAGGGGGTGAGGGAAGATTGAACTGAGAGCTCAAGGGAAAGAGACATTATTGGCACAGGGACAGGCTAGAGGGGATGTGGGCAGAAGGGATCAGGCTTAAGGGAAGCAAGTGCCAAAGGGTCTGTGCCCACTGGAGAACGCTCGCCTCCAAACCCTGCAATGGAACCCAAGATAAACTTTCTCTTCCTGCAATTCCCTGCCTCATTCATGGAGCTTGCAACCTTAATCTTCTTTTAACATAGTTTTTTTATGTATAATAATATGTTACACCCAACATAGAGCGCCAAGCTGTGGCACCATAGGTCAGTAGCTACAAGGAGGCAACAGCTGTCAAATCTTTCTGTTGAGATTTTCTGTGGGACATTTTAACCCACAAGAGATTCATCTCTTGTTGCTTTTGGCCTGCTCTACTGAGTTTGACTGTAACTGATTGGAATTATTGTAAATTATTGGAATTTGGCCAGAATAACACTTCTACTTTTATGCAAAGGTCTATGAGATCACAAATGGTCAGAGACTCTGCATTAGGGCTTGTCTACACAGGGAAGTTGTTCTGGAATGAGATAGAATGTGAATTCAAAACACAGTAGCTTACTCCACAATAACTATTCTGGTCAATTTCCTTGTGTAAACAAATCCTTCCTATCACTTCATCATTGCTGCTCAAAATTATTTGTTTTCTGGGAGAAATTTTCTATGGAATGTTAAGCTATTGTGTCTAGTCTCTGCATTTTTCAGCACCAAATTTGTTCACACCATAAAAGTTATCTCGGATAAATGAGCTAAAACTTGGCCTTATTGAATTTTTCGTAGTCTGCTTCTGTTATGAACTTTTCCTTCTCTAACAGCATTTCAAAGAGTCAGAGCAATTCATCAGTTCTTCTAATAATTCCCATCGCATCTCTTTCTCTTCCAAAGAAACCTTTAAATAAACATGAGTTCATATTTCATTCAGGTTTACAAATCACCTATTTCCACCTTGGTTTGAAGTATAAGTTCCTGCTTTTCTTTTTTAGCAATGTTTAACTTAAGGGTGTAGGAAATGAGCAGACCCATAAGAATCTCTTGGGATCAATCCCTCAATGAACCTAGCTTCTGCTTCTGCTGAGAATAGGGGCGTGAGGGAAAAGTGGCTCTAACCATCTTTACACTCTCTTGATCTAAATCTAGAGCCAGTTAGTGGCCATTTTCCCCTGGTATAGCTTACAGCAATCTAACTTATGTCAGCTCCAATGGTTCCTAAGGGGATCAGGTAAAACACTGCACTCTGCTCTGTTTCCAGCACACCCCAGCCTGCCTCTCTCAACCACAACATGCCATTTCTGCAGAACAAAGCTGTTGGACTAGAGACCACATCAAGGAACACATTAGCCCCTTTATATTGATCTTATTTGCTATCACTCCTGTTTTACCCTATCAATCTTATTTTAATTTTAGTTTGCATGACAGAAAAACATAATTTGCCCAGAGACTTCTGCTTTACTATCTCTGCTTAAGAGAAAAATAAAGCTAAACATAATAAGAATAAAGAATTGTTTGAGGAGAAGCAGAGAGAAAAAAAATGTAAGAAAGTCTGGAGATTTTACATTATGTTCTCACTGTCTCCTTCCATTTGCCTAGTTAGAACTGTCATTTTGTATCCATCCATCTGGTACAGTAGCATGGAGCGAGCTGTACTGTGATGGATGGAACTCTCTTGAATCCTACTGAGTATTTAGATATTGCACCAATGCATTACATTTACAAACAGCTGCACTACAGGATGTCACGGTTGTTCTCCCCTCCTCTCCTCTGACATTTTTAAGCTTAGTGAGTATAGTAAAAAAGTCTGTACAAACCTATAAAGTATGTGATGGTCTATTTGCTGTTGTAGAGTCTAAATGGCAACAGACCCAAGATTTCTCAAAGGTCCTGTTCTCAGAGATTTCCACTACAAATGTACAGTGCCCTTCTAACTTAGACACAGATCAAAGCTGTGTCCTAGACAGCAACACATATTTAAAGGATAGAATCTTGAGATCTAGCCTCAAGATTATCCATACTTTAACAGAGTGGAAACATAATGTGTCATAAAAGTACAAACAAATAATATATTTTTTATTTTACAGGTTCTATTAATTCTTCCCCCTAAATCATTTCACCTTGACAATTCAAATTAAAATACTAGTGTTTTACCTTTACAGAACTTCTTTCTCTCATATCTTTTCTTGTTTCTGTATTCCGTGCAGACTTCACTTGCATATTCTCTATAGTTGTTGAATGAAACATTTGTATCTTCATTTGAAATGCCTTGAGATTTTTCTTTCATAATTAGAGGAGCAGTGGGATTTTCTGTGGATGAATTTTTAGGAACCAGTTTCCTTGGAGAGGTTCACATCGGTTGCCTACTTTCTTCTGGGAGGCCTCTGAACTTTTATGACTGAAAAAGTGGATTAGCAGGTACATTTTAACTAATTAGTGAAGAATAGAAAATAATAACAATACCTTGCATTTCCTTAACACCTTCCTTCTGATAATTGTTGCAGACAGGAACACATTTAGCTTCACAAATCCCCAGTGAGGGTGGCAAGTATTATTATCTCTATTTTATTGATGGGGAAAATGTACACAGAGAGATTAAGATCAACATCTTAAACTTGGGTGTCCAAAGTGCGACACCTTAAATCAATATTTAGGTGCCTAAATAAGTAGTCTGATTTTCAGAGGTGCTGAGAACCCACTGTTTGCCCTGATTTCAGTGAGCTTTATGTTGTTGATCAATTGTATAGTCAACTGCTTGACCACACATTGGTTTGCTATGAAATATATTCGAGAGACCAATTAAACAATATCAGTCAGGTTTACTACTAAAAGCCAAGAATAATATAGTGCAGGGAAAAGATTCAGTACAATACCAGTCTCTGGGAAGCTGTCTCGTGCAGCATTGTTACCTACACCTTACACAGAAGGTGTGTTCCCAAAGATACACCCTAAAGCTATTTTTATAGTCAATGTGTTTACAAGTAAAAAAATGTTGAAACTACATTTACCCAATCAACTTTCTACCTTGACTTTCTGATACATGGTGTACCCCTTCTCTCTTTGTTCTGAACACATACATTCTAGGTACCAAAGGATGTGAAGGCACCTCTTAGGTTTGTATCAATGTACAACAATCATATATCTTGTCCTTTTCCTTTGGGACATCCCAGTACTGGTCTTTGAGACTAACTCCCTGCTTGTTGCTATGGTAAAACACCCATATATCCTTCGCCTGGCAGTTTTCCTATCTACTTATGTCAAAGCTTACTATAGCTAATGCAAGGAGTTATGGGATACTTGACATGGGTGAACAGAATTGTGGGGATAGTATAATACATTCAGTTAGCATAACTTCCCAACACTTATAATAATATTACGCCTAACATATATGTATTGGCTAACACTGTGCCTAACTTTCATACCCCCAGTTTTGGTGTAAGTTACTTGTGCAAGGTCACACAGTAGTTTGTATCAAAACTGTGAATGGAACAGATTCCCAGATGTCTTAACCACAAGACTAATGTATATTTGATGTGCACCATATTTTTTTTTCAAATTTCTTTGAAATCACTGGAGTGCAATGGAACCATGTGGCCCCTACAGATATACTATATAAAATGCTCAAGAAAACAATGTGGTGACCTCATCTTATTGTAACTTTGGTTTCCACAGAATGTTACATCCTCTCAGCCTCTGTGTGGTGTCAGTTTGTAGCAACAAGCTAAAGACTGAACAATAAAAAAGGCTTTATTTAGAACCCATTGAAATGAATGGAAGGAGTCCCATTGACTTTAGTGGGCTTTGAATTAGACCCTAATTAGGCTAGGGAAACTCTCTATCTTGACCTGTATTTCTTCTGTGGGGTCCATTGCAGTGAAGAGGAGAGGGCCAGATGAAGGAGATGATGTCACTTCCTGGCATGCATTTTGAATGCTGTATGCTGTAAGACTGGCCTACGTGGATTTCGCTGAGGGCTATTGGTGAAATAATTGAGACTAAGAGTTCTCCAGCACTACCAGCACTCTCTTCTGCTCATTCATTGATGCTATCACACTCCATTGAAGTATACCTGTATCAACTGCCCCACACGATTGTCTTAAACTACACTGCCTGGACAATGGAAACACCATTGCAGGAAGGATGAGCAGAAAACTCAAGAAACACCAAAAGCAAGTTAAATCTTCAGGGATTCTTTCTTTAAGCTTTGCCTGAGAAGAAAACTCTTATTTGTAGCTGAGAAGATTTATGTTAAATTCACTGTCTTCTTGTTTGGATTATAACTACCACGTGAATCAATCACCATAATCATTGAAAACATTGCCAACTACCTTGCACCTAATCAGCATCTACTTTACTCATCAAAGACTGATAGGATTTTGCTAAATGGAATCTGGCTGGAAACCAGTTTCCTGGGTTCCCAGGGTAAAGATGATTTCATGAAGCCCTACCTCTCCTCTGAATAAGTCTTGAAGGATGGATATAGTTAGGCTTGGCAGAATCTGATTTTTTAAATAATTTTGACAGATAATATCAATGTTTATTTTTAAGCATTTTTAAATATTTTTATCTATTTACATTTTCACAAAAGCAAAATTATGCATTTCAATATTTTTTTCCAATTTTTATCAATTAAAATTTTCACATTTATGAGAAACTATGGGGGGATCAAACAATAATTATTTAATCACAGTAAACACTGAAATTCAAAAAGCTAAGGCTTTATAATTATTGAAACACAGATTGTTAACATCACATGTCAAAATATACAAAGTAAATATCCTTAAATCAAACTCTCACAAGTTCTCAAATGGCATTTTTCTTTCTTTCTCTATTTGTAAGTTTTGATTATTATTGATGGAAATATTTTTTGTCAGTTTGTGTATATACATTGACATTTACTGACATTTACCGATAAAAATCAATCCTTCCAAGCCTAGGTATATGTCATTCCAGATGTGAAGCATAGTTTTTAATGGCCTAAGTTTCAGAGTTGTCTAAGTTTCAGCTATAAAATGTGCCCATATAAGTTCATACCTGTTCACACAAGTATGTTTTGCATACACAAGTAACTATTTGCTCACACAAGTATCAATGTGTGTATGCAAATATGCAATTTGCATGTGGAAAATACCTATATGCAAGTGTAACGCTGACAGACCCCCGGTTGTCGGGCAGGATTGAATCGGGGACCTATGGAGCTTAGTTCATGAGCCTCTACCACATGAGCTAAAAGCCAACTGCCTCTTAGCTAAGGCTGCAGAGCAGATTCACTTATTCTCTCTCTCTCTCTCTAAGTGGTCTCGGTGCCACTAGATGGGACAGAACACCACACCCACGAGGTGTGTGGGTTACACGAGTGCATATGAATATTTTATTTTAAAATGTGCCTATTTAAAAACACAACCATAAATGCTTAAGCTATTAATCACCTCCTTATTAAATAATGTATTATGTATATCCATCAAAATCAAGAATGATACAAATTAAGCAGTGATAATAGTTTGTCTGAAGTTGTACTTGCAGAGTACTTGTTGGTACTCTGAAACTTAGTTTTAAAAGGGGATCTTATTTCCCTTGAAATCAACCCATCCTTGTACCCAGGTGTTGACTAATATATGTTGGCTAAACTGCCCTATATACACTCCATATATATATGGGTATGTATTAAGCACCAGTAACATTAAGTATAAATATTGTAACAGCTAAACTGGCCTATCATGTTCACTTATGCTAAGTATCTCATAACACCTTGCCTTTGCTGCAGTAAGCATTTGTCAGAAGCAGATAGGAAACTTGTCAAAATCAAGATACATTTGTTTTATATCTTAGTACAAGCTAGGGAAGTACCTTCACGGATCGGTACCTGGAATGCTAGTGTCCAAAACAAAGATAAGGAAGGAACAGAATAGCAAGTTAGGAAACTGGAAAAGACTGATGGGCTGTACTTTAGTGACCTATAAAGAAATATGTAACTTGTAAAATCATATAAATAATACCAGCTGAAATGTGTAACTTGGGGAGCACACCTTCTGCATAAGGTGAATGTAACGTCACTGCACAGGACTGGTCTTCAAAGACATATCATATAGAACCTTTGTCCTGTACCATATTAATAAGCCTAACTGACATTGGTTATTTGGTCTCTTGAGTATATTTCATAACGAAATAACGAACCAAAGTGTGGTTGAGCAATTGACTATACAATTTATCAACACAGTGTGGGAAGCAAAAGTTGGGACTCTGAAACAATTGCAAGTGTGGCAGCAGCAAATTACACCATGGTGCTGCTAATTCCATGCAGAACACAGCTCCAGCTGTAGCCTTCTGTTCTTTTTACAATTCTCTCATTTAGTCAGAACTGAGCCCTAAGAATAGAGCCACAATATTTTCCAATATGATTTCCAGCAGAATTATTATTAGTATTATTATTTTAATGGAGTTTATTTGGAGGCACAGTATTCCCAGAAGAAACTGAGAAAAAATTTCAAGCTACCAGTAGAGATCTGTTTTCTTTCATTCAGTTTTGATTTCTGTGGAATTTAAAGCAGCAATCTGTTGCTAACCAATCAATCTCCCCTATTCTCTCAGCTTTTATTCATCTGATTTAAACTCTTTGCTCCTTTGTCCATGACTGATGTGCCCTTCTGGTGTTTCTGTTCCGTATGGAAGTAATAGGGGATTCCTGTTCATGGAATTATGAAAAGTAAAAACTACTGAAATTTCACAGCTAACAGAGATTTCAAAAAGTCAGAGCCTCATTTGCAAAGGAGACTCAACCTCTCCATTTGGGCCCAGAGATATTCACGCACCATTATTTACACACACACAAGCTCATTTTTGCATGCAGATATAGTAGTTACATTTCTTCCTTCCAAATTTTAACATGCAAATGCAATTGCCAACTGCTTTTTCTTTACACAGATTGTGCACCCAAAACAGCAGGAGCATGGAATCATGGAAATCATAGATGGAGGGGTGGAATTTATTTGCAGAGCTACTTTGATTCCCTTCCCATTGCAGTATTGTTCTCTATATTTACTAGTGCTTTGTACAACTTTGTATTAACTATTATAAGAGGTAGGGTTTCCAACACGTCTCTTGAGAATCTGTTCTGAAGTCTTATATGTCTCGCTAACGAGACTTTTTACTAGATATTCAACCTGATTTTCCTTTATTTCATTCCATTACTTCTATTTATACTCCTCTGACTCACCCAAAATACTTTTTCTATATCTTCAGTGTTTAAGATCTTCGGCTATTTATAAATGATTACCATATACCTCTTGTTTAGTATTTAACCAAGCTGTACACAGTGGTTCAGGCAGGTCAATGGAGGAGGAGGGACACATAGCTTGGCAAGACTGGGTTTTTGCTTCAAAGTTTATATAAAATAATAAATCTTATTCTGTCTCTCTCTTCTTTGTTCCTCCTTCTCTTTTTTCATTCCACACCCCCATCTTTACTCCCATTATATCATGGTTTATCTTTTCCTCATTGTTTTCCAGGGTTTTTCTTACTGCAGTGTTATTTTTTTCCCATGCTTAAAAATCCAGTATATTTTTCTCTAAGAACATTCTTCTTTTGTCTCCTTTCTCTTCAAGGAGCAATTTTTTTTTCTCATCTTGCCTCTCTCAACTTCTTAGATATTTCCCTATTGATTCTTCCCTTGAAGATTTTCTCTTTCCTATTTGGCACTATGTTTAGCTCTGTATTTCTTTTCTTTCCTCTTTGTCAAATGTCTCCCTTTGATGTTAAGTCTTTGCCCACCTCTTTCCCATTCCTGTTTGTTTCCCTGGGCTTAGTCTCATACTCCTTCCTTCATATTTTCTCCATGTGTTCTCCTTCTCATTATTTCCCTCCCGACTCACACTTTCATTCCCTTTAATCTCTTTCCATCAATGCCTTCAGGGATGTTTGCACCAAAACTCTTCTCTCCCCTTGCACAAGGTTTTGCACAGCTGGAGAGATGCCAGAATATGTTCTCCATTCCTGCTCACACATGCAGAGTCTGGGGGAAAGGTCCTACCATTAGGCTTCCATCAGAGTACAGTGAGACCATGGTGGCAATGGGGCGGGGGAGGGGGGGCGAATGGTGCTTGCATTCCTGCTTGGTGATATGGGCTCCTCATATCACTCAGTGAAGGGGCTGCTGTCTGAAGTATGGAATCAATGGGAAATGGGAGACTTAGGGGTGCAGAGGCCTCAGTCGACAGGGAGGAAGAGCATAGGTGTACCCTGTCAGGCTGAACAGACAGGGGTGTGTGTGTGTGTGTGTGTGTGTGTGTGTGTACGCCCACCCCCACACACTCACTGCTAAATTATGCCTGGCTCTGTGTGAAGCCAGTGTGAAGGATAAAAACAAAGTACATTTCTTTTTAAAGTTATGAATAGATGTCTGTGTGGGGTTGGGATGGTGGAAAAGATGGATGATTTGGTAGTGAGTCTATTAATTATTATTGCTATTTATTCATTATATTACATGATGGTGTGATATGGTATAATAGTTTTATCAGCCTGAGATTGGGTTCTTGGCACTATTCATGAATGGCAAAGCAGCCCTGTATTTGAAAGACACTCTGCTGCAACCAGCATGTGTTAGGAAGAGCAAAGAGGCAGTGCTGTCCAGGAAGTGTAGCTGGGTACCTGGTTCTCTCCTTGCCCCAGCTCTGGGCACAAGTCAGAACAGCCTGGGGGCTATTCTAAATTGTGCCAGCTGGCTCTGGTCCCTTGAGGACTATACGAGCTGATGTGCTCCAGCTACTCACCTTGCCCACTTCTACTCACTCCCTCTCCTCATGCCGGCTGCTGAAGGGAGGGAGGCATAGGATCCATTTCTGTCAGCACTATGCCACCTGGGGACATCCTCATTCCAGATATTCCCAGCAAGGGACTTGAGGTAGTGAAATGTGGCCATAAATCTGACACTGTGTATGTGTGTGAGTGTGTGTAAAACAAGCATCCAAAAGTTAGGAAATGCAGGTTGCAGATACACCCTTAATTTGCCCTCTTGTGGATATGCATTATCTTACAATCTTTAATTACATGATTACATACTGGATTTTTCCACTGCCTCATTCAATGTACACTGAATGAGCAACTATTCAATATTTTGTTTTCTTTTCATTGTTCAGTGCATGGCTCCAGACTTTATTTACTGCACACTATTCAAAGCCTGCTCTGCAGATAGAATTATTAAATTCCACATAGGCTTTTCTATGGCGCTCATCACTATAGTACCTGTGTGCTTCACAAACATTAATGAATTTATTTTCACAACACCTCTGTGAGATGGAGTATTATTATTCCCATTTTGCAGATGGGGAACTGATGCAAATATCCACTAATTTTTTGCTGGCTAATTTGAGATACTTAGTGCGTGATTATTCAGAGTACAGGTACTTAGCATTTTATATGTTTAAAGAACAGCTCCTGTTGATTTTAGTTGCCACTGAGAGTGCTTAGCACTTCTGCAACTCAGACCCCAGGATCTCAAGTTGGGTCCAAGAAAATGAAGAACACCCCAAGTCTGAAAAGTTTAGTTTAAGTGACTTGCCCAGCATCACATACAAACTCTGTGGCAGAGAGAGGGATTGAATCCATTTCTCCAGGACAGCATTCAACTGCATTAACCGTGAGACCATCTTTTCTCTTCCTGAAACCGCCTTTCTCATACACTACACACCTTCTAGCTTCTGCAACAAACGAGGCAGGGGTCCTACAGACAACAGTCTCCTTCACTACACAACTCTGATTCATTTGCAGAGCAGGTCTATCCTGTACACTGAATGAGGCAGGTATCCTGTGGAAAAATGGTATGTAATCACATCATTAAAGTGTATATCATAATGCATGTGAACAAGGGAGCTGAATTAAGATCACACCTCCGTTTCCTAACTTTTAAGCAGAGCTGTTTGAAAATTTTCTGACAACAGTTTTCCATCAGAAAATGTTGATTTGACAAAATCAAGATGTTTTGTGGAAATGTATCTATTTCTTTAAAGTTTTCAATGGGAAATTATCAAAATATTTCATTTCAATATTATTGTTTCAACTTTTAGGTTATATAATGTAACATAACATAAAAGTCAGAACGATAATGTCTCAACTTAAAATCAAAATGAAGCATTTAAATAATGGTGCTTTGATTTTTTTTGAAGTTTCATATTTCTGAAATTTTGTTTTTCTGTAAATTTCAGAATTTCAACTTTTTGTTCTGATTCGGGATGAAAGAAAATTTCAAAATGTTGGCATTTCCTGCAGGCAGAAATTTTGTTTTGTTTCCTGACCAACTCTACTTTTGAGTGCTTGACTTTGAATCTTAGTGTTCTTTAACATAGTTGTGTGTGTGTAATTTCCTAGTTTTTAGAAAAGCAAACTGAAAAAAAGAAATTGTCACATGTGGCATCATATTGACACTCGCATGATTTATTAGTAGGATTGGAACCTTTAGATCCACCACACGGACCTCTGCTCTTCTAGCTAACAGAATAACTGCCAGCAGTAGTAGGTTGTCATCCACTAGGTGGATCAGCACTAGAAAGGGAATGACATACTTTGCCTGCCTGTGAGTTTCACAGATATTTGGTGACCTCAGAGGAATGGTGAGACTCAGGAATCTTGATTTCCATTCAAGGCTCAGGAGGGGAGTGTGCTCTGGTGGGCACAGACCCTTCTGTCTATTCCCTCCAAATTTGATCCTTTCTGTCCTGTCCCCTCCTCTGCCCTCCCCTCCAACCTGTACCTGTCAGAGTCCTGTCTCTTCCCCATGCCTGGTTCTATGTCCCAAACCCATTCTCCTAGTCATACCCTTTCTTAAGAAGAAGGATGGCTCCTTGAGGCCCTGTGTTGATTGTCGGGCATTCCACAAGATGACTATTCAGAACCACTCTCTGCTCCCTCTCATCCATGAATTCTTTGATTGGCTGCACTTTGCTCAAATTTTCATGAAACTAGACTTAGAACGTGGTATGTGTACGAGAGGCAGATGAGAGGAAGACTGCTTTCTACACCCCTTATGGTCACTTCGATTATCTGGTCTTGCCATTTGGTCTATGCAATGTCACAGCAACCTTCCAGTACCTTATTAATGACATCTTCCAGGACATGCTGGACCAATTCATTATTGGTTCCCTGGATGACATTCTTATTTTTTCAGAGGAACAAGCACTTCACAGCCAGCAAGTATGTAGTGTCCTTGAAAGACTTCACCAGAACCACCTCTATGCCAAGCCGAAAAAATGTGAATTTGACCAAGATACAATGGAATTTCTTGGTTCTATCATCTCCCCTAAGGGACTGGCCATCACAGACTGAGTGGCACAGAAGGCTGTCTGCAGGGTAGACAGCTTCTTGGGCTTCACCAATTTCTACAGGTGGTTTACTGAGGGATTCTCCAGTTTGGTCACTCCTATCACTGCCCTTCTGAGGAAGGGAGCCCCTTTTGTCTGGTCCCTGGAAATGCAGGCTGCCTTCAGTCATTTAAAACAGATTTGCGGTGGCCCCACATCTTGATCCATTCAGACCATTTACAGTAGAAGCAGATGCCTCAAATTTTGCACTGGGAGCAGTCTCTCCTAGCCATCAGACTCTGATAGTCAGCTTCACTATCATGCTTTCTATTCATGCAAACTGACCCCACTGGAGCAGAATTATGACATCTTGGATAAAGAGCTGTTGCCCATCAAAGTGACCTTTGAAGAATAGCAGTGTCTCTTGGAGGAGGTTAGTCCCCAATCCAAGTTCTCACTGGCCATAAGAACCTGCAGAACATAAAGAAAGCCAGGAACCTGAACCAGCAACAAGCACTTTGGTCCTTCCTTTTTACACAATTTGGTTTTGTGATCTGCCACCCAGGGACAATGAACAGGAAGGCTGATGCCTTTTCTAGAAACGATGAGTACTGTGAACCTGGCAGTGAGGCTCCAGCTACAATCCTCAAACCCTCAAACTTAATTTTTGGCACTGCAGTACATAACCTGATCCCCTGCTGCCCAATGATCCCTTTGCCATTCAAACCCATTGGACCTTAGTCAATACAAATGGTATGCTGACTGGCATCATCAGCTGAGCCCCAGCTTCACAGTAGGGGATAAGGTCTGGTTGCCTGCCCAAAACTTTAAATCATCTATCTGTGAAACTGGGCCACCAGTACTTGGGGCCCTTCCAAATGACAGAACAGATTAACCCTGCATACAGGTTGAAGTTACCAGAATCTCTTAAGGTCCACCCCATGTTTCATATCTTCTTTTTAAAACTGTATGTTGAGAATACTTTACCATATTGCACCATTCCTCCCCCATGCCCAATCCCTCCTTCCCCCACATTCCCTGCCAATAACCATTTGGGAGCAAGAGAAATACATGGTCTGGCAAATTCTGGACTCCTGTCAAGTCTGGGAAAAACTACAATATTTCATAGATTGGGAAGGATACAGCTCAGACAAATGATCAAGGGAATCCTTGTAACCTGTCCATACACTGGACCTTTTGCGCGCCTCTCTCTGCATGTACCCTGAAAAACCCAGCCCTAGAGCTCCTGGAAGGTGCCCCTGAAAAGGGGGGTAGGTATTGCTAGGGGTCAGGCCAGCTAGGACCAGCTACTTGCCTGCTTCCCTGCTAACTTTGCTGCTAGGCAACTAATTGGTCCAGCTGCTGCACTGCCCTGGAACTGCCTGATTAATTAGGGCACCTGATTGACTGCAGGGCCAGCAGCCTGGTTTATAAGCACAACAGCAAAGCAACAGCTGCTCAGGGTGCTCCTTGCTTGCAGCTGCACTTTGTCCTGTTCCTGCTTCTCCTGCTCCCGCCTGCACCTGTTCCTGCCTCGGCTGTGTCCTGGTTTTGGTCTCCTGGCTCTGACCCTTAGCTAAACCTCCTGACTGTGACTTCAGTTAACCCATCGGCTTTGGCTTTGGCTTTGACTTCTGACTCAGGCTTGCCCCTTCTGAATTGAGCTTTAACTGGTAGGCCAGACTCTTGTTCCAAACAATAGGCCAGCCCACCGATGACTTGGCTGTTACCACCCATCCTAGTTCTCTCTCCGTGCCTTGGCTCATCAGATCTGTCTTTCTTCCCTCTCTCCCCACTCCAGTTCCCTTCCCACTCCTTCTCAGATAGTCCCAATGTCTCCCGCCCTCAGCCCTACAGGTCTGTCTCCTGTCCCCTCTGCATTCATATCAGATGGCTTCTTCCTCCTCCATGCTGCCTGGTGGGCCCAGCAGGTCTGGGAGGGGAGGGTGGCACTGAAAGCACAGAAGAGACAGTGTCTCAATTCAGGTGCCTGGATCCAGACCCAGGCTGGCCTGCAGCAGTTGAGATCCACAATTGCAAGGGAAGACCTGCTCAGCTCCAGGCTGGAACATGTCCAGTAAAGGTGACCAGACAGCAAGTATGAAAAATCGGGATGGGGGTGGGGGGTAATAGGAGCCTATATAAGAAAAAGACCCCAAAATCGGGACTGTCCCTATAAAATTGGGACATCTGGTCACCCTATAGTCCAGTATAGACAGAATCTTCTGAGATTTTAGCTGTTACAGTCTAAGAAATCTCTACTAAGCGTGTGCAAACTGCAATTTTTCAAAGGTTTATAACTTGGTTAAATTTGAGGAGATTTTCATGGGAATGGCAAATGGCACATATCTGAGATAAAGGCCACTCCCCATGCCAAATTTCAAGTCTCTGCTTCAAAGCCCAGGAACACTAGAGCTCTTCAAAGTAAAAGTTGCCACCATTTTTTTTTAACCTGGATAAAACAACGTATTTTTTTCCAAACATCATTTTTGGAAATGGCTACATTTTTTTTGGCTGAAATTTTCCACAATTCAGCCTGAGACAGACTATTGAAATGGAAAATTTCGTCCCAAATGGTTAAAGTTTCGCAAAATAATAAGTAACAGAAAACAGGGTTATATAACGGGGACTATAGGACATATACATGTGCTCATGCACACAGTATCTTTCAAGTAATTCATTCAGGAAGATTATTGAAAGCTGCTCAAAATACTTTGCCTGGGCTGCCTAAGCTTGCCACTCCAACCTTGCTCATTTTGTTATTTCATGCTCCTGTCTTCAGGGTGCTGATTTGAGGAAGCACTTAAGCGCATGCTCAATTTTAACCATGTGCTTAATTTCCATTGACTTACAGTGAAACAGGTGCTTAAATTCTGTCCTGAAAAGGGACACTTTCTTGAATCAGAGGGCAACTCCCTTTATACGTTGTCTAGTTCCTTCACTAGTATTTGCGATCCTTTGAATTTAGTATAATCTATTAAATGTATTGCTGTTAACTCCCTTTCCCACCTAATTTATGAATATAGTATAATAATAATAGATGGGTAGATTATATCAGACATGTATGACAGGAGAGATATTTTGTGTGTTTTCTGGACTTTACTGCATGCTTTAGAACTTCAGAAAATAGAGAAAAATAAAGAAAAAATTAAATAGAATTAATCATTAAATCATACATAAGGCTAAAACAAATAAGCTAATTTTGGAAGCCAAAGGTTGTATATGTCTGACAGTAACAAATACATCTCTATACCATTTCATAAAATAGTCTGCGGTGCAGCAACTTGAGGGGAAAGGACAGCGATATTCAGGCTCTTGCTTTAAAGAACAGAGGTGATAAAAAGTAATGTGCTGGACAATGAATTTTTAGTACCTTTTTGCTCATCCCTGAATTAAGTAATGTAATTTTGTAAAAAGCTGACCGTGTTACAAAGAATGCAGAGAAGGCTTCTGTGGCAAGATGTATAGCTGCCAAGGTCTTCATAGCTTCATGTGTGACATTTTTCAAAGAAATGAGCATGGGAAGTGAGCAAACTTTTTGTGATTTGCAGGGCCGGCTCTAGGATTTTTGCCGCCCAAGGCAAAACCAATTTTGGCCGCCCCCCCCCTCAACCCCGCCCCTTCCCCAAATCCCCAGCCCTGCCTCCTCCCCCCAGGCTCTCAAGCCTGGGAGGGAGGAAGGGAGGGGGAGCAGCGGCGCGCGAAACAGCTGTTTCGCGCGCCGCGGCCACTCGGGATCTCCCCCTCCCTCCCAGGTTTAAAAGCCTGGGAGGGAGGGGGAGACTCCGAGCGGCCGCGGCGCGGGCGCCGCTCCTCTCCCTCCCTCCCAGGCTCTCAAGTCTGGGAGGGAGGGGGAGCAGCGGCGCGCGAAACGGCCGCTCGGGATCTCCCCCGCCCTCCCAGGCAGCAGCAGCGGAGGTGAGCTAGGGCGGCCACGGCACATTTTTAGGGGCGGCATTCTGGCACCGGCCATGCCACCCCTAAAAATGTGCCGCCCCAAGCACCAGCTTGTTTGGCTGGTGCCTAGAGCCGGCCCTGGTGATTTGGCCTCTTTCCCTGTATCTATTTTTATCTTCAGTGTTCTCTATCCTCTTTTCACCTCTTTCTGTCCTAATCTGCCTCCCATCTCCTCTTTCTCCACTATTGTTTCTTTTTTATCCCCCTTTTTCTTCTCTTGCTCACACTATATTGGCTCTTTTTCCCTCCTCACCCTCATTGTTCTCTTTCAGTCCTTTTCTCCCCCACTTGTGACGATTCTCCAGTCCTGTCTTCCTGTAGTATATGCTTTTCTCCTTGTTGCTTCCTCCCCACTGGGTCGTCAGCACAGAGCCAGAGAATGTGCAGGCAAAAGAGGGAGGTAGACATCACTGGTCTTCTACTCCCAGCTTTCTCCATCTCTTCTTTTCCACATTGTCATCCATTTAGTTGCACTGTTAGAACAGCCTAGTCTTCTCGGTTGGCCCTGTGAAAATGTTTGTTTGCTCCCATCTGCCCCCAAATATAAGTGACACCTGTCTACTATGGCCACATTGCTATGCACAGGGTTGACCTGAGGATATTCTGGAAGGTCAGAGAGAGGGTTCTTTTGAGTCCCCCCAAAATTAAGACTCATTTGGTATGAAAAGGGAATTGGGATATGTTCATGCTATCACCAGCCTCTTGCTGTGGAAGAAATGGAGCTCTTTGTGATGGGGTCCATGCATAGTTGCCCATATTTAGAAAAGGAATGATTCCAAGCTTTGATTACTTGATCAGCAACCCTGCAGCAACAGTGAGTGGCTGGGAGGTGGAAGTTCTAGGGAAACCTTCCTTACTTCCTACAAGCTTACTGACAGTGGCATTTTAAAATGGGTTAGTGACATAGGGATGGCTGGGACAAATACGTGACTATGCCATTGGGTATAAAGATGGATAGATGAGGTGAAGCAAGGATGCCCACATTTTGGCCAACTGAGGTACACATTGGCACCTTGCCAAGAGCCCAACTGGCACACCATAATAGCATGATATTCAAAATAAAATGAATTACTGGCAACCTACAGTCCTTTGTCCTCTCAGGTCAAGATGGAGCTTTACATGCTGGGATTCATAGCCTCTGCTCTGTCATCTGCACCTTTGTATTAAAGATGCGAGGCATGGCAGAGTGCATTTTTTTGATCTTGCCTAAACTAATATAAACCCACAGCACATCATACATTTAATAGTACACATGCAATTTCCTGCCTCCACCCCCACCCCAGAAGTGGAAGGAAGGAAGCCCACTTTACAGATGCTAATCATGTCATTTATTGCACTATAGGAAGATGCTCTGACACAGTGATGGACTCAAAATAACCTGAATGGAGGGGGGAGCGGGAGAACGGACTGCAGTGTAGAGCTCTATGGTCTTAGTTCAGCTACCCTTGAAAAAAGGACTAACATGGAGCTAATATACTAGCCTTCTGTGACTGTGTTGGTATCTTAAGTAACCTTTAACTTAAACAAAAGAGGGTTTTTCTGAGAATCGGTGTTCTGATTGTTGTTATACAAGCAGTTGGGTTGAGACATTTCCTTGGAGTATCAGGTTATGGTTACTTCTTTAAAGTGAAATAAACTGAGTTAAACTGAGCGAGGGAGGAGGCCGTTTGAGTGACTTAAAGTGATGTTTATTTCATTTAATTTAAGAGATCATGCTAATGTTCCAATATGTGAACCAAGCAGCATCTGAACTTAGTTTGCAAATAGGAGGGGAATAAATCAAAGAATGAGAAGAAAAATTACTGAGTAAGAAGATTTCTTTTACTGGAAATTATGGAATAACTGAAACTCCAGATAGGGCTTTCTGTTCATTATCAATATTATAGCCCTGCTAATAATGCCCATATCCCTTTTCCTTATTGTTATTTATAAACTCCATTTCATAATAGCGATAAAATGCTGCAGGAGTGCAATCCTAGGGGATTAATGCTTTTCCTGGGTGATGAGATGATTCACTCTTTGGTCTTGTACTTTACTTCACCACCTGAGGAGTGCTCTAATTGCATAGAGACTAACTGTATGTCAAGTCTGATTTCTTCAGTGTAATAATGTAACATCTTAGTAATTATATTGTAAAAACTGATGTCACAGTACCCTAGTAGTGGATAATTATCTCTTTTTTTACCTGTCTTCTAAAAGTTAGCATTGTGATGAGATCTAAAAACTGTAGGTTACATGCTAATTAATCATTGAAAAACTGGGTAACCTCAAGCGTAATTAACAAGTGTCTGTGGAAACAGTTAATGACCATGTATGTATATGGTATTTTGTCATATAATTACTAAAGACTTAGTTTTATGACTGAATTCCCAGAAAAATAAAAACGGTCAGAAGGTGCCTGCAAGTATATAAATTATTAGCCATAATCAGTCTGAGAATTCAGCCTGTTACTTTTTCTAACTGCTCATTTAAAAAACTCATATGACGTGAGTGACATTTTCTCTTGGTTATATCACACACATAATTGTTAACCAACAGATAAAGCTGTCTTCATGCTTGAACGTGGCATCCCCTGTCATGTCACATTTATGGATCTAGAAACATCAGATGTGCTGCCAAAATATTACGCATTATCTTGCAGACTTGCAAAGCTGTAAAATTTAAAAGACTACAGAACATTATTCCTAGATGGGTCAAGAAAATGACAGTAGAGATTTGATGTCTGACATTTTTTCCCTTACATGGAGACTTCTGCTGCTGGGGCAGATGTACAAAAAGCGCTTGTTACAAGAGACATTCTCATTTTCTGATTAACAATCCTCTTTCTGTTTCATCGATGAGGTAAAGAGATCTTGTTCATTCTGAATTATTCAAAAAGAATGAAATGCTGGGAAATGTCAGATATTTGTGGACAGTCTCCAGAACTTTTTGATGGAGTGGACCACATACAGAGACTGCCTCAAGGACCACCTCTCTTCCCAGTTACAATCATGCAGATTGACTCCCTTCCCATTCAGCATTCCATAACATCCCTGAAATAACTACATAATTGTGGATATGGAAAAAAAAATATTAGGAACTTATAAATGTAAGAGGGTTCTTTAATGCAATTTAGCAGCTGGAAAAAAAGGAAGCGGAGCCAGCACCGTGTGACCAGCCAACTCTCTACTGGCCACTAGCAAATGTTCCAATGACCACTTCTGATCCTACCAAATCTTGTTAAAAGCTCTATCAGGTTCTCCCTCTCCTGGTTTTCTTTTTTTTTCTTTTTTCTTTTTTTTTATAGCCTGCTGCCAGTCAAGAAAGAGACAATGCATAAATAAACTTAAATCACAAAGGATTTAATTCTGTTTTCTTTATTTAAAAATTTGTGAGAATTTCGTGATATGAAGGACTAATTAGCTGGATCTCTTCCCAAGCCTAATTTGAGGAGAACACCATGCATTCCTCCTCAAAGATCTGTCAATGTGCCATAATCCTGACCTGTTACATTTCTGCTACTGTAGTTCAGGGAATATTTTGTGTGAAAAATATCTATTGTTCTAAACTGAGTGATGTTTTGATGTGTATAAATGAATGTTAGGAGGAAGCCACTAAACACAATTCCATATGTGTCCTCAGGCAGGCCTGAAACTCCCACATTCAGTGTGGAAATCAAATGCACTATTTGCCCCCACTACCAGTAAATTAACTTTGATAAGTTCATATCTGTTGTGTTGCTGTTTTAACTTTTTCCCTGCAATTGTGTGTATGTGGGAGAGGTTGTGGAGCTGGAAGAGCAGCATTTCCACAGTATTCATGAATAGGGCCCTACCAAATTCAGGGTCCATTTGGGTCAATTTCATGGTCATAGGATTTTAAAAAATTGTAAATTTCATGATTTCGGCTATTTGAATCTGAAATTTCATATTGTTGTAACTGTAGGGGTTCTGACCCGAAAAGGAGTTGGGGAGGGTCGCAAGGTTATTGTAGGGGGGTTGCGGTACTACTACCCTTACTTCTGCGCTGCTGCTGGTGGCGGCACTGCCTTCAGAGCTGGGCAGCTAGAGAGAGGTGGCTGCTAGCCAGGAGCTCAGCTCTGAAGGCAGCGCCATTGCCAGCAGCAGCGCAGAAGTAAGGATAGCACCAGGTCAACAGCTGTTGCTCTCCGGCCGCCCAGCTCTGAAGGCAGTGCAGAAGTGAGGGTGGCAATATCGCAACACCCCTAAAATAACCTTGTGACTCCCCTGCAACTCTCTTTTGGGTCAGGACCCCCAATTTGAGAAACGCTGGTCTGCCCAGTGAAATCTGCATATTGTAGGCTAAAAGCACACAAAAGACCAGATTTCACGGGGGGAGACCAGATTTCATGGTTCGTGACATGTTTTTCATCGCCGTGAATTTGGTAGGGTGCTATTCATGAGTATTCAATTTAGTTTGAGTGTAACATCTCCTATCTCTCAAGGGACTGGAAATGGTTTTTGCTGGTACACACCTTAACTCAGTAATTAGCTTTGGACTCCATTTGAATTAGAAGAAAGCTCTCTGCTGTGGCACTAAGAAGCTCCTTTTCTTCTCCACCTTCCCGTCCTCACTATTTGAGAGGGGCTCCCTCTACTACCATCTCTTTTTCCGCCTAGGCATTGGAGTCTTCCTCATCTATCTGCTATTCTTTTCTTCCCCCACGAGAGAATAAGGTCAGAAGGGAAAACCTATGCCAAGTCAGTCTTACCCAGTATGATTGGGATAAAGTCCAAAATTGCTGTGCTTGATGTTTGAACTTTTAAATAAAGGTTCTAGAGAGCTGAAGAGTTGAGTAAGCTCAAAAGTTTGTCTCCGTCACCAACAGAAGTTGGTCCCATAGAAGATATTGCCTCACCCACCTTGTCTCTCTAGATTTGATGCTTAGCTGGTATAAATTGGTGTAGCTCTGTTATCTTCAATGGAGCTTCATGGATTTATACTGGCTGAGGATCTAGCCCTAAACTCTTTGATATCCCTATATGTACAACTTTGAAATCCTTCAATGGAAAGCTGTTTCTGTTGCTTGTCTAGCTTCATGCTTAGCTTGTGAAATATCATTTGGGGGCAGGGGATCTAGGTGGTTGTTTGCTTTCTCTTGGGTTTTTAAAAAAAAATCTGTTTTTTCATGTAATTTTAGTCACTTTCCAGAATCTGTCGGGCATGAACACATTGAAATGTGTTATTTAAAAACTGTATTTAAGACCCTGTAAAAATGCTGTGATGTGGTCAGAGCTTGTCACTTTAATGTCCCCATCTCTGTAAAATCAGTATGCATTGAGTCCCATTCTGCTGAAGGCATTTTTGCTGGAGTATTGTCTAACCCTACTCCAAGAAGAGTTAGACGAGAGTGGTGAAAATGTCTAATCATCACGCTGCATCTTCCACTTTTGCCATCACTGTGGACAATTATGGGTCTGAATTTTCCCAGGTTTTAAGCACTAGAAAAGTAGACTATATATAATAGTCTAATGGATATAAACTGGCCGTGGGGAAGTTTAGGCTTGAAATTAGACGAAGGTTTCTAACCATCAGAGGGGTGAAATTTTGGAACAGCCTTCCGAGGGAAACGGTGGGGGCAAAAGACCTCTCTGGCTTCAAGATTAGGCTAGATAAGTTTATGGAGGGAATGGTTTGATGGGATAACGTGACTTTAGTCAATTAGGCAATAACGTGCCATCGCTGGTAAAATGAGGGTCCGGCTGGAGAATCTTGCCTGTATGCTCGGGGTTCTACTGATCGCCATATTTGGGGTCGGGAAGGAATTTTCCTCCAGGGTAGATTGGCAGAGGCCCTGGAGGTTTTTCGCCTTCCTCCGCAGCATGGGGCAGGGGTCACAAGCTGGAGGATTCTCTGCGACTTGAAGTCTTTAAATCACGATCTGGAGACTTCAACAGCTGAGTTAAGGGAAAGTGGGTGGGTCAGCTTTTGTGGCCTGCATCATGCGGGAGGTCAGACTAGATGACCATAATGGTCCCTTCTGACCTTAAAGTCTATGAGTCTAGACAAAGCCATTTTCAATGCTGATTCAGAGAGTAGACTGACCTTGTCATTATGAGGCTTTCCCCCAAAATGTTCCCATAACTGTTATGATTAGTATATCACCCCTGGTAACAATGGCAGGGTCACTAAGGAAGAGAAGATTGCAATGCCTGCTGGTGTTTTAACCATAATGCCATATAGACAGGTTCTGAGGGTTAGATAGTGCCATGATTCAAACACCAAGCAGCCAGTGAGCACTAGCACTTCCTCATTTGCTTCAGTCAATGATGACAAACTGCTGGAGTAACAGTGGGAAGTTTCAAGGAATAAAGCCTAATGTAGATATCCCCATTGAGACTTTTTTCCAAGGAAAATCCCAAAATGCACCCTTCAGGAACAGGTTTTGTCCAGTCTGTGCTTCCATATCAGTTTGGAGGACCCATTGCTGAGCAGTTGTCAGCAACAGTTCAGTTTTTTAACATAGACAGGGATAAACGGTCACAATGGTTTGTCCCTAATTAAGCCCACTAGGCAGCTTACCCATTGTGTAACACTGACAGACCCCAGTCGTCGGTGTGTGGGATTGAACCTGGGACCTCTAGAGCTAAATGCATGATCTAAAAGCCACATGGCCCTTAGCTAAGGCTGTAGCAGACTCATTAATCTTTAAGTGGTCTCGGTGCCACTCGATGGGACAGAGCACCACACCCAGGAGGTGTGGGGGTTATACACTTTCCCTAGCGGAGGAAGTGCGTCTGAGCTTCAGAGATTTCCCAGTTGATATCCTGGATGAGCCCCCACTTGTAACACCAACAGACCCTGGTCCTCAGTGGGCGGGATCAAACCTGGGACTTCTGGAGCTAAATGCATGAGTCTCTACTGCAGGGGTCGGCAACGCTCGGCAAGCGGCTCGCCAGGGTAAGCACCCTAGCGGGCCGGGCCAGTTTATTTACCTGCTGACGCGGCAGGTTCGGCCAATCGTGGCCCCCACTGGCCGTGGTTTGCCGCCCCGGGCCAATGGGGGCGGCGGGAAGCGGCGCGGGCCAAGGGATGTGCTGGCCGCGGCTTCCCGCCACCCCCATTGGCCCGGGACGGCGAACCGCGGCCAGTGGGGGCCGCGATTGGCCGAACCTGCCGCGTCAGCAGGTAAATAAACTGGCCCGGCCCGCTAGGGTGCTTACCTTGGCGAGCCGCGTGCCGAACGTTGCCAACCCCTGCTCTACTGCATGAGCTAAAAAGCACATGGCCGTTAGCTAAGGCTGTAGAGCAGTCATTAACCTCTAAGTGGTCTCAGTGCCACTAGAGGGGACAGAGCACCACACCCAGGGGGTGTGTGGGTTACAATTGCTGACAACTTTGTCAGCAACAAGTGCAGCTGAACTGGTGCTGAAAGGGGTTTGAGTGTGGAAATATCAAAATAGAACTGAGGTGAATCAATAGTGAGCAAATTAATTGAATCATTGATTCAATTATGTTCATGATATTTTTAAAATGGAATATTCAAGAAATATTTTTTCATTAGTTATCCAGCTGTTGCAGTGAATATTGTCACATTGAATTTCACTTTTGAGTTGGAGTGAATATTTGTGAATAATTTTTTTGTACTGGTCACCCAGCTCTACTCTGAAGTGTCAATTTTTTGTTTGTTCAGCTTATGGACCTCTAATTCAGTAGGACATATCTAGCATGTGGCATTTTTTCATTGGCCTTTTACCTAATCTGTCTCCTACGATGATTACATCTGAGATATAAAGTTTACTGTAGGATGCCCTTTGTTTTCTGTGCATTGCACCTTTCCACATGTTTCTAAGAGCTCTCACTGTGTGCAGAGTTCAGCAATCATTCTCAGAGAATCTGAACTATGACAAAGGAGACACATACACAGTGTTCTGTGATGGAGACTTTAGCTTCCTTTATTCCTGTTGCTTTCCTTAGTCTAAAAAAAACCCTGAAAATTAATGGTTTGCTTTTTGGGAAGGAAAACATAACAAGAAGGAAGTGTGGGAAATAACTTTTAAAAGTTGGAAAGTAGCTTTTCAGCAGAAAACCTGAAAGCGATATGTTTGCAGATTTGGCTTGCCCCTACATGGAACAGGTCTGAATAATTTTACACAGAAGTGAAGGACGGGGTTAGACCTATTTCATTATAATTCGAGCAGCAGCAAGAGTTATAGACCCCAAAGGATCTTTTCAGTCTGATAAATGGAGTGTGAATTAATAGTTATAAGATGTTAAATCATCCCAAAACTATCTCCTTAAGCTCTTGACGGGTTAAAGTGTGCAAATTATTTTGAATTCACCAATTGTACTGTTTTGAGCTACAGGATGGGCTTATTAACCAATTATCAAATAGCTATTGATAAATTAGGACAACACACAAGTAGTGATCAGTGTTTCTAAGCTTACATGTATACCAGTTTTGAAACCTTCATTCTTAAAAATGTTCATCACCCAGCAGGTTTGTACAACTTTTTTGACATCTAAAGGATCTAACGAATTACATCACAAAACAGATTATATATATATTCATTCAAATTTATGGTCAAATCTACACTACATCTTCCACCACTGCTGCCCTGGTGGGAATTACAGGACCTATTTTTCCTAATGTAGCCAAGACTCATCACTTAAACTAGTTTCTGTACTGGGATGACCCATGCTGAGGATCATTTCTTAGCAACTAATCAATTTCCTAATACAGATAAGACGTTTCATTGTGAGTTTTCATCTAATCAAGAGACACACCTATATTGGAATTAGTTGGAAATGCTGCTATGAGTTCCCCATTCCACTTTGTTAAGCAAAAGGATATTAGAACTGGATATTAAATCATCTAGTCTGTCAATGCAGCATTGAAGAATATTTTTCCAGTGTTTTGTCCAGTCTAGGTGAGGTAATGAACTTGCTGGTTTATTATTGGGTACCATCCCCAGAATGAGCTGGAGGGAAAGTACTGGGCCAGGGACTTAGGGTATGTCTACACTACGAGGTTAATTCGATTTTACTTAAATCGAATATGTGGAATTGATATTGCAAAGTCGAACGTGTGTGTCCACACTAAGGACACACTAAGGACAGTAATTCGACTTTGTGAGTCCACACTAACGGGCGAGCGTCGATATTGGAAGCGGTGCACTGTGGGCAGCTATCCCACAGTTCCCGCAGTCCCCGCTGCCCATCGGAATTCTGGGTCGAGCCGCCAATGCCTTCTGGGTAAAAAAAATTTGTCGTCATCCGTCCGTCACTAACGCCCTCCCTCCCTCCATGAAAGCGCCGGCGGGAAATCAGTTCGCGCACTTTTCTGGTCAGTGACAGCGCGGACGCCACAGCACTGCGATCATGGATCACGCTGCGACCATCGCTGCACTTGTGGCCGTTCTCAACACCTCGCAGCTTATCATACACCTTTCCCTGAGGCAGATGAAGAGTAATCAGGCGAGGAGGCTACGACACCGCCGTGATGGCCTGAAGTCGGAGAGTAGCACAGAGCTGTCAGAAACCACGAGCCCCAGCGCCCAGGACATCACGGTGGCAATGGGGCATGTGGATATCGTGGAACGGCGATTCTGGGCCCGGGAAACAAGCACGGACTGGTGGGACTGTATAGTGCTTCAGGTCTGGGATGAATCCCAGTGGCTGCGAAACTTTCGCATGCGGAAGGGGACTTTCCTCGAACTTTGTGAATTGCTGTCCCCTGCCCTGAAGCGCCAGAATACCAGGATGAGAGCAGCCCTCACAGTTGAGAAGCGAGTGGCCATAGCCCTCTGGAAGCTTGCAACGCCGGACAGCTACCGGTCAGTCGCGAACCACTTTGGTGTGGGCAAATCTACCGTGGGGGTTGTTGTCATGCAAGTAGCCAAGGCGATCGTGAAGGTACTGCTCCCAAAGGTAGTGACCCTGGGAAACGCGCAGGTCATCATAGATGGCTTTGCCGCGATGGGATTCCCAAACTGCGGTGGGGCTATCGATGGGACTCACATCCCTATCCTGGGACCGGACCACCAGGCCAGCCAGTACATCAATAGAAAGGGCTACTTTTCAATGGTGCTGCAAGCACTGGTGGACCATCGGGGACGGTTTACAAACATCTACGTCGGATGGCCGGGCAAGGTTCATGACGCTCGCGTGTTCAGGAACTCTGGTCTGTTTAGACGGCTGCAGGAAGGTATTTACTTCCCAGACCACAAAATAACTCTTGGGGATGTGGAGATGCCTACAGTCATCCTCGGGGACCCAGCCTACCCGCTAATGCCCTGGCTCATGAAGCCCTATACTGGCGCCCTGGACACAGAAAAAGAACTGTTCAACTACCATCTCAGCAAGTGCAGAATGGTGGTGGAGTGTGCTTTTGGCCGTCTCAAAGGGAGATGGAGAAGCTTACTCACTCGCTGTGATCTCAGTGAAACCAATATCCCCATCGTTATTGCAGCTTGCTGTGTGCTCCACAATCTGTGTGAGAGCAAGGGGGAGACCTTTATGGCGGGGTGGGAGCTAGAGGCAAATAGCCTGGCTGCTGATTACGTCCAGCCAGACAGCCGGGCCATTAGAAGATCCCAGCGGGACGCCCTGTGCATCCGGGAGGCTTTGAAAGCTAGGTTCCTGAGTGAGCAGGGCAACCAGTGACTTTTCAGTTTGTGGACAGAAAAGCTGAACCTGCCCCCGTTTCTTTACCCAGTTCATTTGGACTATCCTCTCCAGTTACATACCCCCTTCACCCCCTTCCCCTTCCCAAAAAATAAAATCATTTCGATTTTGTTAATGAACACCGTTGTCTGTATTGCTGTTTTCGCGGGAATATTTTAAACCGGGGACGCAGACTGTGGCGGGGGGCGGGTTCAGTGTTCGGATGCAAATGATGCCTCTAAACTCCCGGAATGACAGGCTCCGCACTGGTGGACTGGTTATTTCAATGGAGCCTGCCAGCACTCCTGGGGGGGACTGTGTGTATGTGTCGGCTATGTGACTTTCTGGCAGGGGGGGTAGGGTTACA